>NC_061780.1:21176176-21480343 GCF_022458985.1 Mugil cephalus | reverse complement strand
CTCATAGTTGGAGGTTCTGTCATGTTTTGGCCTTGCAAGGTTTGAATTTGAATGGGAAAATGGTTTTGTTTAAATCCTAATTAAAACTCATGCGCTGACCACACATAAGATTGTGATTGCGATAACTAGTTGGCCCTTTAATCACCATTTTTAGCTCAAATATCTGACTCTGCACTACATTCTTCTTGGTCTATGTTCAGTTTCATTCTCCAGATTAAAGGAGGTCCACCAGACAAGGCTACAAGCCACGTCCTGTGCAGAGCATTTGCAGCATAGTTTTATCTACGTGTCAACATTAAAGCTGCATCAACTGATCTTCTTTGTTAGTTTGTTTTGCCAACTGAGGGAAACACCTTTTGGAGCTGTTATGACCAGCAACACCTGCCTGTTTCCACATCCTGACGGCTGGTGGGTAGAACTGGATGTACATTGTATTTCTACTTGTATGTTTCTTCACCTAAAGCATGTAACAACATTCATGGTTTTTGAGGCCAAGTTTGAACACATGGTTGCTAAAATATTTGATATTGCCTATTGATTTAATCAGTTTTAAAACTAGAGCAAAAAAAAAAAAAAGGACATACCTTATATTTTTTGTTGTTATATCTAATGCTGCAGAAAAACACAGGAACATTTCACCATTTCACTAACGTAGCATCATGAGCATTCATTTATAGATGTATCTGTTTCACTTCTGAAGCTATGACCACTTTTCAAACACCTCCTCTTGACCTTTTAGCTTTTTTCCAACTCAAAATCTGTCAATGTTTAAGGAAATAACTTAAAGCCTGAGAAACTTTGATTCTTTCTTACTAGTTTTATTAACACATTTCAAGAGACATTTTGGAAGTGGTAATCTCTGTTACTCTACCTCCAACTGTGTTACTATGTCTCCATCCTACTCCAATATACACCAATCGGCCACAACAATATGACCACTGACAGGAGAAGTAAATAACGTCGACCATCTTTTGGACCTGGCGTTCACCAGACCAGGCCTCCCCACCCCATAGACATAGACATAGTAACACTTCTTGATGGCAGCAGCCATCTCCACCAGGATGCTGCCTGACACAGACACACAACAATGGTTTAGGAACACTAGATCCCAAACTGATCAAGTATCTATGGCAGGATCCACAGAGACCCCTCCCCTCAACCCACAGAACCCAAAGCCCCCACACACACAAAAAAAAAACACTGTGTTGCCAGACACCACAGGACACCCTCAGAAGACCCATGTCCATTCTCTGATGAGTCACAACTGTTTTGGAGGCAGAAAGGAGACGTACACAATACTAGGAAGGTGGTCATAATGTTTTGCCTGATTGGAGCCTATGTTATATTCTCGTTTAGCCACAACTACAGTACCCGTTCTCCTTCCTAAGAAAAAGTGTCTTGTGCATTAAGTGACATCAAGAATCAGGAGTCTTTATTGTCATTATGAGAACATAACAATATTGTGGCTTAAAAGGCACATACATACATACATACATACAGATAACACAAAAACAAAACGCTTATGTAAAATATAAAAATATGTATCGCATAAAAGCAATAAAAGCAATAAACGAACACTGTGAAGTTTTCCAGCGCACAAAGATTTATCCACCGCGACGTAAGTGCAGCCTAAACCTGCGATACTTGTGCTCTCCGCGATGCTCAAACACGACTAATTATTGGTGATTATTTTTGCCTTCAACGTGAAAAATCACCGCCCAGGCCAGAGATTTGTACATTAATGCCATAATGAGCCTGGAAATTGGGCGCATTAGCACATATCTGCTAAAAGCATGTGATACCCATTCCTCATCTCACTCGCCATTGTTGCCACTATGAAGTACTATTAGTTCAACGGTTTCATTTAAAAAAAAAAAAAAAAGGAAAGAAAAACTCATGCGCAGTAATTCCAGAGTAATTTCAAGGAGATTTTCCGACAAGTCATGCTACATTTTCTTGCATTCTCTTCCGACGCCCTCCTCATAAACTGCGGCATCGCCTGAAGTTTTCACGCTTGGCGATTTCACACACACACACACACACATATACAGAACGAACATGAAATGAAAGAAAATAAAAACACTCAGGCACACCTGACCAAAAATAAATAAATAAAGTAAAATCCAGAAACCTTATTTGTGAAGACTGATTGCGGAGACGTATTCTGCTAATGGAATTATGTGTTGGCCTCACTCTGTGTGTGAGAGTGTGTGAGAGTGTGTGTGCCTTGAGGCTGGTGGCTGGTTTTGAGCTGACGAAGGCCTTCCCTCTCTGGTGGGTCAGGCTAATTATTATTCTAATGGCCTCTCAGTCAGATGCAAATAGCTCTAATGGCGAGGCTACAGTAGAGCTGGGGGAGTGAGAGGAGGTGGCGGTGGTGGTGTGTGCGTGTATGCATGTCTGTGTGAGTGTGTGTGTGTGTGTGTGTGTGTGGATATGTAGGGGGTGGAGGGTTAAGGGAGGAGAGAGGAAAGATGGAAGTGCACAAAATTAGATTAGCATTTTAGTTAGAGAAATATGCGAGTGTTTTCAAAAGGAGGATGAGGAGGAGGAGGTGGGATGTTTTATTGTGTGTGTGTGTGTGTGTGTGTGTGTGTGTGTGTGTGTGTGTGTGTGTGTGTTTCCTTTGGGTCTACTTGAGCGGTTTATATTTCCCTTTAGTCTAAATTCTTCACTTCAGTACCACGAACGGCTTAAATACATTGAAACACATCTGGTAATAAAATATTTGTACCTTCGGGATCAGGTGGCCAAATATCTGAGTTGCATCTTCTGTATCTTTTTTCTTTTTCTAGTAATTACAGAAATTAATAAAGCATTTTTTTTCAATAAAAAATAATTATTGTATTTATACACTATTACCCAAATACACTATTAGCATGAATAATTCACATTGTCACAATCATTTCATGAGAAGAGATAAAATATATATATATATTTTTATTCCACCTCTATGGGCAACAGTACGTATATAATATAATTAAAATTCCTAAACTATGTCTACACACATCCAACACTGTCTTACAGCTCTTTTGTCATACAAAAAGAAAAGAAAAAAATTCAAATTCTCAAATATTTTCAAAATTTCTTTACTTCACTCACAGCATAACTTTTGATTCAGTCTGTTTAAATGCAGAAATGTCTGGTATCACATATGAAACACGGACAATAAGCAGGCGCTTGCCAAATATGGTCGAAGGAAAGCCAGGTATCTACTTCTGCATGTTGAGCAACAGTTTTTGGAGAGCGCTTCTTTTAAATTCATCATCAGGGGAAAACATTGTGGCCACAGTCACTGGGATCTTGCTTCACAACAGAATCAACCAACCACAAATCATAACACATTATTCTAAATTAAATACACTCATTTCAGTGCGTGGCAGCCAACATAATCAGCTGGAAGGCAGTTCAGGGGAGCGACCTGTCAAAGCTGCAAAAGACGCGTCAGAAAAACAGAGAGACACATAGAAGCTGCGTCGTTTCCTCTGATTCCCTCATCTTTCCCAAGGTTCAAGGAGCTCCCAGAGGAGGAGGAGACTTCGCAGTCCTCCGAGGCCTTTCGGGGTGCCAGCACATTGTTGTTCCCGCGCTGCGTTGTGCTACAAAATGAGATCACTGCTGAGGAATGCGAGGGGTTTGGCCATTATCATAATAAGACGACGGGGAAGAAGAAGGGGCTGGGCAGCCAAAACACATGTGGTCGAGATCAGGGAGCAGTGGCGGAGTTATTACAACACAGCGACTGAGTCAACGGTCAGAAATTTGATTTACGGTTTGATTTCAAGGCTGTAGGAAGAAAGGGGGGCTTCTGTTTTATTTTAAACATGCAGGGAGCTGAACTGCTGCAGCTTTTACAGCTCCTCAAGGATGGGGAATAAAGGAAAAAAAAGGGAGGGAGATTTTTCTTAGCACACAATTCATCATTCGTCATGTTAATGATCAGTGTCTGGATAATAGTGAGAGTCTGACAAACGCTTTTATTTATTCAAGCAAGTTTCTACATTTTGAGTCAGAATTTGACTTCACTTCAAAGGCAGGGGTTTAAAAAATGAATATTAGTCTGTCACACTCATAAAAGTGATTTCATTTAATTCACCGTCACCGCTGGTAATTAGTTATCAACTCTGCACCTGCGTTTTGTCTTTTCAGGAATTTTCCTGACTAGATAATAACAATAAAAAACCCTCTTTTTTTCTTTTTCTTTTTTTTTAAAAAAAAAATATTTAGTCAAAGGCAGAATTAAAAGGAGCGCAAGCCAGGATTAAAAACTGCGACCGCCGTGTGAAATAAGATTTCCAGTAGATTCCCAGTAACCATGGTGAGCCGGAGGATGGGAAGCAGCATTCCTTTGGCGGGATGGGAAGCTTTCGCCACAGAGGCAGCGATTGTTTATTCAACTTTTAGAGTTTAGAGGACGGAGAAAAGGTGAGATATATGAAAAGATGCAAAAAAAAAAAAAAAAAAAAAGTTTCCCGGTAAGAGTGATGGAGGAGAATGATAACTTTAGCGATAGTGTGAGGAGGAAAGAGAAGCGTGTGAGTCGCTATCAGAGCGCCCTTTTTTTTTGTTTGTTTGTTTGTTTTTTCGGGCTTTCACATCGAGTCCTCTCACAGCTTGGCATCCTTAAGTAAAACACATATCTCCCTCTGCCAGCTCCTCGCCATTGAACTCTCTGTGGCAGAATTCAAGTCCCCGGGCTGCGACAGCTGTGGGCCCTGAAGTGGCGTTTCCCAGAGAGCCGGCCAAACATTCCTCCCTGCTTTGTGACTTACAATGGGCACAATAACTTCAGCAACAGCGCGGCACTCAGACGACGAGAGGAAGAGGAGAAGTGGTGGCTTGTTTTCCTGAGAGTGTCAATTATCTGGCAGGCTATATAGCCCCCCCACACCCCCCCCCCACACCCCCACGCCCCCTTCTTTTTCCCCTTTCCCGCTCCCACTTTCTCTCTTCTTCTTTTCCTTGCTTTGACTGCATTGCCTCGCATTTGAGAAACACTATATGGTTTGAAATGCAACACTTTCCACTTTGTCATGTGCTTGGCAGCGCTTGCCCACGCATTGTGCAGGAGCTTAATTTCCATCCACTCTCTCCTTAAGTGCGGCTCAATTCATGTGGAGAGGATGTTAAGGCCTGCTCCAAGAGTTGAAAGAATACTGCGAAATGAGAGCAGACAAAGAAATGCAACCAGTTCTATGGAAAGAGACTTCAAACTGTTTCTCACTTCTTTTTGTTATTATTATTTTTTTTTTATTGCTTTGACTGGGCGATCGCCAGCCGAAGCCTCACGCGTATCTTATTCCCCCCCCCCCACCACACTTCAGATCACATATCAAGCCAAAGCATTCTTCTTCCGCTCTGACTGGCTTTGAAATGTCACATCCATCCTATCAGTGCAGGAAGCGTTACACTGACACACACCTTGAGACACTATAGGAGCCGACTCCTTCTGCTGTGCTGTACAAAGCAAGCAAAGGGCCTGGTGGTGACTTTTGGATATTTGACTTTAAAATCAGATGCCATGGAATTGTCTATTATAAAAAATAAAACATATATATAAAATTTATGTACATAGGCACATATGTAGTCGCCTCCTGTTCAGTGCATGTAATCCATCAACATGGCTTCTATGTTGGTACAGGTGCACCAACATTTGTAGGGTATTTGCGTGAATCAGGACAAATTTTCCAGTTGTTTGATTTGTTACAAATGACAATAGTTGCCATCTGCAGAGCAGGGATCACTGACTGTATGTGAAGACAGGAAAGGATTCAGTTTTGGACTCAACTTGGCGGCTGCACAATCTTCTGGACAAAGCAGTAACCTTCCTTACTGTTTCAAGGATTCAGCTGTATCTCTGTTTTTAGGCACTTCCTGTTTCACATCCACATGTACGAAAACAATCCGGCTTTCCTTGGCGTTGTGTTGAGTATTTCTCCGTCAATGTCCATCCATTGCAAAACATCATCTTGTAGAAAGGCTGTAGTACATATCCCAGGCCTATGTGTGGTGCTGTTTCTGCTAGAAACCTCAGTCAGAGAGGCGGAGCTTGCACACCATATACAAACATAAAGTCCAGATTACAGTCATTAATCCATAATTTTTGCTCACCTTAGAGGCAAAGCAACATTTTTTAGAAAAAATAAATACGTTACCAGCTGAGACATACATTTGAGTCCACCTCAACTGGTGCCTTGTTATGGATGAATGGATGAATGATGAGTTAGTTGACCCCTTGTTGCAGATCAGTCTATAAACACGTGTACACTATACTGCCAAAAGTATTTCCTTATCTGCCTTTTTACGCATATGGACTTAAGTGACATCCCATTCTTAATCCACAGGGTTTAATATGATGTTGGCCCACCCTTTATGTAACAGCTTGGACTCTTCTGGGAAGGCTTTCCCTCTGCATGAGTTCGCTTTCCATGAGTGTGTTTATGGGAATTTTTGACCATTCTTCCAGAGGTGCAAGGCCTGGCTCACAGTCTTCACTCTAATTCATCCCAAAGGTGTTCTATAGGGGTTGTCTTTGTGGACCTTGCTTTGTCTACTGGTCCACAGTCATGTTGGGACAGGACAGGGTTCATCCCCAAACTGTTCCCACAAAGTTGGGAGCATGGAATTGTCCAAAACCTCTCAGGATGCTGGAGCGTTGAAAGATCCTTTCACTGGAACTGAGGGGTCATGCCCATCTTGCAAAAAACAAGCAATGTGAAGAATGGACATAAAGCTAATTTTTCCAATCTTTAGTGTTTAAAGTTTAGTATTATTATTAGTTTTGACACTACTGATCTACTGTAGTTAACCGATTTTGCTATATACCACAAATATTATCAGATTATGGAGAAAAACAAACAACCAGTGCTGCTAATAGCTAACCGACCTAGCTTAGCATAGTGCAGACTTTTCTATAATTTTGTCTGGGGTTTCAGGTATTCAGTTATAAAAAAAGGACCCTTACATTGCCTTATTAGAAACTTCGTCTAACCCCTCACAAATTAAAAACTCAAAAGCAGACGCACTATCCTTCACTTCTTTTCTGGTTAGGCATTGTATCCTATTTTTTGTAAGCTCCGTCTATTCTCTGCGTGGTTCAAGGACGCTGTGTCCTACCTGAAAATATAAAAGATAAGTTCTTCATAAAAAGCTAAATGGAGTTCTTTCATAAATTATTTAAATTCCTTGTCAACCTGCCTGCTGACTAATTGGGTAATTTTTTGAAGGGTAGCTTTTTTATTCTCGTAACAATTTGTTTTTTTTTTTATTTCAGTTTTTAGTTTACTTTTTTATTGCTTGTTTCTTTTAATCCATGTGACACAAGTTGTGTGTAATTTAATTTTGTTCACAGAAAGAGTAGTTGTGTACTTCTAATTTCCTACTTGACATAAACGAGGGGTTGGAATATATATTTATACATATTTGTGTTGCAATTTCCCTCAAAAACATGGTTAAAAAAAGAAAGAAAGAAGAAAACATCAAGTCAAGGTTTCATAATAATCTTCTAGCATCGCTGCTTGTGTAGTTGCCGGTCTCTGAAATGTTTTCCTTATTTCATCGTTCTTCTTTGTTCGTACGACCTCGTCGGATGACCCCATCATTTCCGTTTGGATATTTATAAAAACAACCTGGGCTCTTGTGCTCGATCCAGTCTTTATACCTGCAGCGTGCTAATTTGTCTCCGGGTAACAGGGCTTTTAGAAAGCAGGCAGGCAGAGCGCTAGGCAATTTATTAGTCTAATTTAAAATGTCTGTCAGCAAAACGCTATGGGAGGCAGTAACCGGCTCCATGATGACAGTGCCCTGAATAGAGAATGTCATGTTATAAAGGGAATGCATGCAGTCAATGTTTATTATGTTAAAGTTGCTGACCTGTGGGCGCCAGAGGTGGGACGGTTCATAAATGCAAATTCACTCAGATATAAAAGAGGACCATCAGATTCATTCATTATCAGCTGACCTGAACTACAGCTGGCCTCGTACACATTCTCCCCAGCAGCCCCTCACTGTCACGAAACAACGCCACAGTTCTCAGGTATCACCTTTCTAACATTCCCCTCTTTCTGGAAAGCAGGGTGCGTTGTTAGTTCTCTCCGTGGTGGGCCCGCCATTCACCTCATTTTAAATGTGTGGTTGTGTGTCAGGAGTGACGACACTGCTGCTGTATTGCTGACCCATAGAAGCAATACTATATCTGCTTGGTGAGAAGAGAACACAGAGGATAGATAGAAAAGAGATAAAGGAAACAGCAGTGGTGCATGTGTGGTTGCATAATTCCGATTTTCTACAAATACAAGAAAACTATCTAATTTTTATGAGAAATGGGACACAGTAATTGCATTTTTTTTTTTTTTTTTTGCATTATACTTCAGAGATACTTGTAAGTACATCCAATGGTGCATAAGAATGAGTTGCTATTTAAAGCTGATTTGAGGGACCAAAATATAAATAAATACAAAGTAAAAATTGAGGCTCATGTTATAGTGCACCGTGCAACTTACTCCAGTGAAAACGCTTAATATAACCTTTTTAATATTTGTATACTACTGATACTGATAGCTCTTATCAAAGTCTGGCAACCATCCTGGTAGGCAGCTATTTTGGTCTAATCAATTAAATTAAAATCATATTTATACAGCTGTAATGAAATGGCGTTTCTCTCTGAGATCTGTGCAGACTTCTAAAGAGTTTTTTACTGCACAAACGAGACAAGTAACAGAGAATAAACATGTGCGTGTCAATAAAGTGCACGGTACACATCCCAGATCAGATCAGCAGTTCAGCTGTCTAACAGCATGTGGAAGAAAGCTGTTGGGCAGGACGTTGGTTCTGCTTTTTTATGCTCCGGTACTGTTTGCCACGATGGCAACGGTTCAGAAAGTTTATTGAGAGGGGTCAATGTTCAGTGCCCTGTTTCTGTAACCGGCTCGGTAACGGAATCATCAGTAAGTCACCTTCTGAAGACGCTAACTCCTCTTCTCTGCTTATTAATAAAAGAATATTAGCATAATGTCTTTGAAATTATGTATTGAGTGCAACTCCCTTGTTTCATGGGTTTGTGTGCTGCGCGTGCTACCAGCCTGTTCCTCCCCACCGCTGTGCTTTTTCAAACTCGCTCAAGGATGCATCAATGCCGTTATGGTTGTCCTGCACGGGCATCTGTGCTGGTTGGCTGGCCAGGAGTGTGTACACGGTGGTATGCGTCCGCTCAGGACTGTGTGTGCGGCTCTCCCCTTTCAGCTGGTGGGTGGGCAGGGCCGAGCAGGACCAGCTGGCCAGCTGTACCGGGCACCACGGCGCCCTCTGACCCCCGGCCGGTGGGGGATCCGGGCCGACGGTGGCACGGCCATAAATCCACGAACGCAGAGCATGTGGAGGCATTCAGGAGGCAGACACATCACCTGCTGCCTCCCGGCACGCCGCCTCCCTCACCTCCCTCCTCCGCCGCGGCGCCTTTGCTCTCTGTCAAGTGCAAATTGTTCCCATGGAAATAGAGAAAAACACAGTGCTTTTATTAAATGGAAGACTTTTAAACAATGGAGTTCGCGTCGCAGTTGTCAGGCAGCATTCTCCGGTTGTGTTTGTGATTTATAAACACATTTGCGTCTAATGTTCCGATGTTCCATCCTTGAAAAATTACCATTTTTTTTTTTTTTTCCCCCCCTGCAGCGAAACCCCAACGACAGAAGAAGAAAATAATGAATGACAGCTTCAAATCCATAGGAGAACAAAGGAACAAAATGAGCAAACACCCCCCATGACTCACTCTTCTATTTGTCAAATGTGTCACATACGAATCCAAGACTGTGCTGATTGGAGTTTAATGAAACTTCAGATAATGACACATCTCACCACAGCATTCCTGCACTTTACAGATGATCGTTATATCACGACCACTGACTGGATTTTGACAGCGGTGCATCTCAACATTTCACTCTCACAGTGACACACAGTCAGAAAATTCCTCTGCAGATACACCGAAATGAACTGATATTGCCTTTTAATTTAAACCGACCCAACGTTTTCTCGATTCAAGGCAAAACTCTAATACTTAAATGTCAGCTGCCCTGCTCATTACATGACATTTTAGAGAGCACTCCTGAAATGACACGCCTAATTCTGGTATTTGGAGGAGTAAACAAACACAAGCCTGTGTAATTAAAGACTTAATTAACTCAAGTGCTTGACTGCGAGACAGGGACCAGGCGACCGGAGGCAGAGGAGGAGGAGAGGTCCTCCTCGCCATCTACTGCCAATGTGTAACTTTGTGTTCATAAAACAGGGACATGCCCTTATGACCGTCCTGGTCCGTCACTGGTCATTAATTTAAACTCGTCTCATCTTCAGTCTTTCTTTCGGGTTCTCTTTAAGTCTCTATGGCTTTTATCTTCAAATAAATGATAAATGATTATACAATAAATGAATATAGCTGCACGATGGCCTCAATGAACATTACTATAAAAGCCTCTTATTACCCAAGGGAGGGTTTCTGTTTTTATTGTCATTATAAAGACCATGGTTTAAAGATGATGGTGTTTGAGGCTGCGGATAATGTTTTTGTTTTTATTATTAATGAATCGGATGGTGAGTTTCTTAATGAATCGAGGAACTGTGTGAGCTTTAAAATGTCAGTGACAGTTTAATAGAGCACAGCTAGCTACCTAGCTAGCTAGCTCCACAGAACATCTCAACCAATTTGATCAAGCTAGACAAGAAAACCTTAGATCAGTGTTGTTGATTTGGTGGCATTCAAATGATTTTTGGATGACACGTGTGCGCAGGAAACAGCAATCAGGCATAACATTATGACCACCTGGCAGCTGAGGGGTGACCACCCCCTCAACCCATAAGACTCCAAACAAACTTCATTTATATAGCACTTTTCATGCATAAAAAAAAATTAACAAAATTAAAAACAAACGCTCCCAACCCTCCATGTCCCCAAGACTTATTCATGCGCACATGCGACACACACAGCACATTGTGTTTCCAGACGCCACAGGACACCCTCAGAAGTTCCCGTGTCCATTCTCTAATGAGTCACAACTGTTTCGAAGGCACAAAGGAGACCTAAAGAATATTTGGAAGGCGGTCATAATGTTATGCCTGATTTGTGTACATTTTCTCTAAATACCTACAGTGGACAAACATTACACTCACGGCATGTTTTGTAATTTACATCTGCAACTAAAGTCCTCATCAGAGTAAGAAGCTTCCATGACGTTCATGGAAATCCTAACATTAAACCTCTCTTATGCAACCTAAAACCAAACTGACACCTTAAATAGACTGATGTCTGAGTACTACACACACACACACAGGCACACACTGACACACACTGTATACAGGTGCAGGAATGCTCAGCACCTAAGTCAACAGAGTGGGTGACAGGGAGGCGCAGGCTATTGCCCACCAGCTCAGAGTCATTCAGTCTAGACTCCAGATGTTGGCAAAACACAGCCCAACACACTGTTACCCACTCACCCACCTACACACACACATTAACTCACAGACGTAATCAAAATACCAAGTGGGCCCGGTAGAGCCTGTCTTCAGGAGCGGCATCCCTTCCAGATGTCACTAAGTGTTGATAGACTCTCACCACCATTGGAGACCAGCGTGCGTAGGAGTATTTGTATCTGTCTGTCCGTGCACATATTTTTTTTATTTTTTATTTTTTTTGTGCTACGCCGTTCCTGCATACCTATTTAAATGTGCTCCGCATGCCGGTGTGTGTGTGTGTGTGTGTGTGTGTGTGTGCGCACACTCCTGCTGCTTGTGTGCATGTGTACAGTACATATAAAGCAGAGCCGGGGAGCAGCTTGAGAACAGTTGCGCCACACAGCAGGAGCCGGCGCAGACAGAGCTGCTCTGTTTGACTAGGTGCTAAATGTTTGTTGTTCTTTTGAATGTCTAATTTGTTGCCATAACATATGCATGTCTTCAGCTGCTGAGTGATGATTATGCACGGCAAAACCGCGCTAGACTGTGTTGTGTCGGTGCGAAGGCTTCAAACCGCAAATACTCTCGACTTTTAGCAGCGGCACAGCGGGAATACGAACTCGCAGACAGTGACTGATTGATAGGTGGGTGCTATATCAGACACTCGGTGTCTTCATTTATCATGTGCAATGGCTGTCATCTGTCTTTTAATTGTAAATCGTGCTATAGTTTTTCACAGTGAGCTATCTCATTTTGGAGTGCTACACACTTTGGGGGTTAGCCGTGCCTGTTTAATCCACTGCACCACTTCAAGTGAACACTCATATACATCATACACAGATCAGCCATAACATTATGACCACCAACCTAATATTGTGTAGGCCTCCCTTGTGCCTCCAGAACAGTTGTGACTCATCAGAGAAAGGACATGGGCCTTCTGAGGGTTTTCCTGTGGTGTCTGGTGGTAACAGGATGCTGTTAGTGGGGGCAGTGCTGTTTGGGATCTAGTGAATTTGGATGCCAGCTCGACACCTTGCTCTATTTCTCCTGTCAGTGGTTTTAATGTTATGGCTGATCAGTATAGATGATCATATAAATCATTATATTTCTTCCCTTCTTTCCCTTTCTTCCCTTACTTTCCCTAGTACTGAACAACATTTACCACCTTTTTTTTTTTAATCTGTCACATATGTGTTTTAATTATTTCCTTTTATTTTTGTCAACCACAAATGTTGCGTTTGTACTTCATCATCCCAGCACTATTTACACAGCAGCAGAGTCACCCGCATGACAGCTCGAGGTGCTGTTAACCCCAGGAACACGTTTTTTCTTTTCTTCATCCACAGAAACCGACGAATTCAATTAACTTTTCATTCAAGCAGATGAAAAAGGAAATGGGGCTTTCTGCTGAGATTACAAAGCTAAACTTGCGCCGTGATATTCAGTTGTATCAACTTACAGCTAAACCGACCGCGATCGAGACACTGTAACAAAGGCAAAGTGGACAATCCGTGTTTGGACGATGAGTGATAACGATGTCAACGAGAGACATGGAGAATCACGCCTGCATCTGCCGCCATGTTGACCTAACAACACACAGCAAGCTTGCCAAGCATGCACACACACACACACACACACACACGCACACACACACACAGATGAGCAGGAGGTGTTGTTGTCTGGCCTCCACTACAGTCCATCTGTTGTCCAGTCAGGAGGTTAACCTTAGGAGGGGGTGAACCTGAGAGAAAACACTCCCAGTATCGCTCATGTCCAACAGCAGGGGGTGGAGCGGGCGTGATGGCTAAGAGGAAAGCCTTGTACCGAGACCTGAATTCTAACCTGGGCCTCCCTAACTTTGTCTGATGGTGACTTTGTGTAGCTGTGACCTAGTTCCTGAACAGGTGGCGTGAGGCTCGACTCAACAATCTCCCAAACTTGGTGATGTGTGGTAATTTTAATCTTATTTTTGACTTGACCCTGCTGTAATCTTCTTTATTGATCTGAATTATAATTAGTTACACACACACACACACACACACACACACACACACACACACAGACACTTGCTCCAGGTTGTAACCATGTCTTACCACCACACATGTTGTGACCTTGTACTTACCTCTAGAACATGCACCCTATGTGAATGTTTATTGGTGAGATAAACGTCATCTTTCATAAATACTGAGCAGATGTCTGGGACGAATACTTATTCTGATCCTGCTGCGTGTCACCGTCTATCCCATTGTGACAAGACGGGCGTAATTGAACTGTCAAAGGTCTTTGACCTCAGCAGGGTGCTCTGTTAAGATGCTCTCAGAGGATCACAAAAGTAATTGATTAGGCATTAAGCTCACATTCATGACAGGCTGCTGTAATGCCTAAAGTATGTATGGAATGCGGGGCAGACATGACCCCTTAGCATTACATTGAGGACAAGCTATTATTGGTGGCCCCTTATTCTGCTGTTGGTTATTATTGAAAAAAAAAAACAATGAGGCTGGATAAAGCAACACCTGCGTTCATGCATGAAATTATTTTATTGTCAGTTTCTTTGTTGCCATCTCTTTTGTTTTGGGTTCTGGGGGGAGTTCACCACAAATTCCATGTGCTTTCTGCTCATATGCAAAACTTTCCTTTAGGAAATCTCATGAAAACATGTTTTAGCATTTGTAAACTGTGCATTGCTAATACAAAATGATTAACGCTTTCCAACCATGACAGTCCTGGCATTGGGGCAAAATGGCCTCCAATTGTAACTGTGTTCAATACTGTTGCATCAAGTTCAGTAGATGAATAGGGTTATGGTTGTAAGTATTGGAGCTATTACTGATTTAATCTGGGTATATGTTTTGAAAAATAACCTCGTGCATAAAGGGTTAATGTCCTTAAAGACCACCCAGATCACCTGATGTTACATTGGAGCTTTTTGGACTTGTCTGTACTCAACAAGCCACCTTCCTCTCCCCTTTATAGATTCCTCCACAGCACATCTGATAAAGCAATAATAACATTTAGTCTTTAGACTTCTCCTCTACCTTCATCGGTCATCTTCACCCTTTCTCCTAACTAATCTTCTCCGTCCTTGTTCTCCACCTTGCTTTCCATCGTCCACCTCCACCTTCATTCTCCACCCTTCTCGGCCAGGATCTCCGTCCTCTCACCGTCCCCTCTCCCTCCAGCACCCTCTGGTCTGTGTCGACACACCTCACCTCCCCACCTTGTCTCCTTCCCATTAACTTTGGAGCAGATGGCAGGGCCCTGCTCTCTCTGTGTGAGCTTGACTGACAGCGGCCGGTCATCAACCTTCGTAGACGACCAGTCATATGCCGCTCCACTCTGTCTCTCCTCTCCACCGTCCTGTCCTTTAACTCTCCTCGTCCATGTTCTCCTCCAAACCTCCTCTGTTCTCTCCATCCCGACTCCATTTTGCCCTGTCCTCCAGTTGTTACCGTTCTGTCCAAGTATTTCCTACCCAGCAACCCAATGCAAACCGTTACCCCTTTGCTCCATTCTGCTTTTCTTTAGTTAGTGAACAGTCAAAAACAGTGGCCAAAGGTTACCTTAAAATTACAGCTGCTGTCTGACTTCAGAATCTAAACTGGGAGCTGGTTTCAAGCTCTACCAACCAGAGGCTGTACAGACTAGTTGACTAGTCAGTTAGTCGACTTCACTGCTGTGACAAGTCTCTGTGACCATCATGTTCACTCGTGACCGATCACATGACAATAACAACCTCAGAGAAGACAGATGAGTCGTTGTCACAAACTAGCAGAAAGATGAAGCCCATTCTACCATGACATGTAAAATAAGTCCTGAAATACAACCAAAGTACTACTGCAATGCACAGTCATCTGAAAAGGCTAGTGCTAGCAGAGGAACGGTCCAAATCCTCTGGACAGCAGTCAGTTAAAAACTTCACCACATGCTCTGGTAACAGAGAGAAGGAGGCTGCACATGTAAAATGTAAAAGGCCTTTAGCTGCAGTACATGGAGAAGGCCTCAGAGAAACACTGCATTCGTTATTTAACCTGGCTACACTATCTTACAACATGCTGTGGAATTCTATTAAATGATATTGATGGTGATGAGTTGCAGCCTGTTTTTATACAGGCTATACATATCACAGTATGTTGCACATGAGCTGTCGGTTCTCAGCATATGTATTCAGCTCAAGAATATAGGTTTCATTGTTGCAAAGCATTACTTTCTACTGAGTTTTCATGAGTGCCGTCATCAGTGACTAGTCTGTGTTGACTGACTTACATCACATAACAGTCAATTTTAAATAATTTGAACTTGTACAGCCCCTTCTAAGAACAACAACTAAGCCTGTACTTGTACATCTTTAAGATAGGATGGAGCTAGGCCTTAAAGGGTTTTAAAATCTATGCTGGGTTTCTTTTCAGGCAGTCAATGAAGAGAAGCTAAAATTGGACAAATAAGATCTCTTGCCAATTCTCCTCTACGCTGTTGCTGCAGGACTTTGAATCAACTGGAGGCTTTTCAGAGAGCTTTTCGGACAACGTGACAGTAATGAATTAGATTAATCTAGCCTGGAAGACACAAATGCACTTTCACTTAGAGAATTCCTCATGATCCCCAACTCATGAGTTTTTTTTTTTGCTAGTATTATTTGCAGTGATGAAATCTACAAGACCACAGAAGGCAGAAATTTAAAAAAATATTCAAAAGTTTTAAATGTAGGAAAAAAATACACTATTAATCACAGTTTGCCACGACGGTGTTTGACTCCGTTTTGGTTTTACCAGGCTATTGTTTTAAGCCGTTCTTAGTGTGACACAGGCTTATAGTTCCCATATAACACATAACAGCATTTCAACAATGTATGTGGAAAAATACTGTCTGTACGACCAATTTAACGCAACAAAAACTAATCAGAAGTGCTAATAAACGGAACGCTACAGGAGCTTCTAATTACAGTTTACACACAGGGCGGCCATCATGGTAACTCAACTCGGGCGTAGTGTGGATTCTCCGACTTTCTGAGTAGGAAATCTGACTTCGGGAGGCATTCCAGTTGAAAATTCAAACCCAGAACTCGGAAACAGCCCCCCTCCTTAACGACAGGTAAGGTAATGACCCAGCCGTTAATGGAAATTATGGCGCCAGTTTCTGGTCATTACAGAAGCAAGTCAAGCAAGTTTCTGATGGGTTTTACCCACAGAGTTTTCCTATTTAAACCTCAACTCGATACAATGATTCATTTTATTTGCTTCTAACCCAGTTCCTCCTGACCCCGCAGGGCAAAAAATAGAAAGAGTCTTTTCATTTTCTCCTCTCCTCTCTTTCTCCTGTGTTTTCTAAATGACAGCTGTAGCTGATGACAGGCCAAAAACATCCACATCACCAGTAAAACTCGGCTCTGGAAAGACTATCTGCTCAGTGTCACATCTGCAGCATCCTAGCTGTGACAGCTTCATCTCCAAGAAGCATTGGAAAAAAACAACCTTTTTTGTTGAGGTCTATGCAAAATAAAAGCTGGAGAAGACACTTGTCACGACTTCATTCTTTTGTAGAACAGTGCACCTCACTGCAGGTATTGATCATTCAGTTGAGCTGATTTTCTTTCAGTCTCCGAGAAGAAAAGAAGTAGGTCTGTGCTCCCTCGAAGATGGTGAACTAGCAGCATAAATAGAGTGGCAGGATGGAGAGGAAATGAGTAAGGATCCATCTTCAACGCACCGCAGAGAAACAGCTGTTTCAGGTCACAGCCAAAGATAAGCCGCCTCATTCCTCTCGCTCCCTCTCCCTCCTTCTTGTTCGGCCTCTCTCTCTTTCACACTCTTTGACACTCCACCCGGCTGTCTTTAATCAATCTCTCGCAGCCTGTTTCACTCCCCGCTCCGTCCCTTTCTTTCTGATCTGTGGCTCTAATGGGAAAGTGCTCATTGTGCCCATCCTCTCTTAACCTTCACCGTCCCAGGACGCTCCGTTTAAACACGGCACAGATGGGAGACGCTGATGACTAAGCTCAAATTTTCCCCCCTGCAAATAAAAGATGTTTTCAACATCAGGACATGGATCCGGAGCAGGTCATGAAAACGACCTTCAGATCATGTGCTTGCATGTGCATGTGCTTGGGTCTCAGGAGGGGGTTTGAGGTGAAAGCATTACAATGAAAATGTATTCTGTTGGAATGAGACTGAACATATTTGTTTTGTTTTCTTTCATTAACAGTTGCCAAAATAGTTCCACGCACGATGGTAAATATCAAGTCTTTTCAGTTTGTCAGCCTCTTCATTAACACCTCTCATGGTCCAAATATTGAATTTAATTTCATGCTATTAAATATTTTGCGTTGTTTTGTTTTTTAAAATTATATTTTTAATTGATTCCATGCAACAATATTTCATCAACATTTTACACATTTAGAAATTTCCGAAAATACAGAACATACCCATCCTCAGAGACACAGGTAGACATAAAATCTCAAATAAACATACAGAAAAGTAAAATACTTCCACTCCTATCTCTATTTACTCACCTCTCTTCTTTAATTCCTCTGCCAATGTGTCCGAACTTTGTTCCAAATGATCTCCACATGAAAGTAAATTGGTGTCACCTGCAAATAAAATCATTGTATTTGAAACCTCACTTGTATTATTAATGTACAAAATGAACAAAGGACCCAGCACTGAGCCCTGAGGCGCCCCGCACTTCACCTTCATCGGTTGTGATTTCAAGTAATTAAATTGCAAACATTGGTCTCCATTGTTTACGTAGCTGAATAGCCAGGAAAATGCTACACCTCAGACTCACTAATTCTGCAGTTTTATTAATAATAAGACACACATTTACAAATTTCCAAAAATATACCATCCTCAGAGACACAGGTAGACATACAATCTCAAATAAACATACAATAGAGCAAAAATACTTTTCCACTCTTATCTCTATGTACACCCCTCTTACAGTCTCGTTTCTCCTTAAACACATCAAATAATGCAGATGAACCATTAACAACGTCTGTAGCCTGAACGAACGGCATCACTAAACTTCAATACACAGTGTCCTTACTGTACAAAACCTGCTCTAAATGGAGACACAAAATCAACCCAGTTTTCCCAGCAATTGCTAAATGTGTGTTTTTCTAGTCAACAACGTCAGCTTAGCAGTACCTCTCCCCAATCCTCCATTTTAGGTGTGTCTGTTATTGTATGTTGTTTATAAAGTTGTCTGTGTCTCTTATCAGTTTTGTCGAGTTTTTATTTGTGCCACTGACCTTTACCTATAACGACCATGTAGTGAGTGTTATTCATGTAAAAGCAAAATACAAAACATTTATTCAGTGCTTACAGCTTTTTATACAGTTACCTGTGTATTTTTACACTTTGTCAATGATAATTCTGTTGAAATTTCTTTATTGATAACTTTATTTAATAAGGATAGCAAATAAAAAAAAGACGGAGAGTTTGGCCTGAACCATCTGCTGCTCATGACATGCGTATGGACTACTTCGCACTGTTCACCACAGAATGCTTCTTTTAAGAAACCATTTATACAATGCAACTATTTACCCGGCTATTACTTGTTCCATTGTGCACAGCTGTCCGTAATTTTCCAACAGCTTCCCCAAATCGACTCTCACTTTTAACAACTTCATTAGCTTACTCACTTTTAACTCTTTCAAGGTAACTCCCTAATCTCCCTTAAGATTTTTCCTTAACCTTCCTTTTTATGCACTTTATTTTAGCAGCCCTGAATGTATATATAGAATATACTGACCCTTTCATGGCCTACGTCACTGTGACATCACGGAGTTAGCTGGAGGCACAACAGAGGGAAGCTTGAGGCGAACATGTCGTCTTGCTGTATTTTTGGGGTCCAAAACCAAAAAAGCAAAAAAACTAACTTTTTATCACATACAAGCCACTGCCAGTCGTAGATGGCTTTGGCTGAATACGATTAAAAGAAAGGATTGGAGTGAGACAATCAACAGCAATGCTTGCAAACCACACTTGATATCAGGTCAGATGAATATGTAATACATCATCAGTTTCAGCCTGGATAACGCCATGGATTAGACTAAATGTAGGTGTAGGTGAATGCAGTCCCATCAATCAGAGTCAACTTTTTAAAATAACACTCACGGTCTCGGTGAAATACGCTAACCAGTGTTTACAGGCTGTAGTATTTGAGATGTGTTGCCTCCAGTTAAGCCCCGCCCCTCAAAATATGTCACAGTGTTTACAAGCTGTGAAAGGGTCTATACAGTATATGAACAATTTATTTTTTATTCCCAATCTGCACACCAAAGCACACCAATCAGGCGTAATGCTATGACCACCTCCCTAGTATTGTCTAGGTCTCCCTTGTGTCTCCAATACAGTCATCAGAGAATGGACATGGGTCTTCTGAGGGTGTACTGTGGTGTCTGGTACCACAGTGTTGTTAGTGGGGGGCCTTTGGGTCCTATAGGTTGAGGGGAGGGACCTCTGTGGGTCATCCCACAGATACTTGATCAGTTTGGGATCTAGTGAATTTGGAGGCCAGATCAACACCTTGTGCTGCTGTTCATGTTGCCACTGATTTTATGTGTGTGTCTGTGTCAGGCTGCATTCTGCTGGGGACGTCTACTGCCATCAAGGAGTGTCAGCGCGCTGAGGTGGGGGTGTCTGGTCTGATCTAGGTGGGTGGCACATGTTTAAATGCCAGGTCCATAAGTTTCCCAGCAGTCAAAGGATGATCAGTGTTATTCACTTCTCCTGTCAGTGGTTTTAATGTTCTGGCTGATTGATGTAAGTAACGTACAGTGATTGAATGTTTCCAACACAAGTAAAGTAGCATCATATCCAACCTACACTTTTCACTCGTAGTGCTACATTTTCATAGTGGAGCTGGAAGAAGTGGGTGGAACTGAGTATTCGAAACATCTTCAACATTATGAAGATTATGTGGCTCATTTAAGACGCATGCTGACACCATAAAAACCTTCCATCATCAAACTCAGATCACAAAAACAGAGAAAAACATCTTCCTGGAGAATCTAGCGTGAACAAAATACAATACAATATAATAATGATTTAATAAAAAGAAGAAAAAAAAATCAGCTTTAATCAGCTCGTTACAGATCAGTGCAAGTTAATAGACTTGATTTCTCAATTATAAGTTCTGGAATTGTTCGGATGTTAAAACTGCATAATTTGACCTGACTTGAACTTGACAAATGTATCTAATTTCACCAAAGTTAATGATAAAAGATGAGCTGATTAAATTAGATGATGAAGAAGTGGAAGTTGTTATGTGCTCCGGCTCGTTTTCCTCCTGTTTCCCGTCTTGCTGAAAGACAACTTTTCTTCCGCCCAAAGTTTAACTATTAGAGTAACATAATGTCAGGATTGAGATACACTAGATGTAGTAATATCTTCCTTGCTGCATTCGCTCCCTTTCTTACTGATAACACCGCGTGTCTGTGCATGTGCTGGATTACACTGTAGAAGCTCTAGACAGCTTATTCAGTGCGAACGTGCCGGCGCACTATATATAAATGTGTGTTAGTGTATGTGCATTGACCTGGACTGTGGAGACCTCTAGACAGCTTATTCACAGCAGACAGATAGCAGCAGAATTCTTATCTATCCTACCTTCTCTGATAGTGTATTGATGGGCCAATCTGCCTCAGACTGCTGAATTCAGGAACAAAGCCACTGATAAGTGCAGAAGGAGAGTTCAGAGGACTACGGGGGATTTAAAAATAGTTTTAAAAAAAAAATAAATTAATAAAAAGTTGAATTCCCTCCCTGCCTCTGTGTTGTAAATGGTTGGATTTGTGAAATCACAAAGCTCAACCCCAGGCTGAATTCCAAGGCTGAGGCATAAAGAAGCAGAATTGCTGTGATTGGGTCAGAACGGGTCGCATCCAGTGTGTCATCACATAAAGCGTGGGTTAGAGGTGGAATGAGAGCTCAGAGCATTCTGCTTCACCTTCGAAGATACGGTGGCAGGACGCCGAAGGCACACCGAAGGTTTTTCGGGAGGAAATGTGTGGGTGATATAACGAAATGAGAGTTCAAGTAAAGCTGAGGTTGGAAGGAATTTGATGCAAACAGAAGTTTTTTTAAATAAATAAAAAAAAAAAAAAAAAAAAAAAAGTAATTATCCTTAGCCGGCGAGACTTTGTTTTAAAAAATATATTATTTTTTTAGTTTTTCTGTATTACAATGCTGTATTTCAAGTAACGTCTGTTACTTGCAAAATTAAAAAAGTGCACCGTTGAGCAGAAATACAAACGGAAACGCTGCGAGGCTCCTGATAAAAGAATTTGTCTTCATCTCCTAAGGCGAACGGACTATTTTACAGCCAATCTGAAACGAACCAATAAAATCCAAAAAAGTGGCTGACTGCAACAGACCCTTCCAGGGAGAGAACAGCGCCAGCAGCAAACAACATGCGATGAGCCATTTTACTTCCTTGTTCTCCTTTTCTTTTAGCTTGTTAAAGAGCAATGACCATTTTGACCCTGGTGAGTGTGGTGTGTCACTGCAGATTTCTGATTGTTGAACAACTTCTAATGGGGGCGCTCAGATGAGATACATAGAAAATGTGTCATGCATCTGAAATCGCTCTTCTCCTCTCCAGTAAATCTGGATTTCTGGATAAAATTACCTGTATTATACCTATTTTATGTTTCATTTTCTTGTCCTGCAGAGGAGCTGGAGTCTATCCCAGCTGTCATTGGGTGCTAGTCTATCACAGGGCTAACACAGAGAGGCAGACAACCATTCACATTCGCATCTATGACCAATTTAGAATCGTAGGTTAACCTAACGAGTACAAGAACCCACAGCCGACTGCTGGTGAAATTCATTGTGGGATCGTCAACAGGAAGTAGCGCACATAATATGCATTCTTCTTTATTTGTTCTACCGTACATGGAATAAAATAGCAGACAATAATAAATGTGTTGCACTGTGCAGTAAAGATGAAGCGATTTTACACACAGCCGTGAAGATGCTTTAACCACATAATTCACTTTTTATCAGCATTTCTCACCGTGTTTGATTTTTTCCAAGTGTTTCTAAAATAAATAAATTTGACTTAATTCACACCTGGTTACATATCCAATGAATGAATCCAATACACATTACGCATTTATATGCGAGAGGTGTTTAAGTCTGGCAAAGTTTTTGTATGAAAAACACTGGTCCATTAAAAGTTACCCCTCTCCATCCACCGCAGTAATTCTGCTTGATGGAGTCGAAAACTTTTTAACTTGACCTCGGTCTCCTTTCAGATTCAATCTGAGTCTATGTGATGTGTGTGTGCGGTTGGATTGTGTGTGCACTTGCGCGCGTGTGCGTATTCTCTCTTTTTGTTTGCATGTGTGTGTGCCTTCATTGTGTGTGTTCGGTATGCCATATATATATATGTGTGTGTGTGTGTATATTTACATGCGTGTGCGTGCGAGAGAGTGCAATAATTCTCAGACGTCTTATGATTAATTTATGTCTTACCTGCCTTTTTACTGAATTACTCGCCGGGCCCTCAGGGGCCTGTGCTGCATGCAATGCTGCAAATAACAGCTCAAATGAAAAAATGCAAATGATCAAGCTAGATCCAGCACTGAATCCATAGGGACCCCTTAGACACACACACACACACACACACAACCACGCAAACAAACTATCTCATTCATTTGCTCCTTCTCTCTCCCTCCTCTCTTTCTCTCTCTACCCAACCATTTTTTTTCCCTCCTTCCCTCTTTCTTCCTATGGGGAGAGGAAGCCGGATGAATATCAGCAGGGGTCAGAGAAATGCTTGCAGTGAATAACAGAGGCATAATAAACAGAAGCCTTCACTCAAATTACGAGTCTTTGCCATTTCTCACACACACGCGCATGCACACACACACAGACTGACACACACATACCCACAGACGCACAAAGGAATCCAATCAATCAGCAAAGTTGCCTTATCTCCTGCATATGAAAATGGAACTTCAGAAATTAGCTCATTTATTTTGGACAATTAGGGTTATTGAAGTGTGACAGTGAAAATTTAGTGTTCACTGAGGCATGCACTCAGCAACAATAGCGGGGAGCCAATTGAGTGCGAGAAGCATTTAAAGCTGTAGTATTTACTTATCAATGTAACCGGCGCTCTGTGTTGATCTCATTAAAACCTCTTCCTCTGTGTTCCTTTATTTAGACGGGACAGGAGACGGAGAGCCGGTGAGGAGGAGAAGAGGAGCGGAGGCAGGGGCAGTCATCCCTGTCGCATATGATATTATAGCCTGATCAGAAACATAGAAATGGGGAAATAAGGAGCACGCGGACTTTTGAAAACAAGGCCCTACCTGTGAAATGAAGGAACTCTGCTGCTGCTGCTGCTTGGAATTCAATTTATTGTCTCTAAGAGGGTTTATTGTTGCTGTGGTTTGTTTGCCGAGTTCAACGGGGTCCTTGAATCTCAAATTTGTGATATTAGACTAACCAGGCTGCACGAACCGGCGCCGCTTCGCGCTGGTGTTGAACAGTCATCTGAATACAGAGGCAGAGTTTCAGATCTTCTATCTGCCGGAGAAGAAATAAATAGCTTTGCTTTGTTGTTGCAGAGTTTTTCCATTGCACCTGTGCTCTTGTTTGTGGAGTTGTGTATTAGTATTTTTTTTTTATATTAGTTCATTTTTTTTCTTCTCTTGTGAATATTTATTTCAATAAAGGGGAATCCAATATATGATTTACTCAGCACAGTCGTGTATTATACAATATTTTGTACTTTTGTAAGTGCTCTGTCAAAATCTGGATATCCAGTACCAGTCAAAAGTTTGGACTCAACTGCTCATTCACTGACTTTTCTTTATTTTATTAATTTCCTTCATTCCATTAATACCAATTAGACAATGAAAACTGTGAAATTAACGTTAATATGTTTCATATTATAGATTCTTCACAGTAGCCTCCTCTTGCAGCTTTGCACAGCCTTGTCATCCTCTCAATTGGTTTCATGAGGTCCCCACCTGGAATGGTTTTCCAGCGGAGTTGAAGGAGTTTCCAGAGGCGTTCACCTTTCGGCCGGTTTGCCTTCTCGCTGCAGTCCAACTCATCCCAGCCCATCTCAATTAGGTTTATATCAGGTGATAGTGGAGGACAGGTCGTCTCATGCAGCTCTATATCAATCCCCTTCTCGGTCAAGTAGCCCTCACATAGCCTGGAGGTGTGTTTGGGGTCACTGTCATGTTGCAAAACAAATGGAGGTCCCACTAAGTGGACAGAACAGCTGTTAATCTGTGGTTTCTGGGGTTGGTCTCTTGGTCTCGCTCCACGGGAGCCGGTTTCATCAAAGCCTGAGGAGCATGCGAAGCCATGATATTATGGCTCTTGGTAGTTCAGGGTTTTTGCATGTTATTTCATGCCATGGTCCTTCATTGATTTACTTAGTACTAAATAGGAATTTCCAATGTATTTAAAATGGGCCATGTCTGAAAACATTGACCACACCATGTTCGGATATATTTAAATCATCATGTTCCGGCATTGGGGGAATATGATTGGAAGGTGAAAATGCGCTATATTTAAACTCCAATTATTGCATGGAAATAAAGTAATACATCTGAACTATGGTGGAGGGAGTGTGGAATGAATGGTGGGTGACTTAACTCATATATTGTGGGATTGCCCAAAAATGCAGAATTTCTGGACGAATATTCAAAAGAAGATTAAACAGATTCTGGGTTTTATTTTCCCCTTAGAACCAGCACTTTACACCCTGGGTATAATTTATGATAGTCTAATAGATAAAAATTCAAAATCTTTACTGAGAATACTGCTTCTAGTTGCAATAACAGCTTCCTGGTTAGAAACACAACCCAGCATAAAGCAATGGAGAGACAGGGTTAAAATCAGAACAACTCATTTGTATTAAGACAGGCAATGCCAGTACTCTACTCATCTCCTCCATTTCTCTTTTTTTTTTACCTACAGACACTTGCAAAGGACTTTTGCTAAAGTTGACACAGGTGAACGTTATGAGGAACAGACAATGGGATATATTGCAAAGATCTGATATGTAACAAAATCAGAAAAAAGACTTGAAAAGTAACATGAACCAAGTGTAACTGTAAATGTTGTGCTAACATTAGTTTTCTTTTTTCAGACATGGTGTGTTGGTTTTGTGACTTAACACATTGTTCAAACAGGAAAGACACTCTGCTTCATAACATGAAAAATATCTCGCTACAATGGCGGAGGTTTCTTGCAGCAAGGCATCGCAGCGCTGAGGAGGTGAGATTAATTTAAAAGTCGCACTTATATTTCTCTTACTTTCTTCAAGTTCTCCTAAACACTTTATCTCATTTACACCAAGTAACGATGATGCATCATGGTGTTTCCGTTTTGAATAACCAACCGGCTCACACTGTTGATTCATATCCTTTGTAACGTGAGCTGAAAGCAGGTATTCATTCTGTTTACGACTTGATGAAAAAGTAGCACGCAGATAAATGATAATGCGTCGCGGCAACTTTCCTCCGCTGTGAATTCCAACAACTTTGCACCAAACGTCTGACAGAGACAAACCGCGGAGGTAACAGTCGCGGCGGTACATCTGTACGTGCAAACATCTCACCTGTAAAACAATGCCTCGCACGCTGTTAATAGCGGCTCCTTATCAATATGCAGCGTTTCACCAGCACTCCAGCATCCACCTAAGAGGTCCAAGATTAAATTTTTAAATGCCTTTTGCGTCTTTTTCCCTTCTAAAGTCTGCATAATTCATCACAATCTACTGTGGCAGTTGATTTTAATCAGGCCGTTTCTGAAGAAGGAGGAGGAGGAGGAGGAGGAGGAGGTGGGGGCGGTGGGGGGGGGGGACGGGAGGGTGGGGGCTGTAATAATCTGAGTGGAGTTTATACGTTCCCCTCGCCTCCAACAATAATCTTCAGGGAGACAAATAAGGAAACAGTGACAGGGGCCATCTATAAAGTGATAAATATTTAAGATGCAATTTTAATAAGTAATACTCTCTACATAAAAGCAGTGTTTGCTATGGCCTCCCGGTTGTCATTACATATTCAATTGCGTTTTTCTTTCTGTCTCTCTCTCTCTCTTTTTTTGTGCCATCAGCATCTCTTCAATATTAACACCTCCACAGATGGATTTCTGATTGCCTGGCTAAATGTGTGTATCCCCAGCTTCTAAATTATTATTGTGATTATCATTATTAATGGATTTTCTGTTTGCACTCAATTTACATGCCACTCTTTGAGCGGAGGAGACGTGTCTGTATCTCCCTGCCATCGTTTTCCCTCCCGCCTCCTTGTTTTTTTTTTGTTTTTTTTACCCTCCATGTGAGAGGCCTTCGCTCTGTGCTCGGATAATTTATTGAATCTCGTCGTGAACTTGTATAAACCTTTCCATAATGTATTCTGTATGTAAATGGAGGAGGGGGGGAACTGCAGCACCGACACTTCATTACCCAGAGTTTGAACCGGGTGTGTGTGATTGAGTGTGCAGATATCGGTCGGATATCTACTGGCTACCAAACATACAGTGTCACTGCGGCGTGCGTGTGATTATTGATCAGCGCTGACCAAGAGAGTCGTGCTGCTAATTAAGACAAGAGTCATCTTAATGAACTGAACATAAATAAAAAAAGAAAAATGGCACCAGAATAAAAATGTGCAGCAGATAGTGTTCAATAAACCCAGAGAGAAAACAAAAAGATCTCAACCCTCAGGCACCTCTTTAATTTATTACCCTCTTGTAACTTTAGTGGACAATTTTATTTCGGATTTTTTTTCTGCAAAGTCTCTTAAACCACCTCAGAACTTTACAAAACTACCAAAAAATTCAATTATTTTTGAGGATTTTTTAACCCTTTAAATGCCAGTTTGAGTACCTGAAATCACTGTTATATTTACGAAAAAATAAAAATGAAAAATTTGCTATTTTAGATAAAACTAATGTTGGGTGGCTGGGGCATTTTTTAAGATCAATCTTGGGACCAAGATTATCTAAAATATTGACTTGATTGCATTATTAGCTTTTGTGTAGCATCAGATTTAACATCTAGCGGACAAAAATGTCCCATTGACCTCCATCATAACTCTACTTTTTAATCTCTCAGCCATGGCCCAATAAAATCATTCATTCTGCAATATCAGGGTTTAATTTATGAGAAAAATGGTCAAATTTGTCATTTTTGGTGCTCAACACTAAAATCAGCCATTTCCCCATTAGAGGACCTATGCATAAAATGTTTGCTATTTCATTCGTTTTTGTGCTCTTGTTATTGAGCTTAGGTGGCTATTATGAGGTGTGTGTGTGTATTCAAAGCCATATATGCACTCTTTTTTCAATAAAACATGGGCCTCTTCTCTTACTGCACTTCACTGTGAAGAAAACCAAGCAGTTAGTGAGTTTATGCACCTGTCTGAAGTCCTGTCACAAACTATTTGGAGCTTAGTTGTCTGGTCATTTTCATTCCTTTGTCGACCAAGGAGCAAGATGAAGATGATGTTCTACTCTGTGGAGAAGGATCAAATGAAAACATGTGGCCTGTAATGCCCAGAGAGAGGCAGGAAAGTGAAACCTCCTCAGAAAGAGAGTCTGATGGGGACTTTGTGGTGGAGTCAGATCATTTTGCATCAAATTAGGAAAGATCTCAAATGTTTTAGTAATTGCCGGGTAGCGTTCCTGTGCCGTAAACAGTCCACAAACCACAACACAAAGAGGGTTTATAAAACACGAAGAACAAACATCTGAGTAAAAATATTACATTAGTCACAGTGGTATTGCTAAATAGTCAACATGTCTGCATGGCCCGGAAGCTTCCGTCTATGTTGCCTCCTTTTTCCATCCAGCTGGAATCGCGCTCTTATGTTTGCACCTTCAACAACACAGCAAATGTGACACCTGTCGTTTCACTGCTCACAGGTTTTAAGTCAACAATCTTCCCCTTACGTCAACTAACTGAAACGAGTCGCTGAAATGTAACTGTCAAAACATAAATTGTTCAGATTGTAAGGAAAACTAATAAATATAAACACTACAAGATGTACACAGAGTAGCCAGAACATTAAAACCACTGTACACATTAAAGCCATTGACAGGGGAAGTAAATAACAATAACTTTTGGACTTGGCATTCATTAGTGTGGATGTTATTTAGACATGTACCACCAAATTACGCTCCACAGCAGGATGCAGCTTGACACACAAAAACAGTTAAAAAAAAAACATGCCTCCAAATTCACTAGATCCCTATTTGATCAAGTATCTGTGGGATGAAGCCACAGGACACCCACAGAAGGCACACGTCCATTCTCAGTATTAGGAAGGTGGTCATAATGTTATGCCTGGTGGGCGTATTTGCTAATGCAAACTGATTGCATGCAAAATGAACATAGTTCGTTGCTGCCTGTTAACAACTCTCACTCCTTCTGCTCCACGTGAAAATCAACAGTCCAGACGGACACATGTTGAACGTGGAGCAGCTACAGCGGAGGACACTTTCCTCCGCTGCTCCGCTAAAACATGCGCACACACAGACACGCACACAAACACACAAACACTTCCAGACACGCACATCCTCTAACAGAATGAGCGAGTGAGGCTGGCAGCCAAAGCAGGCTTGGCACTGGGCCTAATGATGCCCGGCATGCGTCTGCTCTCGACAACGGCGGGGTAACACCTGCCAACTTTTACTAAGGTGTAAATGTCTCTATTAGCGAGCGCCTGGTCCCGCGTGTACGCCGCTTGGATCAGAGGAGGGACTCCGGGCGCTCTGGTTTCTGTTCAGAACCTGGTAATCGCTGGGTCCACTGGGCCTGTTCAGCACGCCGCTCTCTTTTTCCGCTCTTGTATGCAATCTTTTCGCATTATGGAGGCGGCATGAAAGAGCAGGTGTAAATGTGGAAACGGAGCCGCGTGCAAGATTGGAAATCTTAGCTCGCTGCCAATTTGAGGCCGGGTGTTTCTGTTTCAGTGCTGCGCGTTCACTGCGCGTTAATGGCTCTCCTGCTTTTAAAAATTAAAACATTTCAACTCACACAATCAAACATTTCTGTTCTGACCGTCGTGGTCCTCGGTTTTCACGTACATAACTACTCTCAAGATCATAGTGGGGTGAAGAGTCTTCTCTCCAACTCTGGCCCAAAGTTCTTTCTCGCAAAGACAACACGTCGAGTATGCTACTGATGGGATCTGGATGGGAAATGGCTTTTCATCTCAATATAAATAAACACCCCACTGGTTTACAGTGCAGCTATATTTGTTTGATTAGGTTTTCCTGTAGCGGGCCGAAGCAGCTCTAGCTGCGATATCCCTTAGTCATGACTTCTTGTCTCCTCTGTCTCTCTGGCCGAGTTCACACTGCGGATAGGAAATTAATTTCTTTTCACAAAGATCAAGGTTCAGTTTGTAGTTTTTACTTAATCCCGCCTCATAAACCAGATGCGCTGTGTTACAGAGCCTCTCAAGTGGCGAATGGAACATGAAAATATTCAATATTTTCCCAATGCTGACCTTAAAATCAGCTTCCCATCCAAAGTAAAGACGGCGTTTAAGTAGGGCCTGTGTGAGGATTCTTCTCAGGGCCGCATCCAGGAACCCCCCCTTCACCCTCCACCCCCCACCCTGCTCATAATCCCTACTTTGTTTTCACGGCAGCGTGTGTATTTGCATTCACATTCATGGCACCTCCTCCCATATCATACCCATAGGACATATTGTAGGACAGACTTTGGTCCATTATGCATACTGAAGATACAAGGTTACTGAATATGAATAGCATAATCCAAACTGGAAACAAAAGGTATCTGCATATTCTGGAAGAGGCTATTGTTACATTGTATTATGCAACACTGAAAACTATATTCCTCTGAGGGACGATTATTGATGCACACACTTGAGTAATACCATTTGTAACGCCATAGGATTAATGGGGGGGCTCTTGTGCTCAAGCACTGTTAGAATACTGTCTAATAAGGATGTCAAAGATCTGGGTGGGGTTGTGCTTGTTGGTTTACGATCATTAAGTGAATCTCTGTTTTTGTTTTGTGAAGGCTAGTGGAAAATATGAGGTGAGAATTATAAAGCAGGAGGTCAAATGGTGGGATGAAGGGCGAAACTTTTGTGTTGTAAATAGACAGCATTTACTTTTGTCTTATTGTATCAGTAATGTGAATTAGCACGGTATCTGTTCACATGCTCTGGTTGAATGAGCCAACAATGTCAGTCATGGCATCTTAGACTGAGTCCCAAATGAAACTGTGTCATTTTTGTTAAATTTATCAGGGTTTATATTTTGCTTTTTGAAATACTTTTGTTGATAAGTGTCACCTTTTTGCACAGACTCCTGCCCACCAATGTGCTTCAACTAAAAAACAGGGGTCTAAAAACAACATAAAAACACTAAATCTTAGGGTGAAGGTACTAAAAACAAGTGAAATTATCTTGCTGCATGGACACATAATTTCACTTGACAAGATTTCTTAAATTAAGATTGTTAAATCTAGAGGTAAGCAAGTTAAACACTTAAAATCAACTCTTACAACAAGACAAAGTATCTTACACTTATAAATCTTTTTTGTCTTGTAAGACCCAAATAATTTGTAGTGAACATCCTCATTTTTTTCCAGTGGCTTTTATGATGCGCTTTATAGAAAGTGGTGACACAGACAACAGTACGACCGTCACTATTTGCTTAGACTTGGTTTCTCTTATTTTATGATGAAGATTTTTAGGGATTAAAAGTCAATTAAAAGTTGGCATTTTTAGAGCAGCATAGGTGTTTTGAACCCTTTGGGTCCAAAAAATATTCTATTAATAATCTAATTTAAACAGGCAATACCGAACAGCAGCTGTATGTGTCCGTCTGTGTTACTCACACGGATTTTATCCATGACATCGTGCGTCAGTACCGGTGAAGGTAACATTGCTCCGCCCAAGCTGCTGTAAAAAAAAGTTGTCCATGTACAGTGTGATGACCTTTAGAGGTCACAGATGGAGCTCCTGTCAGTCAGCTGGTAGACTGGTGCTGAGTCGGGGCAGGTTGGGGTGCGGTCAGGACGAGATGAACAGGTGTGAGTGGAGGGAGGGCCCGGCATGACTCTGTGACCTTGGTCATACACCGTGTACGAGCACACGTGTGTTTGCGTCTGCATTTACAGAATGTGCATGTAAAAGCGCGTGCGGGCAGGTAGCATGCTTTAGAAATAGCAAAGAAAACCCCATGCACCGCTGAATTACAATATTGAAAGTATTGCAACATGCGTATACAGTATTAGGTGTGTGTCTATGTATATAAGGTGTGCGTGTGTGGCCTGGGGTGTAACCCAGTTTATTTATTTGTGGTGCAATGTGAGAAGTGGGACTGTGGAAATGAGCGTAGCGTATCGAGTGTTGGGTTACATGCAGTTTTAACACAGCTGTGTTTCAGTCAACACTGCACACAACGAAGCTTGAGAAGTGGACAAGCCTTGTTGTTCCAAAAAGAGAAGCTGTGACAGAGCAGGGCGAGCAGGTTTTCACTTTGACACGCAGCTGGGCGGCGCGCAGACAAAACAAAAAAAATCAAGGAATATTCCAGAAATGAAGCTGGTGTCACCAACACCCGGGGAAAATAGTTTGTTTTAATTAAGACAGCTGAACTCAAGTGTGATTAATGAAACTAAACGGTCAAAATTCAAGAAAGCTGATTTAATCCTGAGTAAAAGTCTCTGGTATCATCCACATATCGGTTCCCGCTTTTCCCACAGTGCAACTGAACGTTTGGAGCTGACATTTGTGTGGATGCAGCTTTGACTTTCTGAAAAAGAGGCTCTAGTAGAACAAAATCCCGGACAAATCTGACATATTTTTTAGGTCTCAAAATATGTCCAGGAAAAGGAGGTTGACTCATCACTTATTTAGACATGTGGCACCCACCTAGACCAGACACCCCACCCCCTAACAATGACCACAAGAATGGTTTAGGAACAACCTACAAAACACATGAAAAACAGCACAAGGTGTTGACCTGTTCCCAAACTGATCAAATATCTGTGGGATGATCCACAGAGGACCTTCCCCTCAACCAATAGGACCCCAACGTCCTGTTTCCAGACACCACAGGACACCCTCAGAAGGCCCATGTCCTTTCTCAGATGAGTCTGCACAATACAAGGGAGATGGTCATAATGTTATGCCTGATCAGTGTATATGTGTTGCCACAGACAGGAGAACAATTTGTTTAAGGTTCTGTGTAGTAGATGGGTGAATAAGGTGTGGGGCTGCTGTTACAAGTCCAGTATTACTCGTTTAAAAACTGAAAATAAACCAAACTTTAAATGTAACTGTGCCTCGTATGATGGTTCTTACATAATATCTGAGCGAGTAGATGGGTGGAGTTTATCCCACTGAAACCAGAAGTCCTGATCAAACACTTTCCTATGTCAACCACCGTTGTTGGCTAGTTTATTTTCAGACACATAAAACAGTATCAATTAATCCACATGTCAACAGAGTGAGGTGTCACTTGCTTTGCTCTCGGCCTAATGTGACTAAAGGTTGGGACCAGCTCTTGTGTTACTGTCAAAGGAAATGTGCGACTTCACCTTTGGCAAACATGATTAATTTTAAGGGATGTTAGAAGCCAGAGGAGGGACTTCTAGACGCTGCGGCTGACCAAACATTCCCTTTCTGTGCTCATTAAATATCAGCCGAATGCCTTTGTTCTCTGCGCAAACAAGCTTATCATAAACATGCAGAACGTGGCGTGGTGGCAGGCAACGAGAAAACGATGACTCGCGTAGTCTCGCCTTCTTTTAGGAGGTGGACGTTATCTATCACCGCACTCTCTCTCTCCGCGTCCCTCCCTCCCACGTGAACAAACACGAGCAACCCGAGGAGTCACTTACCGTAGCGGTGCTAAACACACACATTCCACCACACACCTGCGCGTTGCTCTGCGTCGTTGTCGGCGGCATGAAGAATGGAGCAACCTGTCCCGAGAATACACACATCACACCTGCACGCCGCTCAACAGGAGCGCCCGCCTTCAGATTTGCCACTTTTTCCAGAGCAGAACCATGTGGGGCATTGGTTGGACGTCTCCTTTTCAGCCGTCCTCCCACTCTGCTTTGGTTGTCTTTGCGGGACCTTACGTATATGTTCGATGGCGAGTAATAAAATCAAAGCCTGAAAATGTGATTCAAGGATAGATTTTGACAGTAATGATTTCTTCGCTCGCTGTAAAACAAAAGCTCAGCAGCTGGCAAATGCCCTCCCTCTGCAAAAGGCATGCAAAGGGGATCAGAGGAAATTGGTTTTAAAGGAAATTGACTCCCAGAAATATTGAGTAAGCGGAGACTGTAGCCTTATATCGGCTCTGCGGTGGAAACCTGGAGACCTGCCGGGCCTATCAGAAAACAGCTTACCGTCTGATAAATACACACCGGCGCAGGAGGAATATTTCCTTATTAGAAATTCAAAATCCCTCCAGGAAGATTATTGGACACAATAAATCATTTAGCAGCACGGCCGGCCACTTTCATCAATACTGCCGAATCAGCAAAGCCCGGGCAGAGTCTTATATGACCATCAATTATTAACACGTGCTAACATTATTAGCATATTCTGCTCAGCTGCTGAGAGACACACTGTGGAGGTGGATGGATGGATGGATATTAAATAGAATTGACGGATAGATAGATAGATAGATAGATAGATAGATAGATAGATAGATAGATAGATAGATAGATAGATAGATAGATAGATAGATGTTTTAATGCCTCATCTCCTGCCCTTGTCTCTAATCTTGGAGTCTAACTAAGTAGGAGCTGGATGGAATCTGACATGTGGATTATGAGGTGATTATTTATGGAGACTTTTTAATTAAAAGAAAAACTGCTTATTAGGAATCCTCAGTTCCCTCATTAATAGCAGGCAGAGGAAGAGTCTGTGTTGTCGGAGAGTTGGCGGAGAGCACTAATGAGAAGGTGGGGGTGGGGTGGTTTGTCGGAGTGAGGTGTGTGTGTGTGTGTGTGTGTGTGTGTGTTGGGGGGGGATAGAAGTAGCTGTGATACGAAAGTGTGGTTGAGGGGTTTCACATTGATACTACGTAATTTGAGAAGCGTAATGTTGTCTTACATAGACTACTGGTTTTGTTAAACACACACACAGACACACACATACACACTGCCTGGTCACACACTTTTTTTCAATATCTTGTTTGACCTCTTTTAGCTTTGATTACAGCAGCATTCACTGAGGCGTTGTTTCGATGAGAAGCTCCTGCAATGTCACAAGATTTAGTTCTGTCCTGTGTTGCATTCATTTTTCACAGAGATCTTGTATTGATGATGGGAGCCTTCTCCAGCGCATCCCAAAGATTGTGTTAAAGATGCAGTTAAGGTCTGACCAATCTTTATCATGCTCCCTCGCCTTTTTTTCCCGGTTAGCCTCACTGATTAGCAGTTTTCTTAAGGCTGCGCAGCTGTTCAGTCCCAATCCCTTGACTTCCCTTCACATTGTACGTGCGGATGTGCTCTTACTTTCACTATTAAACACAGCCCTTAGTTCTATTGTTTCTTTTGTTTGTTTGTTTAATGACTTTCTTTATTGCAAGCATTTACACATGTAGCGACATAAGGCCAATGTGCGACAGAGGACTTCCGTTCTTTCATTTTCCTAGCCTTTTTTATCAATCCCACAATCCCACCACACCCGGAAATTCCCAATGCGACACATTAACAGAACACGCACAAACACAAGTAAGGAAAAAATCAAAACAATCAAAACAAACAAACATGTTCGATTTCACCAAAGGTTTCGATCACGATCAATCAGGATTGTTTTCTGACCACATTTCTTCCCATCCTTCCAGTTTTTAATAATGCAGTGTCGGATAGTTCTTAACTCAATCTTAGCAGCTTCTGCTTCAGTCTCCTTAAATGTTGCTTGATGCATGCCAATGATTTGACCCTTCTCAAACAGACTAACATCTTTTCCATGAGTTAAGTAACTTGCTGCCAGATGAAAGCTCATTTATAACCGTTTTTGTAGGCTAATAAACCTACCGCAGTATAGCAACCAAACAGCTAAGGAGACTGACGTTTATCTCAGGAGTTGTTGGAGAAATTTAAGCGAAATATGGTGAATGTCTTACATATTAATTTGTGTCCTCACTTGTCTGGACTAAAAAATAATTAAATGACTGTGACTGATTTCCCTTTTTCTAGCCAACATCAGTGTGTATCAGAACATTAATACTCTTTGTATATTTATGCAGCATTTCGTACTGGTCTGTCTATTTTCCTGTTTGTTTTTTTTTACCCTCAAAGGAATAAAATTCATGTGTTTTCAGATGATTTGGTTTATCTGATCTCTGTATGTGGCTGTGCTCCACGACTCTGGACTAGTTCTTCACAACAAAGAGCAACAACCTCTGCGATGTGCAGATCGAATCCGAGATTGATTTGAAACCGTTAGTCAATTTGCAGAAACGAAGCCAGTAGACAGGAAAGAGCGGGGGGGAAAAAATACCCCAAATGACCCGGCATAAATCATTTGTAGCATCATCATCACCATCATCATCATCATCAGTAATATCATAGCGAATGAGTCTGAGACAAGCAGTGTCTGCGGAGGAAGCTCTCGTGTGTATCACATCATGAAAGAGAAAATATTACACTTTGAAAAATGACAAACCAATGGAGCGTGAAAGCATGCATTGCCAAACAGCAATTACCGTTTCCTCCCACAGCCCCTGCACGGAAACGACACGCGGAGCACGTCTACCACGCCCGGGTGTTTACGCAGCATCATGAATTAACCAGCAGCTACCCACGCCAAACTTCGGAGACGGCTCAGCCTCCGCCGCAGTATCAGGGTGTCCACTTAATGTAGCATGTCCTGAGGTAAACCCTGCTACATTAGCTACGAGAATCTGAATGCAAATGTGATGACGGGAGTCCAGAAAGTCTCCCACGCTGGTCACACGAGGTCTAGAAAACACTAAAATGCCCCGAGTGGGAGGGAGGGTGGGGGGTTGAGGTCAGGCTGCACACACACACACACACACAGACGAACCAGTGGCGAGCCCTGCTACTGGAACTCTCATATTGTCTCAGTCCAACAATGCAGCAGCTGGCACAAACAGGGAGCTATTTAACAGCCACCAATTGATGCTATGCCACCAGGTGCTACTGTGTGCCTTTCCCATCCTCATTTTATGCATCAGCAGAATTTCGTTAGCCTTTATTTTCATAGCTGAAATGCGGGGAAAACAGTAGGGGGTGGGGGACTGCCATAAAAGCTGATATCTGTGCGCCGGCTCTTGAAAACGGAGCTGAGTGAGATGTGACATTTAACACACAGAAAAGATAGACAGATAGACAGATATCCTGCTTCCTCTTTTCACCTTTGTGTTTGTACACCGCCGAGGCTCGTCCGCGCACTGCTTGTAGCGCGCTATTTGCATGCATTGTACCGGTTTTTATAAGTGTTTGCATGTGCACACAGATGCAGGCACCGCTGGGTGTCCGCATCTGTGGGACTGTGTGTTTCCCAGTATCTGTGTGGGTTGCAGGCACCAGAAATAACACACTTCCATGGGACCTTTTAAATGGACACCATCTGTCTCTATCAGGGAAGGCTTTGGGAAAACTAATGCTTCGGCTCAGATGCTTTTCCACCAGCGGCCAGCTGAAACGAACCGGCATCATTACTGTGGATGGCAAAGAAAGAAAAACTGTGACGCTAATTTGATTGAAAAAATAATATATATATATATATATAAATTTTCTCCTTCTTCTCCAGTGGTCGGTAGATGGAAGGGAGAGACTGTGACATCTGACTGCTGACTGCATTTCCAGGGAGTTAGATTGTGATTCAGTGATATATTTACTGCGCTGGGCGGTGCAGCCTCTGGGGCACAAAACATTTCTCACATGGACACGACTTGTTATATTGTCCCAATGCAAACAAATGTAGACACACACACACTCGAACAAAGAGCAGCACCTGGGCAAACTCCCTGTCTGCCTGTGCCCATATTAAGAGCTTATCATTCATTGTAATGGCTCCCTTCTCCGCTGTATTTCCACTGTCATCTCTATTGTTTTCCCGCGACACACACAACCGACTTCACTGCAGTTACGACTGATGCACCTGTGCCCCTTGTGTGCACATGTGTGTCTTCTGTATTACCTGCGTGGCTGTTTATTAATCAGTCCATCAGCCCGTCTCTGCAGCCCGCGTTTCCGTCTACCTGTCCGCCGTCCCTGCCTGTCATTTACACTACATGTCTGACAGCTGTCAGGCCGGCTTTCTTTCCCTCCGTGTGCGTCTGAAACCTCTCTGCCTCCCCTGTCAGGCACACTGAGACAGACGCAGACGTGATGTGATGGCCACACTGTCTGATAGCCCCCAGATCCTTCATGCTTTAACTGGGCTTGACTGCGGATGAGCCTCTAAACTGCCTGCTACAATAAGGGACACGTCCGAGAGAATGGGTTTGACCCCGCGGGTCATCTCGCAGATTAAGCCCGTCGGAGGAAGCGCCGGGCAAACTCGCAGCCTATTCACACCTCAATAGCACGCGCGCGCACACGTCGGCACATACAGCAGAATTCGATCGCATCGAGCGTGATCACGCGTGCGGCGCGGGGAGAAGCCAGCCCGCACACAAGTAGCTGTATTCGCCCGCGTGCCGCGTATGTTTTTTTGTGCACCTGCGCGGCGTGTCATCTGCAGAAAAAGCAGACGGCGCGAGCGCGCACGCGCCAGGAGAAGACACCCCTGGGTTTTCTCCCGACTTAAAGCCTCCTTAATCCCTGAAAAAGATTTGCAACAGTTTGACGTAATCCGTTTGCATTTCAACCCTCTTCACTCCCAAATGCCTCCTCTGCCGCGGCTCCACCGACAATGCACGTGTGATAACTTGATGTAATTAGAGCCCGTTAAAGGTCCGCCAACAATGAAACGGTTTAGTTCGTGTTTAACACTTCTCGCTGCGGCGCAGAGTCGTGATTTATATGGTTATTAGGAAATAGTAATGGCTCATGTTGCACATCAAAGTATCACAGTCGGCGCTGAGAATCAAACGGGGGAAAGTTTTACTACACTTTTTTCAAAGAACAAAAATCTGTGAAAGAGATTCTCCTCCTTATTGCTCATAATGTGCAATCACATATCAATATAACAGAATAACAGTTGTAAAAGGGCATATTCACATGTGCTTCATATCATACTTGAAGGACAACACCAGTCCTGACTACTCACTGTATAGCTGTACAGGGCTGCAAGCAGCGTAGCTTGATGTTAATTAAAGCTTACACGAGTGTTTTCATCTGCTTTCAGAGTATCTTTTGACAGCGGTGTCGTGTCAGGCCGTGGCGTTTCGCGTCCTTCCTGTAAAACGCTCTTTTCGAAAAAGCGCGAGGAAAGGAGGCACAACCGGTGGATGTTTGTAAGCCTTCATCCAGAGAGAATACGTTCCCCGTCTCTCGCCATCTGCAGTGTGCAGCACCTCGAATGGGATCGTGCCAAACCTGTTGTCATGTCAGAGGAGGGATTGTTGGGGATTCAGATTATTTTTGCGTGCGCAAGTTAAAAGCATCGACTCAATTAGCATTTTGGTAAAAGATGCGCTCATTATCGAAGACACATTGAGGCAATATACTCTCGGCGGATGAAGTCGATGACGACCGTTGTTCTCACTGTTCTGTGTCTTATTCACACTGCTCTGTCTCCATCGACACCTTCCATGACAGGGATGTCACAGCACATCACATGTCCCGTCACCACAGATCCTTCTTATTTACCACAGCCGTGTACACGTGTATGTTTTTGCTTTGGCTTAGGACGCGCCCATTGTTCAGCCGCTGTTGAGACTGTTCCACGTTAACACAACGGAAGTGAACAGCAAACAGAGACGGAGCGAAATGTGTGCGCTGTAACTTGTTTCATCGTCTCAGATGTGATAATGTGATGTGCTTTCCATTTGATTTTTTATTTGTTGGCGACAGCTGGGAAACAGCGATGGCTTTTTTAAAATTTATTTTACAATTTTTACACTATTTTATAGATCCTAGGTCTTCAACAGGGGGTCCACAACCCCTGAGGGGTCCACATAGGTACTGTAGGGTGGTCACAAAATCTTTGGTTGATTAGACATTTTTTATATATTTTTTTTAAATTTTCCCCCACAAATTTAAAATTCTTTAAATACACATTAACATGAAACCAACAGATTTTACTAAAAGCTATTGGTCGAGAGCCTATTCAGTCTCCAGGTGTAGACCTAGAGGTACGCTACAATATTAGCAGAAGAGAAGCTAATATTGCAGCTTTATATATAAAATCATTATTTGAACCCGTGTATTGTTTTTACAACTTAATATTGAATGTTAATAATAATGTATATTTATAATTAGCATAGGCTAAGTTTAATATAGGACACATATAGTAGGTAGGGGGTCCCTGCTTAATCTCTCCAACAGTTTGGGGGCCCTTGGCCTGAAAAACGTTGAAGACTTCTGTTATACACTATTAGATTTATTGAGTCACATACAGAAAATAACTTGGAGATGAAACTAATAACTAAGCTGCAGTTTTGCGTAAACACGCTCCGATATTTCGCTCCGTTCTTTTGAATTTTCGCACGAGACATTTATGAACCGATACAGTTGCCATGGTTTCCCTTTTCACAGCCCGCACGTGACCAGTCAAACGTAAGTGCACATCAGGTATTATCTCCCTCACGCTGTATTGATTGACTTCTTACAATAAGAACCACCACTTTTTGGGGCTTTGCACCTGATGTCGGGAGCTGGCCGCAGGGATGCGCTCCCGCTCTTCCCCAGGAGAATTAGGGAGGTCAAACACTGATGTGGGCGATAAGGGGTAACTGGCTCACACGGTCGGTGTTCCAGATCCTCCCGAAGGTGCTGGCTGGAGGTTGTTGAGGTTGGAAGTTTGTGTGTGTGGGCCAGCTGGGTTACTGTGAAACTGAGAAACCTAGATCTGAAAATCCTAGATATGTAATTTTATCCATACACTGATTTACTCGTAAGAATATATCACAGTAAAATGTTAAATGTACCGTAACACAGCCGTTTTTTTTGTGCACACAGCAGCATGTTGTCTGTGGTCCATATTTTATCATTTTTCTCGGTGCAGCGCATCAGCTGCTGGGCATCTTTGTTAAAGACTGAGAGGAGCAGCGTGGGCAACAGGCAGCCTGTGAGGTAGGAAAACAGAGCCCATTCTGAGGCCTGTAGTCATAAATCACACACAAACACACACGGGCGCACACACACAGTGACACACTCTCATGCTCCTTTTCCATACGGCGAGCACGTCTGCAGGTGGGGAGGTGATTACTCACCACAAAACACCGGTTGGACAGCAGCGAAAGGAGGGCGTTTAACTGGTAAACTTTAATGCTGGCTCCACAGGAAGAGCAGAGGGAAGAAGGAACACACTCATGGTTCACTGTACAAGCTGAAAACAGGAGGAAATTGGTTATTTGGGTGATTGCAGAGCACGCTGCGGGGCGGCTGGTGAAGTAAACAACATTTTTTATTTCCAGGAGATGTTTCCTGGACCTCTGTGTTTTACCTGGAGGCAGGCTGGTCCGTCTGTCTGTCCGGGCAGTTAGTGAAATTAGAGGCTGCAGCAGTGAAATAAACACAGGTTTTACTGAACGTACATGTTAGACGATAGAGATAAAAACAAGGATGGGTTATAATGTTCCTCATTTATCTCTCTTTCTCATTTGGTGTGTCTGCACACCAGCCTGCAGAGTTACACCTTAATACTATGCATAATTCTCCTGCCCACTGAGCTGACCTCATATATATATATATATATATATATATATATACATATATATATATATATATATATATATATATACATATATATATATATGTACAGTGCGTGTTTCATACACTTTTATGTCTACAAAAAATAACTTTATTTGCAAACATAAGCAGTTTTGGTGACACTTCAGACTTGGAATTCCATCTTTTTTTTTATAACTATTTTCAATCTCCCATGAATCATGCATCACCTAGTATGTTTTACTCTTGTTTGTATTATTTCATATGCTGCTAATAACCCTTAACCAGTTGCATCATGTCAGAATTAATCTGCTTCCTCCTTTCTCTCATCTTATTTCAGACGATGTGATCAATGTGATCATGCTTTTGATCACATCGATAACTGACCACATGCTGAAACAGTTTTTGGAGTATATTTTTTGTGACCCTGTTGCGTTTCCTTTTATGTAAAGTTGTTCCTTTGTGTTTCTTCTTGTCCCCTTTTGATTGTTGGATTGGTTTCTCCACCTTTGTTGGTTTCACTTGTGTCTCGTTAACCCGTATGTATAGCACTGCCTTTCCTTTGTTCATTGTCAGTTCGTCTCTGTTTCTATCCCTGTTCTCCTATACCTGTGATGTCATCCTGTCTGTCTTTCTTTGCATTCTGTTGTTTTCCCTGTTTTTTGTCTTGGTTTTGGTCCTCACCTGTTTTTGTTATTTTGTTTTGGGATTATCCCGCCATCCCTGCAGCTCCTTTTGCTCCTTCGTGTATGAGTTTTCTTTTTCTAAAATTTTACTTTGAGTTCCTACTCCTACTTCCTCCACTTATTTGGTCCTACGTCACCAGAAACCAAACATGTTACATATAAATAGGAATAAAAAGAGGCAGCAGTGTATTTACTGTGACAGCAACGTGACTTACGGTGCTTCTTCCTTTTTCAAATGATCATTCAAAATAGTGATTTTGTGTGTTTTTTCTGCACGAATTGATGCCCCTGCTGAGTACGTTTTTGTGACCTTTGTGACCTCAGTGTGTCCTGGGTGTGTCCACACCACCACTAAAAGCCGTCCACTTGTGATCGTATGAATCGATATAAAACTCACTAAAGCTGAGGTGAGCTGCAGCTTACTCGCTTCATATTCTCACATTGTCCTCAGTAATGTATTCTGTAATCCACTCTGCATATATCAGCGGCACATTACAACTTTCACGGTGGAATGAAACGAGTTGCCCATTCGCAGACTTATTCTAACGATCAAATGTACTGAAGACGCTGAATGAGATTATGTTTTCCACCTTCCCGGTGCGGCTCTTCTTTCCTTAAATCTCTTACTTTGGCAGCGTCTGGTCTGGTGTAATGACGTCTGCTATATGATGGCGGCGGCATCCTCCTCATCTGTCTGTCTCCATGTATGGCCCATGCATCCTCATTAATGACCTATTTCATGGCACATTAATTTAAATGATTTTAGGGAATGCAACATTAGCACATCTCCCAGCTCATAACTCTTTCTCAGAGGGCAACGTCTGGACGTTTCATTTTCCTGAAACTCACACCATTCCGCCGAGCTTCTGTCTCAGCTCGGCGAAAAAGGGGCTGTGCCACTTCAGCTTGTACAAATCAGCTGAGAGAATTTGTATTCTTGAGTTTTTGCATTGTGTTTGTGCTGCAGCAGAGGCCTAAATTACATTGCTCCTGAGTCTATTAGCAATCACTGCTTATAAACAAAGCTGACTCACATTTATTGCAGACATCCTGCTGTTCCCTCTGTTAAAAATATCATATGATTGTATATTATCTTCCTGGGAAAATGTAACAACAGAATGTGTAACTAAAGGAGAGCAGCACCTATGTGAAATTTACAATTTATTATTAGTTAATAATTGACTTTTTCAGGATTCTCTTCATGCTTCTTTCTGTTCTCTGTTCTCTGTGGCGTCCTTGTCCACATTCACCTTCTCTTAAAATACACATTTCTCCACATTACATCACCAGCTTTGATAAAAGTGCTTTTCCTTCATCTAAATTCCTGCCTTTCCTCTCAGTCTTCTTTTATCAGTAAGCAAGCAAGCAAACCTGCGGAGTCTCTCCTGGATACTTGCGTCTTTTCCTCCGCCTTTTTTTTTTTTTTTGACGTATTGCTTCAGTTTGCATCATTGCTTTGATAAAATCTTGAATCCCCGCGCGTCCTATTTTTCTCCGTCTCTTCTTCTCTGTTTCCTTCTTCTTTTAAGTATTTTCTATCATCCTCGTTTCTGACTGGAAGACGGATTCACTGAGTGTGTGTTGATACCTGCCCATACCGGTCTACGTTCATCTCTGATCTTTTTCCTTTTTTTTGTCACCTGCTCTCTGCGGGTTGACTGTGGCAAAGCCACCTTTCAGTCCTCCACCGGGGTGACCTCCATTTTTTACCGAGAGTAATGTTTCTTTTCATCGTCTGTCACCTGTGTTTCTGTCATCTGTCTCCTCACAACACACACACACACATTATCGCACTCAGTAAATATATGACAGACCAGTATGGGAGCCCACGGTGGCTCTTTGCTTGGCTGGAGAGGAGCACGGTGGCGCTTGTGACAAATTGACAGGATTTTGCCGCGGTACCATTACTCTATCTCCTTTTCATTTTGTTCCTCCGTCTCCTCTCACTTTCCTTCACACTCATTCACACACACACACCCCCCTCCACCTCTCGCGGTGCACTACAACAAACAGTGACAGCTGTGGTAGCAGGACGCAGCGGTGAAGATGGACTCAACCCCCTTAACACTTCATCAGCCCTTGCCCTACTCAATCACAAACACAAGTGACTGCTAACCCCTTCGAACACACACAAAGCCCACAACTGCCAGCGAAAGGGGGATGAGCCTCGATGCAGAGCTGTGGCATCAACAGAGATGACGCTATTAAAGATCTGATTCGGTCTGTTTTTGTCCTATCTAATGCTTTGCGTAGCAAACGGTAAATCTATCAGGAAACAAGAAAAGCTGCTTGTCTTTCCACTCGTAAGTCATCCGTTTTGACGCTTCACAACCTTATCATCAATATTTCAGCCGATAATGGCGCGGCTGACGATCAGAGGACAGGGCGTCTGAACGCAGAACTGTCGATGTAAGGTTTTCCAGAGCGAGCGTCAAGCCTCATAATAAGATCCAAGAGAGGCGGATCATGGGAGGATTATGGGTTGTAATTAAAGGGGTTATTTAATGTTTGCCGTCGTTTGCGTGGGGAGGGTCTTCATAAAGTGACAGCGGCAGTCCGAGCACGTCCATGCACTTTTTTTTTTGCAGCAGGCATGTGCACAACATTTACATATGCTTGTTTTTGATGTATGCACAACATGCAAACACACACACACACATGCACAAACTCTTAGAAACAGAGAGGAAACTTACAGGGATCTAATAAATGGAATGTGAAAGCATTTAAGCCACATGTCATGATTTTTTTATTGGACAATTCTGAATAATTACCCAGGCTTATAAAGCTCAGAATATTTATTAAAGCCAGAGGCATCATCTTGCTTTAATAAGGAGACTTTTTTTTTTTTTTTTTTTTTCAGATGGAGATGTCATTCTATTCAGCTATGCAGAAAAGACGGAGCCTGCCCCATATACATGGTGAGAGATCCATCACTTATTAAAGTCTGGAAGTGTTTTTCTTATTGCTAAGCTGTCTTTTCTTTCCTGTCTGTACTCGGCACGCATATGTAAATATATATATATATATGGATTTTTTTCAGTATCAAATACCGTATTCTACAAATTTGCGTTCATAATGCAATAAAAAAAACAGTAGCAACTCTGTAAGACATGCATAAGTGTCAACATTACTAACAAAACTTTCTTACTGAGAGAAAGGTCTGCGACTGAAAATGATAATGCTGTTGTGTCAAGCGTGAACATCGAGAACATCCTCACCTATGGAAAAACAGGGTGGTATGGAAACACTTGAGACGGAAGATCTCTGCATAAATTGGCAAGTGTCGCATTAAAATTCACATGCCGTCTCCTGCCTCTCCTTAGTGAGATCTGAATATGGAAAATGGGACAAAAGATTCTTAATGGCTTCTATCGTTCCTGTTAATCTTTTCAACCCCATAACACTTTCCTTTCTGTCATTAGTCTAAGAGTGCTACGAGCAGAGCATCCGAGCTTTTAGTCAAATTTTTTTCTTTTTCTTTTTTGAAAAAAAAAGGAGGGCAAATGTTCAGGGTTAACATCATATTTCCTTTTAAAAGACTAAAAAAAAGCCTCCACAGCAGCCAGGTTCTGCTACTCTACCTGCTCCAATGACTCAAAGAGTTTCTGGTTGTTAACAGAGCAAGTTTCTGATGGGCTGCAGCTGCACCCACAGATGTTACTATTTAAACCCCAACTCCCCACCAGCACCTTGGAAGAGAAGACGCTACTGGGAGGAAATGTCTTCAAGACGCTTTACAAGTCTGGTTGCCTTTCTCTTTGGATAAACCGTGACCTGGATGACATCCACTACAGGCCAAAGTTTGCGTGCAACATAAAATTTGTGCATAAAAGATCATCGTTTCATTGGTATAATAAACATGATCATTATATAAAGAGTAACCTATCAGAGGACATTTTTTACTGTAATTATCAGGAGTTTTTCTTGCTTAGACTTTGCTTTCTCCAAAGTAACCTCTGGCTTTAACAGCAGCATGGCAGCTACGACGCATTCGTTCCACAAGACATATTTTTACGCAGACTCTCAAAAGCCAGAGAGTTAAAGTGAACAATTTTCTTTTCTTTTGCTGACATTTATTCAGTAACAGTCTGGTAACATCAATGTACACCTTAAGGTAAACTGAGGAAAATGGTGCATATCAATAAAAGCAAAGTCTGATCGTGCAGTCAATTCATCTCAGAATAAATATAACTCTGTGTTTTTAAGAAAGGTACTGTGAACAGAAACTTGAAGTTGCTTCCAAACGTTTGGCCTGTAGTTTACTGTATAATTTAATTGGTTCAGATCAGAGTTGGTTTTGGGGTTTTTATGAGTTTGTTCACAGAAAGGAAGGTGTAATATTTTATGTCTTGCATTTATACTTTTCAATTTGAATTTTGAATATTTGGTGCCTCCAGCTGAATCGCAAACTGAATCTTTTAAAAATCACACATTAATGACTTTGAATGCAGCGCAGGCTTTTGGAAGACTGAAATCAATGACCTTGTCTCATCGTTTCGTGCTTTATTAACAGTCTAAACAGCAAGTCACCAGGTAGTTTAACACAATCAACATTCTCAGTGGAGGATCCTAAAAACAGGTAAATATGTGGAGCTTCAGAAGGAGCTGATTCTTTTACACAGTTATTTGATATTTTTCCACTCGTTTCGTCATCATCCGCCGGTGTCACATCCGATGAGTGCGGTCACGTCTTGGTCGACCAAAATGAGCATCAGCGGGGGGAACCCCAGAGAGCGGCACGGGAGCAAGGGAGGGTTGAAACAAGAGGAAGAGGTAGAGAGAAGGATTTCTGTGTCAGTTGTTTTCTCATTGCTCAATCAGCCAGTTATTCTGCCTGTCAAGACTCATGTACATCTATATGACAGCGTGTGTGCACGCGTGTGTGCGACTTTGCACAACAGTTTCTCTGCAGTCGAGCTGAGTCTCCACCCTTGGATGTCTGTTCGATTCCATGAACTTCTCAGGGACGACACATTGTACTGAACGAATCAATCAAAGAGTGTTTCTCGTCTCAGAGGAATAAGGTTGTACTTCTATGCGCACGTCCCTGCGTGCGTGTGTGTGTGATTGTACACATTTGAGTTGATAACAAGTGGAAGAAAGCAATTAACTTGCCAGGGCATCTCTGGAGAGATGGCAGCACTTTGCGATTCTTTACAAACATAAATTAAAAGGATCCAGCCTGAGGCGAAGTTAGACACTGACAGCCTCTTAGGCCTGACAGCCTCTACAGCTTTCCCATCATGCCGCAGAAGGGCCAAGTGGACCGGCGTTTCTGCCAATCATTAATATGCCTTGCGTGCGTGCCGAGCATTTGCATACTTGTTCAATATCATCCCCGGCTTTTGCCTTTTGAAATCACAACACTCATTTAAAATCGGCTCGTGATCAATAACATCAGCCGTCACTTTAAAATGACACGCGGGCCTATTGTTACAACCGCAGTGCGCACTTACGGAAACTTCCGCGCGTGACTCTCAGATGATGTGGTGCAATTGTTCTCTTTGTGTAATCCAGAGGCAATTAATGGGGGAAAACTTCCCTGACAGTGAGTTTAATCTCATTAACTACAGTACACAGTGTTTTTAAGCTTTGTTATTTGTCTGTGCATTCAGCCCGGTCTAGACAATATGCCGTCGATTTCACAAGTAGCAGCACGACAAGCTGTTTATGAGATCTTGGGGGAAATGTGATGCTGCAATATGGCAGGGCTTACAGATAAGCTTCCCTCCGCAGCTCAAAGTCAAACAAGAGAGAGTTGGTCCGCAGCCTGCAGGCGTTCGCCGCCGTTATTGACACAGAGCCTCCAACCTGAGCGCAACCATATTTAGACAGGTTTTTCACAGAAGGATTGCTGTGACGGGATGTTATTTTCAGAGAGTACATTTGTGTGGGACTTAATTTATTGTTAGCTACTTTTTTTTCACTAGGCGCTTCCTGTGTTCTTTTACAGGACGTACGAGGAAGATACACTCCTAGTTATGTGTGTATTACAATGAAATGGAACTGCTAAATAGTGATAAGTTTAAGATCTAGTGACGTTAGAGGACAGGTCAACACCTTGTGCTGTTTTTCATGTTTTTTTTGAGTTGTTCCTAAACCGTTTTTGTGTCAGGCTGCATCCTGTTGGGGATGACTGCTGGCATCAAGGAGTGTCATTTCTATGGGGTGGGGGTGTCTGGTCTGGTCTAAGTGGGCGCTTCATGTCTAAGTAACATTAGAGTGAACAGACATCCTCCTTTTCCTGGACATGTTGTCTGACCCCCGACCCCGTACCCTGTACAACTGAATGTTCCTCAGTACGATATTTTGTTCTACTGGAGCCTCAAACACGTTTACATTGAATTTGTGTTGCGTTTCTATATCCCCCCCTCACTGAAGGGTCCCCTTTTTCACAAACTCATAGCTAGTCACCATAACTAACATCCACACGAACACCAGGTCCAAAAGTTTCCCAGCAGAACACTGAATTGTCACAAGATGCTCAATGTCATTTACTTCTCCTGTCGGTGGTCATAATGTTATGCCTGATTGGTGTATACTGCTAAAGTTGACGACGATGTCATTATAGGGTTACTCCTGTTTTATTCCTGCTTTGTACTTTGAGATTCACATGAATTCCAGGTCCAAAAGTTTCCCAGCACAACATTATATCATCATAAAATCAATGTATTCACTTATCCTGTCAGTGGTGTTAATGTCGTTGAATCTACCCCGAAACCCCTACGACTACACATGACGCAAGAGCTGGGCTGCCTGTCCTGTTAGCGCATAAATGACTTGAACTTGTGAGATGTGCAAAGAGAAAGTCGTCTTATTGCTTCTGTTCCTTCTGTGCAGTCAGCCTCACAGAAATTGTTGCCAAGATCAATTATCACACACTTATCGAGCGGCATTTCCAAAACATAAAGAGGAATACCTCCGGTGACAAAAGCTGTGTAATCCAGATCAGACAGTGTCTGTGTGCAAACGACTGCATTTGTTCATAAAAACGGAGAGGGTATCAAAATTACCTAATCATCAAGGAATAAAATTTGGCAGCAGTACACACACTGAGCATGGATGAGACTAATTTACTAAACATACCCTCCAGTCTCATAATTACATGTAATTTTACCGGCATAATTAACTAATTTAATTACTACTCCTCAAGAGCATCAATTATTGATATTACAGAGCATTCAGATGGCAGGCAGAGCTCTCGACGTGGCGTGCATTCAGAGGGTGGTAAACACATGCTGGCTCTCCAAGAGTCTTGGCCAGCTTCCTGCTAGCGCTTAGCAAAGGGGTGAGCGAGGCAGAGGCGCGCGGAAAGGAGGCAGAGAGAGGAAAGGGAAGGAAGCGGCTGCGTTTGTGTGTGTGTGTGAAGGAGAAGGAGGAGAGAGCGTGCCATCGCAGACGACCTGCGTTCCTCCACACAGTTAATTAGAGCCCCGCGTCGGCCTCATGAGGAATTTCAGCCGCGGACAAAATGAAGCTTTTTGCCCTTGGACTGCTGGATGTCAGCCCAGATGTGTTACTGCTGAGGCTACTGACACAAAAGGAAAGAAGCGTGTGCTTTGTTGTTTATTCCTACACCTAGAACGCGGCGCGTTAGAGAATTCAGGAATTTCTCAAGCCTCCATCAAAATCATGCAGGCTGATCCAAACGCGGAGAAACGCTGCCAGCTCTCGACGTGCAGCAGATTCAGTCGTCTGTTATTTATTCTCGGTGGAACACGTCCTAGCGAGCGCTTATACTTTTGAACAGAATCCAATGGTCTCTATTTGTCAGTTTAATGAATAATCCAGCTCGTTCTCCTCTCCGTGTAAAGTGAACACAGGTGCGCTGTTTAATCAACACTACGCTGACGGGCAAGCTTTATTGTTATCACCGCGTTGTGTTATTGGCAGTTTAGCATGTGTAATATCCATATTAAGTAACGCAATCAAGGCCCACTGATATTTAAAGGCTCCATCAGTTGTTCTGTCGGCGTGCTGCGCAACCAGAGGTGGAAAAATGTTCAGGTCAAACCACAGCATGGGAACATTTGGCATCAGAACCATCATTTGGATTATATACTGACGAGCAACCAACGTCTTCTAAAGAGCTTTCACCACTGCTAGGAGAACTACGTATACGTATATATTTTTTTGCACTTGCGGTCGAAATGCTTTAAAATGTTGCAGCGTTTTGAAAAGATTACTTTTCACTGTAGTGCTGCTGAGTCCCACCGTGCCAGACCTGCACCGCCGCCTACTTTTGATCCATTAGTGCACTTCAAGACCTGCGGTTCACAGCACTCAGCGGCGGTGCTTCAGAATGCTGCACGGCTATGGCAAAGAAAAATAAATAAATAAAAAACACAGAGTGTTAAGGCTGTTGGCTTCCAGCTAAGGCTTGGAACAGAGGAAAATAATGAAATATTGAAATTACTATACTATATCCTAAAACGTTGTTTTAAATTTTAATGTTTGATATGATTTTTCTTCATTCGGACGTCCAATTCTTATCAAAATGTAAGACTGGTAACACTCCATTTGGATTTATTATCTGGGTTTGTTTCCAAATACAAAGGAGCAAATACCAAACTTATATCCATTCAGTACGACCACGTAACCCAAAATGCATTTCGCTGACGTCATCAAGTACGCTGCTGTTCCTCTTCCAGAGGGACAGTCCTCCAGAGTCTGTATTTCAGAACCGAACTGGTCAAGTCTGAACTACCCAGGTAAACGCCCGGCACCCAAATGACCACGTTACTTTTCTGTCTATCACTGAATAACAGTAACAGGACTGGCTCAGCAAATCTTTGCCAGTTCCCAATGGAGTGACTCCACACCAGCTTCCCTTTCCAGGCAATCATATCCCTTCAAAAATGTATGCTTTCTACCTGTGCTTGTTTCATACTCACTTGTTACGAGCAAATAACGATCTTTCAACTGTTTCCTTCACGCGTCATCCCACTGAATCATCTGCTTCCATCTCCTTGTATCCACTTCTTTTACACCAATTAATCTTCACATCCTCTTTCACTTCATCCTTAAATCTTTACGCTTTATTTTACATTGATTTAACATGCTCTTCACACATCAATTAAAACTCAATAATGAAATAAAATATAGCAGAATGAAAATGAAAATAAAACACAAGAGTCAACAAAACAGGCTGAAGGATAATTAAGTTCACAACAGAAAGGACAAACATACTAGAACTGGAAAAAGGAGACACTCGGTTTGTTTGTATAAACAGTATTTTGATAAAACAAGAAGTAATGGTGCATTTTTTTAGGACTATTTTAAACTACAGATTATTATAAAATGCATTTAAGAAATGAGCATTGATTGCACCATGGAAGGTATGTAGGAAAAAGTCGAAATGAATGACACTTTTAATAGTTCTGGGGCAGAAGAACATATTAGATGAGTCAGGAGGATTCATTGTTGGTCTTTTAAAGCTAATCTTTTTTTTTTTAAATGTATGTTTTTTGAAAAATTTCAAGATAAAACATGAACATATCTGACGGAACAAACATTTGGCTCATGCACACATTAAGATTCAAATATCAAATTTATTCAGGCAAAAGATTCAGGAGGCACATCCGACACAAAGAAAGACGTGCACAGGTACATACACACACATAGAGTAAAATAATAAGCCACAGCAAGGTGTCATTTATGAAGCAGAACGTTTGGAGCTATGATACAAACCCTCTTGCAAGAATAGTGGAAATATTCAAACCAGAAAGTGTTACCATGTTTTACAAAAAACCTCGTCCTTGCTGTGTAGTTTACACGTCAGAAAATCCAATGCAACACATTCAAGTGTCACTCTTTGCCACTGAGCCATTATCTAATTCAGAACAATACACCTTCTGGCACAGAAAGCAAGTGTTTGGTGAAGTTTTCTACAAAATTCGAATTTGCCAGCGATGGACAAATCAGATGTGCCAAGTAGCAAATGACAGAATCGTATTAATTTCTTTGATCTTTCTTCTGTTTCAGGATAAAAAAGTTACTGCGCAGACAGTCTGACGGCGTCAGAGCGCTTCGTCCCAAGCGAGCTGGCCGGCCTGTACTTGAAGTGGCGCGGCGAGGCGCACCGGGTGCCGGGGTGAAAATGAAGTGTCTGACATCACGGTAGGTGTGTGTGTGTGTGTGTGTGTGTGTGTCTGTCTGCGCATCACCGTGTTTGTTGAAAAGAGAGTGATACAGGTCGTGAGGAAAGTGTTTGTGTGAAAAGGAATGTGCATTTGCTCCGTACGTGTCATGCGCACCGTAACGTGGGTCGATCGTGCTTTTGTATGCATGGCGATATACCGCAAACACACAATTGCGTGCGTGCTGACATATGTGTTTGTGCAATCACATGTGAATATAAGTGTGTGTATGTGTGTGTGTGAGTGAGTGCCCCGAACATCTCCTCTGTGCTCTTCTCTAATTATATTCATAACAGCAATCTGAATGTGCAGGGCCCATGATGAATGTGCCACCCAAGTGTGACTTGCTCCTAATAGGATTCTGGGATACGGCAGCAGTCGACAAGAGGGGCCCCGAGTGGCAGACAACGCCCCACGCCTCGCTGTCACACACACACGCACACACATGCACGCAGACACACATGGATTTTGCCGCACACCAACACACAACGCATAAAAAAGTTAGCATGATTGTGTCAGTGAGCTTCCCATTCTTTCCTTTCTTCCTTTGTCACTCCTTCGAGTTCTCCTTCGCTCTATGAATTTATAGTGAGTCTCACCTTCGCCAAGGGAGCTTTTTGTGTGCGTGACAAGTTGTGAGCAAGTTCTGTGCATCATAATATCTCTTTACGCTCGCTGTGAAATATCTCATGCTCCCCTTGTTATGAATGTGCCAAGCTGTGTGACGGTTTTTTCCTTTAAATGAAGCTCTTTCCGATGTTTACACACGCTACAGACGCGCTGGCTCGCGATGCGCATCGCGTATTTCAAACCGTTGCTCTGTTTGCCAGCAGAATCAGAGGAAAGAAAAACTCCTCCGAGTCTCCGAACGACGGCAGAGATTTAAATCTGCTCGAGCTTTCCGCGTGTGCAACGTGATCCGCCTCGTCGGGTTGTTGTCTCGGAACACGAGAACACGGCGAGCAGACCGCAGGTTGAATCTGATCATCAAATCTGCTCACGTTCGCAGGCTGTTCTTTGACTACAAAGCCCAGGCGTCGTACGGGATCGACCTGTGCTTAATTGTTTGCGCGTCTAATTTTAGCATTCCAGGTTTTTGTGCGCTTCAGACGGGATTACGCGTTGGCCTTAGATACAAGGATGTCTCAGGTAGCAGCTCTGCTATAAATACCAGCCCCAAGTTCAGTATTTGCTGAGGCCGTGTCACAGAGGTGTCGATTCAGTAATGTGATCTGCACCGAGGCTGCAGTTTTGTAGTGCAGCTGAACCAATTTAGGCTATTTAAGGCAGGCTATTCTATAAATGCGACTTTCAACAATCCTCCTCTCACTTACATAAAGATAATACTTTATTGATCCCCATTGGGGAAATTCAAATGCTACACAAAACATCTATAATTAAACCCTCAAGGATAGTTTGTGTGTGTGTGTTTTTTTTTAATAATAACTATTGAACATCTGCCCTTTAGCCTTTATTTGGGTTGTTAACGTGACCTTTGCACTAATTAGGTACAATGAATTTGGAGGCCAGGTCAACACCCTGTACTGTTCTTAATGTTGTTTTTTGTTGTTGTTCTTTTGTGTGTGTGCTGCCATCAAGGAGTGTCATTGCTCTAGGGTGGGGGTGTCTGGTCTGGTCTGGTCTAGGTGTGTGCTACATGTCTAAGTAACATCCACATGAATGCAAGGTCGAAATATATTCCCAGTAGAACACTGAATTGTCACAAGACGATCAATGTTTTTTCTTGTCATCTGGTCATAATGTTTTGCCAGATTGCCTGATCGGTGCATACTGGCTTGCAATCATGCTGAAATGGTTTAACTTTCATGTGAATGACTTTTTTTTTTTGAAAGAAGACTGATCAATTTGGAAAAATAACCCTGAAATAATGTTTTGGCTTTGAAACCAAAAGTGGCTCCTGTATAAAAAAAGCGTAAAATACATTTAGTGCATTTTATTCATTTTCTGACAAGGCCTCAGTGTAAGAACTCAGCTAATAGGCAACTGAGTGCTTTTCCATAACAGCAACTGTTATTCATGACTGAAAGGACCACAAATGAATGAAAGCATCTAAAAAGAAAAGACTGGATCTATAGGGTGAAGGTCGGGATATCGTAACATCTGAAGCTTTAGTTTTGACAATTCCTCTTATTTGCGTTTCACAAATTCTCAAATTTATGGAAGTGCAGAAACAGAGCAGTCACTTAAATGGCTGCAAACACACATAATGTAAGAGCACCCGAAGTGTTGTGACATCCACTCTCACCAATGTGCATCGATGCAGTCGGTTCTAAAGGCACGTCCCCGCTCATAATCATATTGTGGATTACTGCATTGTTTCTTTGTATAGGGTTTCATTCTATGCACTTCTAAATATAACACCTGTCTCATGCGGTGCATATTATGTGCTCGTTGCTTGATTACCATCAGAAAGAGCTGTGTGTTTTCTACTGTCAGGACCAATTACTAAGACGCACCTATTCAGGTACGAGGAGATGAGATCTGAGCGTCGGAGTGGGACGTATGTATGGGATGGGACGTATAGTGAAAGGCCCCTTTCCCTCTGGGATGCCATTACCGCGGCGAGATGGCGCAGGAGGCCCTTCCTCGCGAGCGCGCCGCTACGCATCCATCCGTCAAAGTGTCAGTCTGGTTTCCTCTCACCTGCCTCCCAAGAAATCTATTGTGCAACGGCAGACCCCTGCCACGGTGAGTTGTGTTGTCCTGTAGCATATATCTGCCCTGTGACTGACAACAGAGACACGGCTGCTTGATGCTTGATGTGTTGTCCGTCTTGGCTGGTCCCAGATGAGCGAGGGAGGGGGAACAGAAGGCGCACACACACACACATATCATACCATACATATACATGGATGTAAAACACACACACACACTAACAGCGAGGCAGGCAGGGAACTGGACAGCCTATCAGGCCCCCACAGGCCCCCAGTAGGCCCCTCAACAGGGCTCTGATGGGCTGCGGCATTGATAGACCATCTGTAACTGTGTCACGTTGGATTACAGTGAGCGGGAGAGGACCACAAAAGACAGAAGAAGAAGAGAGAGGGAGGGAATGAAGGAGAAGGAGGAGGGGATCAAACCCTCTCCCCCTCCTCCTCCTTCTCCTCCTCCTCCCCGTCCTCCAAGAGAGCCTCTCTCAGTCTTTCTCTCCAAGACAGGTCCTTATCCTGGAAGAAAAGACTTAATCCCTAACACCCCTCCTCGTCCTCCTCTCCTCTCTCCCCCCCCCCATTAACCACCCCCCTCCCCTCCCTTCTCCGTCGCTCTCTGCCTTCCCCTGCCTCTGCTGAGGGACAGTGGTGTCTCAGCTGTAAGGCTTTGTGTCCCTCCTGGGAACCTGCCTCGGAGATTGATCTGCGCGGCGTGAGGAGCACAAAGACCTCGGGGTTTACGCGCCACAAACCCGACCGTGTATCAAGATGTATCCGGCGTGGGAGTAGCCATACCTGTCTTATCGCATCACGGCTAAATGGACAGATGACGAGAGGCAGAAGGAGCGCAGAGGAGAGGAGAGGAGAGGAGAGGCGCTTGTATTTGGCACAAATCGAATGGCAGAGAGAAGAGAAAGAATTCGTGTTGTGGTTTTATTCATGACAAATACGTCCTTCCATCCTCTGAATTGCAAAACTCTGAAAGTATTCGTTTAATCTGTCCTGACATCATACGCAGTAATGAGATGTACATCACCAAACAGAGACAAGCGCATTTCATTACATATGAACACACGCTTCAAACCCACTTTAAGGCGCAGACACAGGAATGTTGCACATCCATAACATTTTCTCCAAAATGCATTTAGTTTGCATCATTTATAGCGGATGGTGAAAAGAATTCAGTGCTTTATTTCAATAAAGCTGAATTTAAGAGGCAGACCAAAACAAAATACTTCAACCATTTCTGCAGCAACAGAGGCAAGAGAAGTCCTCACATTAACTCCCTTGTATGGGGTCAAAGCTATAAAATGCTCGAAATTACAATTACCATAATGTATCTCGGTGCACTGCCCCAACCAGGCGACCCTGATCATCATCGGTTGAACTTCCCCCGGCTGGGAAAGTAAAATCGTGCCTGTTTATGATTTAAAATACACCGTGTAATAAAATACGATGCAGGCTTGAGCACGCAACACTGAAGTGAGTTGTTAGCTCCCTGAACAGCAACAGTATTCAAATTAAAATTGTAAAATGTTTTTTTTTAAAAGATGTACAAATGCACGTTATATTGAAGCACTTGGTGTTGTACCGTGTGGAGTGTTCTGTGATTTGCTGATTATGATTTTGTCTATTTTAAGCCACTTACGCTCTGGTTTAAGCATATGGAAAAATCAGACTGTTGCGACTGAAGTTTAAGAGATACCATACCTTTAGGTTTCGTCTTTATATTATGCACCATGGGATTATTGGGATTGTCACCCTAACAGAGAAGGTCTATACTGAGGAAAAGCTTCATGATACATTGATTCGAGTCTTTTCATTGTGAAAATTCAACATTTTGCTAGAGCTGCATGGGCACTAGCATCGTTAGGCTTTTAGGGGAGCTGAAGCCCAATGCAACACTATAGCACTCGGTACCTGCAGCGTATGTGAAGCACACGGATCCGATAAGGATGATATAAGAACGCTTTTTTGAGAAAGTATCTATTCATCACTGCTGGCAGTAACACCTAGTTAGCTGCAGCCCACAGCTAACAGCACAAAGTCCCATGTAAATAACCAATCAAATGCTCTGTGTTTAACAAAAGTGTTAAAAGATACATTCCAGTGCTGCTACTCAGCTAGCTAGTTAGCCTGAAATGCATGATGAAGGTCCTTTTTGTTTATAGAGTTAAGTACGCACTCTTTTTTATTTTATTTTATTTTATTTTTTTATTCTATCTTTCGGGTGACTTCCTTCTGGAGCATCAGTCCAGTCACGAATTTTGTGCTCTCGTGCTACGTTCACTCACATCCTGTGCATCTCCTAGGGGCTGAGCCTCCCCTGTCCTTAAAACCTAGAGACGCCCCTGTGCACGGGACAATTTGTGGCGCGTTAAAAGCCTTCTGACTTAGTTAAATCGTGTTTACGATGGGATTCCTAATATAGATAGTTCTGTAATTAATGCTTAATCGGTATGTTACAATTTTGGGTACTTAATGTGATTTGTACCTCAACTAGAGCACAACACCTTGGCTCTACATCTGTGTGCCGTCTTACGAGACTGTGCGCTGCAGCTCGCCCACACACTGTGGGCAAAATAATAAGCACCCTGAGGCTCTGCCAAGGCCTCTCAGCCTTTGTGATAGATGGCATTCCTTTTTCTCTATTTCTGCTGTTTCCGCTATCGCACAACACACACACACTCGCATAGTACAAGCACACACACACATACACTCAACCTCCTGGCTCGGTGCATCAGTGAGATCCAGTCTCTGGCTCCACTGTGTGCTGATGTATCTAAGAATCCTATTTTGCAGTTCTATTGTGCGAGTGGAGATATAGGTCCATCACCAAGAGTGCAAGGTCACTGAACACATCAGCACAAAGAGCCCTATCTCCCGCTCTCTGTCCGTGTATGCTCTCTCTCTATCTATCTATCTCCATGCCTCTTTCTCTTTCCCTCACACACACACACACTGTCTCTGCTGCAGCCGCTCTCTCTTATTCATTCACTCTACGAGCCATGAGCAGACAGCTCCTTGAATGCCCTGACCTCAAACACGCTGAAATAGCCACAATAGGCTCCCTGACTGCAAAAATATCAGGCCTCTCAATCTGGACTCGGTGACTCAGAGCTTCTATTTATCAGGATGTGTGGAGGGTGTAGAGAGCTGATCACGCCGTTAGATTGGGGTTATGGAGGAGAACTTTATCATATGTGTCTTCCTCAGGATGGAACAGCGCACCTGTTAATGCATCACATCATCTGTTAAGGAAGATGATTAGATGTTCATTTTGTGTTTTCTTGATATGGCACAGTAGATTCTTGCAGGTTCATAAACACAACACTGGTAATGCTAGTAAAGCTGAAAGAAGGGCAGTGGTTGAATAAAGTCCTGCTTGTTCAATGTATCTTAAAGCTTCTGCTCATCAGGATCTGTTTCTTCAGCAGGTTTAACACTGGGTCCATTATTGATTAAAATCCTTGGATCCATTTTTTAAAAATATACTATTTCCTGCATCTTGTGAGACTGTGACGGACATGGCAGAAGCTCCGGTTCTGAGAGCATTATCAAAAAGCAAGATGTGGGAACTAGAGGTAAGAATTTGTAGAAATACCACAAATAATCTGGAACCAATGACAACATTTGCTGGTTCAAAGCTCTTTCGCAAACTAACTAAAATTATTTTGCAAGCTCTTTAAACAGACTGAATTGTAAATTAATCTTTCTCAGGAAATCAGTAGCAATAACCAGCCCTGTTATTTAAACTTCCAGAGGTTTCAGTCTTAGTCAGAGTTAGCTGGAAATTACTTTATCTGTAATGACACATTGCTCAGCAGTCCTTTAATGCAGTAACTCCATTGTTTCTTCTCCTCCACTTCTCCTGTGTGTGTGTGTGTTTTTTTTTTTTTTTTAACTTTGCACAGGTTGTAAAAACCAAACAAACCCAAGCTGCCTCTCCAGGAGAAGTCCACCTTTACCCGTATGACTAACACCAGGCTTATTGTTTACAACCAAATCTGCCAACTGCGGGAAGACAGCTGTAACCCGGCTCCTTGAGTGCATGTTGCTGAGTGCTGCAGGCTTTAGTTGATACAACTTAAATTGTGCCGAGCAGTTAGGCGACATTCAGACCAATGGGTCACGTAGGAAGAACGCAGACATATTCTTAATGCAGTGAAACTACCAATGTGGAAATAATGACTAAAATATTCAGGGTTGTCGGTCAAAAGAGCTACAAACTCACAACACAGGCCCTCACTACACCACTATGGACAGGGGAAATGATCACAGCGAGCAGTTACCCTCGTAATGTACATATGTCACAGCCCTTTAATCGACTTACATCCCCATCAAGATCAAATCGGTAGCAGTATACGGCGACCTGGTGGAGCTGGAACGGTTATGACCCGAAACCTTGCAGAGAAGAACTTGAACGTGCTCTCAACCCCGGGCCTGACTCTAGTTTGTGGGTTCACTCAAATGAACCCTTTCACACAGGTGATGGGCCCACACAAACCTCCTGGGTCAGCAATCTGGGGCAGAAGACTGTAGGGATTCCAGCTGTGCCTCTTTCAATTTCTCTTCCTTTTTATCTTTTTATCAGTTTGATGAAAAATCCACCACATTGTACTTCTGTTCTAAACGTTTTCAGTCAGATTTTTCGAGCATTAAATAAAATCTCGTACGAGTGGAGGGAGGGGCGTAGGCTTCTCCGTATATAACAAACGGGTTGTGTCATTACACGAGCCGGGGCTACCGTCGTCACGATCATCTGACGACCTGCAATGTCTACACCATTACCATACGGCATACATCATTACCATTAATGATCTGCAAACTTAAACCCCTGCTCCGCTACTTCGAGGAGTTCGACGCACTACACAGAGGCCAACGTAGCCGCGCTCCTTAATCAAACGGCGCTCGCCTAGCCTCTTCAGAAATATATTTAGCATTCTCCGAGGAATGTGTTTTCTATCTCCCGTTTTCAAATAGATCATGGCTGAGAATGCTCCCAGTGCAGAAATCCCAAGCGAAAGAAGTCATGCCTGGCCTGGATCTTGAAAACAGACATAAACAATGTACAGTATGTGGGACAAAGCTGGGGAAGAAGTGATGGTGTGACAAAAGGGAGAATGATCCTAAAGACATAATGCATTCCTCTATTACCAACGTGCACAGAAGGAAAAAAAAAAGTGTCAGCAAGGTGTTGAGAGTTTTATGTTGTTAATCCTCAGGGATATAGGTATGGGTTGTTGCCAACAAACAAGAAGGTTTGATAGGGTTGTGTGTGTGTATGTGTGTGTGTGTGTGTGGCAGCGCTGCAGCATGCTACATAAATATTGTAGAGGGTTCTTAACCATCCTCTAGAGTCTCCTCTCGGCAACTGGAAGTGAATAATGCATTACGGAGATGCAGGAAAGATAGTGCTTTATTACAGTTTTGAAGTATAATATGAGTTGTTTGCCTCGGAAACTGTTCAGTGGGGGAAAATGCTGCTACTTGCTGTGGACCTTTTTATGGGCCATTCTGTTTTTTCTTTCTTCTCCATCTTTTGATACGTATTTAATAATTCAGGTTGCTTCTCCCCAAAGCAAAAAAAAAAAAAAAGAACACACACAAGGAGATTTTTTTTTTCAAAGTCAAAGAACTAGCACATGTCAATAACAGTTTGATCAAAACCCGAGCTTTATTTATTTTTATTTTTTTGGATGTGGCATTTTAGGTTTTCTGTCAGGATTTTTTGCCCGCTATTGGTGTTTCCATGGTGATATAAATCTTTTTTTTTTTCCTTCCTTTTAACAATGGATCAGATGGAGCTAAAAACAGATTCGTTGCAGCTCACGGATACGGCACCAACTGTTTTTATTTTCTTTAAATAAAAAAGGAAAAAAAAAATACATTTTCTACCCCTGTTTTCTATAGGAAATGCAGATGACTGCAGTTATTTTGAGAGGTTTGGAGAAAAAAAAACAAAAAAAACAGCGAGGCTCGGGTTACAAAAGTGACATCGAGTCAAGCAGACGATTTCCTGCTCAAGTCCAAATAATCTGTTATGTGGTCTAAATAAATTATATGAAAATATACAAACTATCGCTGACTTATTTGTCCAATCCTTTTCAGACGATGGCGCTCCGTTCAAGATATGCAGCTCGCTTTTCTCCCAGCCTTTATTTATTATCATACAAAATCCCACTTCCCACACACACACACACCATTAGACATTAAAAGCATGACAACGGGCTTCTCAAAATCATCAGAGAGTAAAATAAGAGGAAATGAAGTGTTGGGAAAAGGCACAAATAGTGCATGTAACTTGAAATTGACTGGGGGGTGGTTCAGGAGATATAGTGCAAAGAGGCCTGACTCTCTCCCTCTCTGCTCTTACGATGTGCAGGCTCTTTCATCTGGTAAACAAATGTCTGAGATCTAAAGGCTTTCCCATCGTTGTTATGCTAACCTTGGAGAGCGAAGCTACTCCATTAGCATTTGAAGGAGCTAAATATTAGCTAAGAAAGAGAGTGCTCCCATTTAAAGGCATGAGAAAAAGTCTGCTGCCTTTGGTACCTAACCATCTGTGCTGGCTCCTCTCCCTGCACTGCAAACACAACTTCAGGAACCGCCCGGAGCTCAGGGTACTAACGCCGCATACTTTGAGCCCTGCCTCTGAAAATAAGCCTTTCTTACGCCACATCTATTAATTCAGATAGGCTCCAGCGCTTCACTCCGTCCAAATAAAGCCGTTTGGACTCGAGACCAAGCGCAGGCAATTTTCCATGACAAGTCCACTTTTGAAAATCCCTTAAGGTTCCTGTGTGATTGTGTGTGGATGCTCTGCCAAAGCAAACTGCTGGTGTGGTGGGATATAAAACACAGGACTGGGGTAGGAAGCCGCACATCGCTATAGTACATCAAACTGTCTGAACATTTCACCGTTTCAGAATACACCCCACACACCACTCAGACTGCAAACAGTAGATTATGCAAACCGTTCAGGGACATGTAGTTGGTTTTCAATGAAATGCAAGTGGTGAATTTTAAAGCTGTGGATTTTTTTTTTTTTTTTTAACCAATAAATTAACAATTAGACTGAGTAAAGAGGAGAAATCGGTTAAGAGCTACACTGCAGTGCAACGGCTGGCCTCAAATTTACTGGTGCCACTGTCAGAAGTTTGATAACAAAATATCAGTAAATTTTTAAAAGAGGAATCAGTTGCTCAGACTCAATGATGATGAAGGATATCAGACACCACAGAAAGGGGAAAGGCATGGTAACAGGATGTGATGGTGCATATTTCTCTCAAAGAAAGAATTTTGTTTTTTTAGAAGCGAGTACTAATTAGTCTGTGCAAAACCTGAAAGATGTGGAAGAGTATAGAAGAAAACAAATTAGGTTGAGAGAAAGTAAAATAAAACTTGTTCAAGTCTGGTTTTGTCGAATGTTTTTAGTCTTTAAAGCAATATAAATTATGTTCTTGAATTGCTCTAAAAAAATAAATAAAATCTTTTCTACAGTGCAACTGTACCAGAGAAGTTTTCAAAGGAGGCTTGTGAGAATCCAGGCAGATACAAAATTTCAATTCTTAATCATAATTCTTTGCTCTACATCGTCCTAAAATCAAAGGCATGATATTTGTTTATTTAAAATGCTGTATTGTATGGTTAGTGAAGAATGGAGAATCCCAGTTATTAGTTATTCAGCTCTGGTGATTAAACACAGGTACAGAGGAGTGAAGTGATGGTTAAAATATTTTCAGGGTCACACATACGTGATCTCCCTGTTCGACTGTGATGTTAATTAAGTAATTAGCAACCGCATTCTTTGGAAAAGAAGCTGGTGGTCACCGGCTGATTTCATGGAAAGGAAGCATGCTGGGACATGCACCCCCCCACCCCACACCCACCCACCCACACCCCGAAGGAGGGCGAGCACACCCTCCTTGCCCACCTTCCAGGACCCCTCGGCCCTCGTGCTGCTGCTGCACTGCGAGGCACACCTGTTACACTTTCCCAAGGGTGAGGAGGTGGAGAGGGCACAAACACCCCGAAGCACAAAAGAAAACACACACACACCAGCTTCTCACACAAGAAAGGCAGCAAGAGCAGCCGCCCACACACTATAGGGCACGAAACCTTCTTTCAGCCTCCATCGTTTCCACCGCATTCCACGAAACATTCCAACACCGCGAGCTGATCTGCACTTCCTCCGCCCCTTACACACACAGACACACACACACACACACACACACATTAAAAAACGAAGTTTCCAACTGAATAGGAGGTGGTGGATGGAACTGATGCTTCCATATGTGGAGTAATTCAAAAAGTGGTCTAGTTTTACCAGGAGGAAACATCTGATCCTGAAGATCAAATAAGTGACAGAAAATCAGCCAATTATTCAAATCATTTCAGAGATTCGGGGCAGAAGTCACATGAGTGATCTGGTGTAGGGAGCTGGGACAAAGGGAGGAGAAGAGGGATGCGAAACCCTGTACTCATTACACAAGTAGGCTTTTGCAAGATGAAAGTCACCCGGTGGGGAAGAAGCAAGCGTGCATTTCTTTTGTTATTTTCCACTGTAATGTTATTTAATTTAAAGTTGATGAATTAAAATTGGCATCCTCTGCTTAAGGACACATAGTGTCGCCGGAGGTGTCACTTTCAATAAGGTGATAAAACGAGATGCACGTTAATACAAATGGCGCTTAAACATCTTGGTGGGCGTTTTCCAACATCAGCAGCTGACATTTAACTGTGACGTTGTTAAGGAAACCAGCAAGGAGCTTTTCAGAGTTTATGTTTAGTTTATTCCATTAAATGTGAAAAAAAAATGAAAAAAACACACAATCTCCTCTAATATCATGTTCAATTCTTGGGGAAGTGGATGCAAACATCATCAGTACAGTTACAGGTTTGTACTCCCCTCTGAAAGTGAAAGATAATTTGCTTTGGTTACCAACAATTTAGTTTATTGATTGTAGACAAGCTGATTCATTAGAGGCACTCATACATTGTTTTAGTTGTGAATAACAGGACTGGGTGGGGCCGCTAGCTAGCTAATGTTCAATTTCCCCTTATAGTACATGGGTCCAGCTGGAAAAGGTCCAAACTGTCAAAATACTCAGTGACAATAAAGATGAAATGTAACATTCTGTGCGGTGTTGTTTTCGTCAACGATGACAATGACGAAATTGTCATCGAAATTGTCATTAGCTCGTTAACGTGACGATAACGAGCTAAACGTGACTCTTTGATGACTAAAATGTGACGAGACGTGCGTGAGCTTTCGTTGATGAGATGAAACTGGGAGTAAATTTGCATCCAGCGTGAGATTTCTGCCTATTATGCGTCTGTCAAAAGCTAAAAAGTATCAGCAATTCTGCTGCGTGCTATCTTTGTTTGGTCATGGCCACCACCTGCAGCGCACGTTCTGCGCAACATGCCTGCAGCTGGTCAGTCGGTCACCAGACACACACAGGCACTGAATTGCGTTTATTAATTCATTCATATTAATTATTAATTCAGTCATACGATGTCACTCGACAATCGACAATCGCTTTGTGGTAACTTTCATAGTAAGCTTCCTGGCGCAAATGGGCTGATAACTTCAGGCTAAATTTAGCTTGGTGGCGCTAACTTCAATTCATTAGCTTATATGTGTGTTACTGTTATGTGGAAAACATGCAGGGAAATTTGGCCGATGTAATGCGTTGTAATATTGACCCAGTGACTGAAACATGGAGGAAAATGTTGAGTTTCAGACCTGTTACTGTTCCCCACAACTTCTGTAACATTAGCAGCATGTTTAGCCATGTTTACATTCAGTGACGCTCTGGTCTAGAAGCCAGGGTCAAGTTGAGCATGTGTGTTCCTCATCCATTGCTCATATTTTGGGCATGTGTATGTTCATTTCACTTTAGCAAAGTCTCAGTAATAAAGCCACAATTGCCAAAGTAAGATTATTTTTGTTCTTGGCTTTTTGGCTGTTACCACTTTATCAGTGTGTAAGTCCGAAAGTCAGTCAATCAGTCAGTCAGTCAATCAGAAAGTATTTGCTGTTGGGTGGAAACCTAAAACCATTCATTTATTATTGTAATTATGTAATTATTAGTGAAAATAGATCTACAAGCTCACAGTGAGTTGCGATGTGTTGATCTTGTAGACCTGCTATTTTCATACAACCTGTCAGCCTTGATTCCAATATCTAATACTTATTGACCTAAATTAATTCATTAAAAGACAAATATTTTCCTTTTTATATACTAAAACTAGACTAAAACTTTGAGTTTTCGTCAATTATCACATATAGAACTGACTAAAATGTGACTAAAACTAATAAACATTTTCGTCCAAAAGACTGAGACTAAGATTAAATCTGAAATGGCTTCGAAATACAACACTGATTATGTGCAGTTTATGCCTCTGCATCAATTTGATGCTGTAGGTTTATCATACACCAATGACCCTACACCCTCTCCCAATTATGTAATTAATTGTTTTGGATCAATAATGATGGACCACATTGAGGACACGTTAACCGAGGAGATACAAACACCCGCACGACTCATCTACGATGAAAGTTTCAGTCGAAATTGTTTAAAGTGGAGCAGGAAGTAGAAGAAATTAACAAAAATTAACCCGATTGGCAAAAAATATCCACTGCCCACTAGTGTTTGGGAGGTGTTTTTACAGGGCGAGCACAGAAGTATAAATGCTCCCAACAGCGTCGGCTTAGGTTACGTCATCTATATCCAGCACTTCAGTCACTTTCTCTGTCCGAAATCCTTCACTGGCTCCCTAACCCCTCCCTACTCCCTATGTAGGGGTGCACTATATAGCGAGCTCAATCCCAACAGCTTTGGGACCTCACCTGGTCATCCCATTATAATTTACACATTAGTAAAACATGACGATTTTGTAAACAAATATGTGTGATGTTCATTTAAAAAAAAAACTTCGTCTATCTCCCAGTGTGAGCCCTTCAGGCGGGCACTAACAGCCATTAATGGCGGTGCCGCTAGAGATGCAATGCATGATGAGATATCCACCACTCGTTGAGTGACCATCATATGGTCACTACTTTTCGTGATGCTTTATGGGAAATTTTGAGTACCCAATGTAGGGCATAGAATTTGATCATTAAGGTTTTGGACAACGCCACAAAATGGCGTAACCACATGGAGTGTCCAGGCCACATTTGGGACCAATAGTAGTATTTGCCAGCTGGTAGTCTGTTGAAATAGATACTTCAAAATGATCAAAATCTCTGTACCTATATTGCCACTTGGAATCCAGTTTGGGTAACGTGTGGATGGCGATTTCAGTGGAGCAAAAACACACCAGGGGGAGGAAAACCAGATGATTGTGAAAGAGGTAGGAGCCTCCTGCTAACAAAACTTCAGTCTTTCTTTCTTTCTTACCCTGTTGCTCCTTCTCCTCACCTCTTCTCTCTCAATAACATTCCAGTCAGTGGTTTGTAGTTGGATCATAGTGATGCAGGGTCTCCGCTGGCGTCCGGGGTCGCCGACAAGAAAGACAAGGAGCAGATGGTGGTCTTTGTCTTTACCTCCTCTTTTCAGCCTCCTGGCAAGCCTGACCACCTCTCTCTCTCTCTATCACTTTCCCTTGCACTCTCTTTCTCGGCGCCACCGCAGCATTGGGGACATCTGAATAGGGCCCCGACCACCGCTATGCAAGCAGCCCCCGTAAGTACGGACCTCCGCAACCAGATGGTGAGATTATTTGGAGCAATTAATTCTTTGAGAGAATCAGTGGGAACATGTTTGCAGCAGAGATTTGGGGGCGCGTGGTTGAATGTGTTGAATGGCATTCCTCCTGAAAGTCCCTCCAAGAAAAAAAAGTTGTGTGTGTGTGTGTGTGGTGGGGGGGGGTTCCAGGAAGAACACAGTGAAAGGGAGTTTTTTTTTTTTTTTTTTTTTTATCCTGGCAAGAAAAGCGCGTGTAAAGTATGAGGCTGGCTATGGGAACTTTTCTCATTGAAAGGAGGCTGAGGGTCCACATCGGAATTTCCACATTCCACGGCCGAAAATAAACTAAAAAATATGTTTTTACTTCAAAGTGTATCAAACTTTTAGTGCAAGCGAGAGGGAGATTTTACGTAGCGCATTTAGGACCAAATATCCGGAAAATCTCAAATGCTACTCAACTGATGAGCTGTCCAGAGCGATCAATCAACATATCAATCAATCTGTCCATCAACTGCTGCCTTTTCAGGTGCAACAGTATGCGGCGCTAAGTAGGCTGAGCGGTAACATAAGGGCTGTAATCTGTCACCACACTGCGTCACAGAGCTCCTAATGACCCTGCAGGTCAAGGGTCGAGTCCCTCATTAACTCTGACACCGATGTCGTCATCTGTCCTTTCTCTGGACACTTTCTCCAAGGAATTGGTCTCTTTTCCTTTCTTTCCCATCCTTTTCAATTGCATTTTTTCTTTATGTGAATTATAAACATCCCACGGTGAAGTCTCTGTTTGCTACATGTGACCACAGAGAAAGACGTGGAGGTCACTCGAGTCGCATGAGATACACGGATCAGCCACAACATTAAAACCACTGACAGGAGAAGTAAATCAGGACCGATCAGGATGCAGCCTAAGGAACAACTTGAAAAACATGAAGAACAGGACAAGGTGTTGGCCTGGCCTCCAAATTGACCAGATCCCAAACTGATCAAGTATCTTAGGTCCCTCCCCTCAACCCACGGGACCCAAAGGCCCCTCACTAACAACATCTTGTTCCCGGACACCACAGGACACCCTCAGAAGGCCCATGTCCATTCTCTGATGACTCCCAACTGTTTTGAAGGCTCAAAGGAGAACCTCCACAATACTAGGAAGGTGGTCATAATGTTATGCCAGATCAGTGTATCTGCCAAGCACAGACTCTCACACTGAGTGAGCCTTCTATTAAATCTTATTCTGTAAAGTATGTGCTATTTTGAACAGCATTTATACCATTACTCACAGCTCTAGGAAAAAATGTGGGTTCCTCACGATAAAAAATAATGAAACTTGGAGCTTACGTCTCTGTATGTTCAGACGCAACATGTCCAACGTAAAGAGAATTATTTAGACATAAAGTCTCCGGGAGGACAAGTCTTGAAACTTCCTTTGTCTGACTATATGTGGCATTCAACTTCGATCCTGTTGCGTCCCAGCAAACATTAAAAGCACCAGATAATCAACTTATTGCTCATTTAAGGGCAGACTAAGCTGCTCATCATTTACAATTAGCCTAATAGCTAAATGGAGCTCATTTAGAGCTCATTTTTCACCGCTGCGATAATGTTAGTCTCCCACTATGACTTAACATAACATATGTTTAAGTGTTATTTTACAGTGACACTGCAGCGAATGGCACGCGGCTGACTCTGGAGGTCTGCGCTTTGCTTTCAGGACGCTGGGAAGGCTCAGAGACGTAAGTACACGTGCGCCTCAAGCAAAATCCGGGCAGAATTTACAAATGGCATTTTCACAAAGCAGTTTTAAACATCGTCGTTTGAGACTGGAAACTACAGCTTATGGCTGCCAGCTGACGTTTAATCAGCTTCCAGTCGGCAAGTTACAGCAAGAAATGTTCAGACACTCAGCCCCTAAATACAGCTGGAGAGAGTGATGACAGAAAAAGTGTCAGACGAGTTACACCCTGTGAAGTCTGTCAGCTAGAGGTGAATATTTAGTCTATATTTGCTTTTTGTTGTTTTTGCTTTTCTTCTAAAAGTTGTGGCATTAAAAGTATGACAAACTGGTTATTATAGTTCCTATTTGTGATGCATCCATTTCCAAGATGCTTCTTATCACCATGTGGTCATCATGTGGTTTTATCACCACATCCTATCCTTTAACTTCACAAATTTATTTATGAGTTTTACTTTTTTATTATTATTATTACCTTTATAGTCTGGTTATTAATAGATTTTTATTTATTTTATTGTATTTATTTATTTAATATTTTATCTTTGTATCATGCCTTTTCATTTACCGGTAATTTTATTTATTTTTTTAGATAATTACTATATTACAGTTATAATTTATACGGTTATTTTTATGTCTTTATGCGTTTATATACGTGTGTGGTCTCTTGGGTCTATTGTTGTTTGTTTTTGTTTTTGAGTAAAGCACTTTGGGCCGCATCCTTTGTATGAAAAGTGCTCTATGAATAAAATTTGATTGACTGACTGATTTCTGGTGGTTGGTGTTTCAGAGAGGTACAGGAAAAGCAAAATGTAAATGTTTTTCTTTTTTTTTTTCGTCCTGAACACCTAAAATGTGTGACAGGTTGACATTTAAATAAAACGGCAGAGATAAATATATCAGATTTGCATAGTTGTTTTTTCTTTCTGAGTTACAGACTAGCCCAGTCCAATAGTACTACAAACCACAGCCTCCAAAATGGAAACACAGTTGAATCAAGAGCTCTCTGTTATTTTACTCAGATGCAGAACACCTAATGCTTCAAGAGAATAAGATTTAGAGCAGTATTGTTGCATTAGAATACATCAGTTTTCCCTAGTGTGCCTAATGAACTGTCTAGTGAGTATATATGGTAAACTATATGTAGTTTGCAGTTTAAAGTTATTTAAAGTTAACCCTTACATTCACCCCTTTTATTACTTACTTTGCTCAACCTACAGGATTAATAGAAGAAGAACAGGCCTTTATTTTAATGTCCCTGTGAAGGGCTGCTGTGAACCTACTTGTAGAAAACTGAACTCTGGCCCCTGCAGCCTGATGACATCAGACTGTGCCTACTGCGTGGTAACTTACAGCACTCTGGTCTTTGAGTTTATGCATCAAAGGAAACAAGTGTTCATCTGCCTGGGTCGGTCGGTCGGCCCGTCTGTGTGTACGAGCAACAACGAGCCGGTAACATGTTAAAACAAAGCCTCACCTGATAGAGCTGAGGGTTAAGGTTCTCACAGAAAACACAACAAGCAGGTCAGCAGCTGTACAACAGGATGCAACAAAGGTGCACCTGTTGTCCCCCATTGAAACACACACACACACACACACACATTCATCGCGCACATGCTGTCGGCCTCTCTCCACAGTTTGGAGTACAAACAGGACAGAGCAAAAGTGAGCGAGCATCCAAAACGCCAGGTCAGTCGTGTTTGATGTGACCACGGTGGGAAATGGGGAAGTGAAAGTAGCAGCTGGGGGAATTATGAAAAACTCCCAGTGGCCATGACAAAAAAAAAAGAAAAAAAGAAGGCAAGAAAAAAAAAGAAGGTGCATAATGCGTTTAGACGTGACTGAACTGATGGTGACCTAAATGAGTGTGGCCCAGAACACAGCTCCCACTTTTAGCACAGTTAATATGAGAATAGATCATGGCTACTAAACACGAACCCCACAGGTGGACTGGCACACGGGCTGCCGCTGTATGCGGAGAGAATTATCTGTGAGGGGTTTTCTTTTTATTCTATTTTTACCCTGAAGTCTAATTTTCGAATTCAACTCAATTTTTTAATCTATTTTTATTAATGTACAGTGTGTTGCGTCTCTGTATGCCCGCGATGCATTTGTGTATGTTTCAAGGTAGGTGTGTGTATGTGTGGATGGTTACTCAGGTTGCACAGTGTAAACAGTGAATGCACCTGTGTAAATGACACAGAGGGAGCTGTTGTGTTTAGCTGGGGAGGCCATCAGGGAATAAGGCATGTTGTGCAAACTGTGTCACCTGGAGAGAGAGCGAGAAAAAAAAAAAAAAAAAGAAAAAGAAAGAAAAAAAAAGTGTGGCACCACCCATCTCAACCACAGCTGAGACAGATTTGGGCTCAGAAGACACCCGCGGCTCTCCCGTGTGCGTACAGCGCGCTCGATAGAAAGGAGGGCCGCGCCGCCGCCCGTCTCAAACCAGACAGGCAGAATGAGAGAGAAGCCGATCCACCTGTTGCGTATTATTTACGAACTGTTGGCCAAACTGTGTCAGCTGGTGATGGAGGATGGGGGAGAGTGCTTTCACCCACCAAAACCAAAACCAGACGAGCCAGCGCGCACAGCTGGGGGCTCAGCTCGGAAGTCGCGAGATGCTGTACAGTAGAGATTTCTAAACAGACGAGCCATCGCGGGAGCCATTATGGGACCAGGGGGACTGAGACACGAATGGAAACAGAAAGGGGAGCTGATTGACATGTTGACATTTCACAATAAATTCTAAAAAGTCCGTTTCTCTGTGTTCAGTTCAGTTTCAGGATCCGGGCACAGCGCGCAGTCTCGTTATGTCAGCCCAACAGACAGAGCGATTATACTCATGTTGTCCTTGCATTTAGAACACTTCTTGTCGCACCAGTGGATAAACAAAACAAAGCAGAAATGTGACTGCTTGTCTTTGCTCTCTTGCTCTGGTACTGGGCCAAGTGAGTACACACGGGGCCAGGCAGGCTGCAGTTCAAAATGAAACGGTGAATCGTGGCTTAATCGAGTTTTCAGTGTTATTTTCTCTTTTTTCGGCCCCCTCGCATCTGAATAGACTCGTCGTCCTGCTTCACCCTGAATTAAATGAAATGGTACTTTACTGATGCGGTTACATATATGTGTGGCTGATTACTTTCAAAGCCTCCTATCGTTTGCTTTCCCTTTTCTGTTTTGAGCGTGATTTTATAGCTCTAATTCGAGTTTGAACTAAATCATAAACCACACATAGTGAGCAGAACGTCTGATGTAAGGTGGGAATACTCGCTGTTGGTTGCTGTCATGAGTTCCTCTGTGTAGTGATATTATCTCATGGTTTTAATGTCAATGGGGAATAAGAGGTGTAAGGTCACCTCTGTCTCCTGTGTGTGTGCGCGTGTGCATGTGTGTGTATCCTCCCATTGCAACTTCAACCACAACTCAGGGAAACCTCTCGCACAGATGTGGCCATCATGCAATTTCCACTTTGTACATGGTTGCAGCACTTTTTCCCCCACCACAAGAGGATTTAGCTGAAATACTGCTATTGCAAGACTTTTTTTTCCTGCTCACTCTTTAAGTCCTCCCCCAAACTTGGCCACGTGCAGTTTTGTTAACAGGAGCCGACTGGTTTAGTTACCGGTTTGAATCGTGTAGCCACAACAAAGACAGGTTCACCTATCAGGCTTATCTAGCAGGCTAATGAGTCTCTAGTTACCAAGCTCCAGTCCCCAGCCGCAATGTACCTACAGGGAGGCAGAGCCTGAAGGCCCATAATTAGAAAAGTGCATGCAGGAGAAGTATGAGAAAGCAAACACAAACACGGGGGCAAAGACATCACGCATATACGCGTTTCCTCCTTTGTTCTGAGCAGTCCATTGTGGTGAACGTGAGGTCAATCTGTGCATCATTGACTGGGTTACAAGGTTGAAGACAGACAAGAATAGAATGTAACAAGGTTACCGAGCACAAAGAGTCAAAGAGCAGGTTGTTTACATTCCCGCTCACACGCGTTCGCCACTCACAGAGGACGCTGCTAACTCTGCGCCGGTAACAAGGTTGTTCTTTGAGCCGCAATCAACCTTAAGCGCTACAACAAAAGATAAGAAAGAGGCTGAACTGATGCTGCCCGGTCACACAGGTGGAAGAGCAGGGTTCACATGTGTGTCCCTTAGAAATACGTTACAGAGCAAATTACCGAAGCCGCCGAGATAACTGCTGTCTTATTGCTAGCCAGTTGGTCCAGCATTGGTCGGTCTCAGCGGCTCTCGAAACATGTTCCTCGAGCATTTTCTTTGAACTGTACCATCTTTCAGTTAAATAAGAAATACTGATACAGGAAACAGAAATACCACCAAACAAGCAAGCTGGCTTTTTAAAGTGGCATATATATCTCAAAAAGTATAAAACCCACAGCTTATATATTTGTATATATGACGTGCAATGCAGATTTGTGTATCTTACAGATTGCATGACTAGCAATGGTTAGAAAACAGGTACAAAATGAGAAATTACGCATTTTTTGTCTAAAGATCATCCGTGTGGCTATGATCCCAGTCAAAGGGTTAAGGATAGTTAGTTAAAAGACTTCTTCTCCTACTTTCTCATGTTTTCTTGCTACTATCTGAAATTCCACTCCAAGAAAAAGTGAATGTTGCAACAGAGTTAATGTATTTTAATAACTTCCTCCATTTTACCGCAGCAGGTCAGCTCAGTCAATTAATCCAGAGGCAATGGATCCAAAAGCCATTCCCTTTCAGCCTTCTGTATTATTATGATATAATGTTCAAACTAGCACCAGTAGGGAGCCATCGCTGAACTGGACAATGTTTTCCCCTCAGACCTCGTCCATCATCTGCCTGTCATGGATGGGGAGTTCATGCACCATGCAGTTTGCGGAAAGGCTACCATCAAAGATTCATACCACTGACCGCTTTGAAGTTGTCCCTGAACCAAACATTGTCGCACACATTACTGAGCAGAAGAGTCACTTCCCATGGCAACGGAAAACAGAAGAGAGGAGGAGAGGAAGACAGAGACAGGAGGAAAATACCCACTTAAATCCATTTAAGCCTTTCAATATTCATGACGGAGGGGAATGTGGCGGTTCCCATAAAGTTTGGGACATTAAACCTCCAAAGAGGTACTAAGGTGGGTGTCATCTCTGGTAGACTCAGACAGCACCCCCCACCCCCCCATATCCGTCCTAGGCTGGGAAACATCCAGGGCTGAAGCTAAGTGTAGCGTCAGTGTTGTCTAGGCAACCTGACTGAGAAAGAAAGAAAGAAAGAAAGAAAGAAAGAAAGAAAGAAAGAAAGAAAGAAAGAAAGAAAGAGGGGCTGGGAGAAGAGGAGCTGGGTGTGAATGGATGAGGTCCCGATGTGTGGCGCCAGGCAGTCTGCCCGGCGGAGCGACTCAATAGGCGGCTGTGAGGGAGGGAGCGGAACGGCGACGCAGCCCGGAGAGCGGAGGAATGTAGGAGACACAATAACGCACAGCTGGGAGAAGGAATGGCAAGGCACCGCCAAATTGGCCGGTCCGGCTCCCTAGATCTGCAACCCTGCAGTTGGGCTGCGAACATTTAATATTCTTGTTATTTGCTGTTCTTTTATGAACTTTACAAATGCATCTGATGAAAATACGAGTCAAAATAGACTAAGTTCGCGTAAGGGAAGCCTTGGGATGCTTCGTGGTAATAATCGCTCCACTTACTTTATTAGAGAAAATGAAATAAAAATGTATTTTATTGTCAACCAATATAAACATATTCCTGAGCTTCACGAGTCTGTTGCAAATCATAATAATAGAATAATAGCATAAAGAGGTATTTTAGGAATCTCCTTCCTCTCTGCTGCTCTTGCTTGGCTGTGTTTATAAAGCAGTTCAGGTAGTTCGGATGCTGTCATGTTACCCTTTGAGTTTCATTTTTCACATACTGTGCAGGTTTTCGTGCAGGTGGTTGGGCTCAGGCTCATCCCTCACCGCCAGTGATCAATACCAGGAAGCTGTGCGTAATTACGCATCAATGACTACGGCTCTAAAGATGCAATCCGGAGCTAATCAGCCTGGTGAATTGTGCAAATACACGAGTTACCTCTCACTGGATCAGCTCCATATGGCAGCGAGGCTTCTTGTATCGCTGGATGGAAAGATACGGCCATGGTATAATGCGCAATTTGCTTTAAATCCCCCCCAACCCCCTCTTTACACACACACACACACACACACACACACACACACACACCTCCTACCGATAGGCAGCCCACAGCACACAGAATGAGACACGCCTTTTTCTCAGCTCCGTTGTCGGGTCGGTGGGCAGCGGGCTGCCGGTGATTGACCAGCTTCTCTCCCTGATCTGTCAGCCGGCTGGCTTGGCGCCTCCCCTCCCCTCTATAAATGTAGGCAATCTATTCATTCCTTTCACACCGAGCTTGCCGAAGTAAGAGGAACTGTGAGGCTCCACGGGATGTGTTGACAGACTAGAATTCCGCCTTTTGGTTGATCTCGCTCTCTCGCTCATTCGCGACTGCAGTAGCTACTACCGTATTTGCATTGCTTTTGTATTATCTCAAATACCTCCGCTACCAGTAGTAGAATTGTTTTGCTTTTTTTCTCCCCGTTGCTTCTTTCTGAGCCGCTGGTTATCTAAGATGAAGGCTGTTACTCCAGTCCACCCTCAGGACTCCTCCTCCAACAGCAACCAGCTCTCCCTGCACTATCTGTCGAAGCAGAGCCTCAACATCGCCCGGTGCAGGATGGAAGAGGAGGACCTTTTCTGCCTGCAGTACGACATGAACGACTGCTACAGCCGACTCAAGCGCCTGGTGCCCACCATTCCGCAGGATAAGAAAGTCAGCAAAGTGGAGATCCTCCAGCATGTGATAGACTACATCCTGGACCTGCAGCTGGCCCTGGAGACGCACCCTTCTCTCCATAAACAACAGCCACAGCGGACCGGGACCTGCCCTTCTCCAGCCTCCAACCCCAGCAGGACACCGCTGACGGTGCTCAACATTGACCACCACCAGGTAAGCGTTAATCAGCGGAGGCGGCTCCTTCTCGTTCCGCGTTTCCACCGGGACTTACCGGAGGATCCGGTAAACCACCTTGTGCCAGACTACCGTCCTCCAGTCAGACTCAGACAAAGCGCGTCATGCCCGTTATATGTCACTGTCCCCGCCGTGCATTTTTTTTTCTTTAACCAAATGAGAGGAAATAATCAGAATGCTAGACACATCTTATCACAACCTTGAAAAATCGTGCGTAAAAAAAAAAACGCATTTGACGTGGGTGAGATTGCGCACTTGATTGCGGGCTCTATGATTTGCATGATAATGACGGTGTGTGTCAGAGGCCCACCTTATCCCAGGATTGGTGAAGTACCTCAGCCTGCATCCCACTCCACTGCGCACAATAAGGGCAATTTGTTATTCAATAGGCTATAAGAGAATTTATTACGGGAGATATAGCGGGCTAATTTTCTGCTCCCCTGCTGTATATCATTTATTTTTTGCAGGGCTGCGGGCCCAGTCTTTATTGAGTCTTCTTCTTATCCGTGAGCGCCACATCGTTTTACATGTTTCTTCCTTTTCTTCTTTTGTAGAGGACGTCAATAGTCAAAAAGCCGGAGGACTCGATTTTATGCCGCTGAGACATGAGCACTGCATTGGTAAGTTGATTTACAGTTAGTGTAAGTCTTTTTTATATATATAGATATATATGTTTTGTATATTTTTCACAGCTCTTTTTTTTTTTTTTTTTTTTAATTAAACACAAGTGGCTTCCAGAGAACACCATAACCGGTGGTCACTGAAGCATCCCCATTAAGTTGATTACCGTAGCCCATGTGTGGTGTAAGTTGACAATCTGTAGAGTGCTCTGGGGAGGCCAGTAGATGTCAAGGAAAGTAATAATTGAGGAACACGAAATTGGCACCAACCTCAGAGGCAGCTGTGCTTTTGCGCAATAACTGTCACTGGTGAAGCAATCTGAGAAGACGAGAGGGTTAAAACCTCAGCTTGCCCTCTCTTTCATTCTTACACACACACACCCCTTCCTCCCTCTCTCTTCTGCTCTGTGTCAGTTCAATGCAAGCTGGCTTTACGGCCATATTCACTGCACAGAAACCAAACACACCTGGATAAGACTAAAAACACGTACGCGGTGTGTTTGTGTGAGTGTGTGTGTGTGACTGAGAGACACTCTCCCAGTCTTTTCTGAGAGCCTCGGCTGCCTCTCGCCAGCCTTGCCCAACAGCCTGAGGAGCTGTGCGGTTGTTGTTTGACCTGGTTTGTTTTGGGTTGTTGATCAAGCATGGCCTCTGTTTTGTTGGTGGCGCCAGTCAGTCTGGAGCTCCGCAGCTCACCTCCCCACCTCTATTCATCCCCTCCACAGGTGTGCAGGCTGCACAGAGCCGCTCCAAAGCCAGCAAAGCTTCGCCAGGGACTCACACCCAACTGGAGGCACAATCACAAGGGGATTTCAAAACCGCTGGGAGGAATTAAACCCAAATAAAATCACTATTCATATCAGCTTTTTTTTTTTTTTTTTTTATTTTTAATTTCAATGAACAAGGACTCAGTATGTAGACATCTCCCACTCCTTACTCCTGTTTAAGTTGCTCCCACTGTACTTCTCGTCACATTTTTTTTTCCCTAAGAGTAAAACTATGGTATCTCCCCCTCCACACACACACACACACAGAAGATTTTTTCGTTGGAATCCGTCTGTTAACAGCTATGAAAACTGTTTGTGAACTGTGCTTAAAAAACTTAACTAAAATGACTCCAGTTTAAAGCTTTACTAAACTGCGAAAATCATTGTACATGTTTTGGACATCTATTGTTTAAAATAGATGATTTGTGTTGAACAGGGATGTCATCCCTGGTATCTTAAAATGTTTGATATTGTAAAGAAGAACAATTCTGATTCGAGACAATTACGATTGTAAATATAGAGACGCAAATGTTCTATAAAAGTATGTGAAAGGAAGACTTATATGCTTATAATAGACTATTGTAATTATAAGATATTTTTATTAAAACCTTTTTTTTTTGTCGTTATGTAAATATTGTGTTTCCACTTTAGTGAATGGACGTGGTCACGCTCTGCCAATAATGTCCTCACACATGATGATATCAGTTAACTCTTTGCAGTGTTTTTGGAATAGTTTAATATGTAGCATGTCAGGCGCATTGCAGAGATGTTGAATGTGCACTGAAGCAGCCCTCACTGTGTAGATACGTGGTGGAGTTCAACACAAGTTCTTTGATTATTATTCTCCCTGCTCAGCTTTCTCTTTAATTGTTTTCTACTCATTAACTATGACAACTTTCGGCTCGGAGAGATGGGCCAGTCTGCTGTTTGATCTTTTTTATTATTATTATATTTTTTTTTTTTTCATGAACAGAAAGAAGGCTTGATTTGATATTCTGTTACATTGCACTCTAGTTAAAAGTTATCTAAGCGTCACAGCACTTCTGACAGGGTTTACAATGTAGTACCTAAAAAAAAAAAAAAAACGTGAAGAAAAAAAAATCACAGCAATGCAATGTTTCAGTTTTATTTGTGCAGTCAGAGCTTCTCCTTGAGAAGTTAATGATTGACAACAGGAAATCATTAAACTTTTGTTACAAATTGGTGAAATATGTGAACATTAACAGACCTGCTCTTCAATAGGTTATGAAATGATTTCCCCGTTGGAGAGTGGGCAGCGATTATTAATGTAAAGAAGGAAAAAAAAAAGAAAAGAAAAGAAAGAAAAGCCTTTATTTTTCATGACATTAAACACCGAATTTACCTCACCACCCTCCTGCCAGTGTGAGAGGGCACTTGTACATTACTGTCAGCTGCACTGTTGGATTTGACCTTCACTGGCTTGTGAGGAGTTGTCAAAACAATTAAAGTTTCCAGGAAGAATTGTGTCGTCTCAAGTTTTGTGTCAAGACTCGTGGGAGAATCGCGGCGCGTTACTTTCGGTGCCAGCGCTGTCATGCTGCAGTTACTAGGAGGGGAAAGCAGCGGTGTAACTCTGCACATTCACATGGTTTCATGGCAGATAAAGGGAGGATAAAGTTATTAACGTGTTGCAGATGTTATCTCCCGTAAGTCCTCAAACCTGCTTTACAGGATCCAGGGATCGGGTGTTTTGTTTTCTGAGCTCACGTTAATTCCTTTGCACACACAACTGCAGCGAAAGCAGGGCTGCTTAAGGTACCAGCAGAGAGGTCAGATATGTGTCAGACGTTTTGTGGTGCCAGAAACAACATAATTATCATCTCCTGAATGAAAATTATGTCCTCGTGTGCGAGTATCTTGCATTCGTATATTTAAGGCAGATTTCTTATTGTGATTCTAATGTAACATGTTAAAAAAGATGAAATGCAGAAGAAGTAGAAATAGGCCTCTGTAATAAACATCACTTGTTTATGTGCTTTATTTAACCTGGAAATGTTGAGGTGAAATTAAAACAGTAAAAATAAAGCGCAAAAATTTTAACGATTCTTTAAATTTGATCTAAAATCCCCGCACGGCAGCTGCTTTACAACGTTCAGGTACATTTCTCCACTAAGAAAGGTGGCAGCGTATTTAAAAGCTTTTTGGCTTAATTCAGTTCCGACGAACGTTTGTGGAACATTGTGAGAGCGCAGGCCCGTTAACGCTTCGGGTTTCTGACACGTAACAACAAAAGTCGAAATGAAACAACCGAATAAAGCTGAATGAAGGCTTAAGTCAATACTTCGCAGCATTCAGGATAAGAACATACGCCCATTCATTGCTTCTTAGGTGTTTGCCATTCTTTCTGAGGCTGTCATGATGATGTACAGCGCAGTGAATAATAGTCATGCGGGCGCAGTTGGAAAGACAATTGGTGACAAGGAAGTACAAAAAAAAAATTGTGAGAATTATTTTAATGGAAAAGTAAGAAAGAAAAATGCTTTTTATGATTTATATGGTGGAAAAGGAACTCAAGGCCTCACAGAATATGATATTTTAAAACAACAGTGATTATAAAGTTGATTATTTATGGCCAGAGAGCTAAAAAAAATTTATTTTTCTCGTATTTCCCACACGGACCTGCAGCCTTTTTTCTCGCTGCCCCTTGTTTAATCGTCTCCATATCTGCCCCGCTGAATGCAGGTTAACTCGGCCGTTTGACACCGACAGGCCCGGCGACAGGGGCGCCTTTTTGGGTGCAGCACACACCTTTCACGCACCCCTCGCTCCACCGCGGCCGTCTGAGGATAAGCGGGCCACGCGGGCCGCTTGTGTGTGTTTATAGTCGACAGTAACGAAAACCTGGCCTCGCTGCCCTTGACGAGCACCGTCCTTGTGATGTGAAATGTGAGTGTGTGCGCACGCCTGTCTGTGTGTGAGTGATAAAAGGTAAAAAAAAAAAAAAATAGAAAATGAAAAAATGTGTAAAAGCACAGGTGGCCAGCTTGACAGTTAGACCTTCCTGATATGATTAAAGATGTTCTGGTTCTCACAGAGAGGAGAGCTCAACAGCTCTCGGCCTGAGAGTTCAAATAAGGCTTCAGCTGCCGTGACTGCACACACCAAGAGAGCATCGGGCGAAGCACGTTTTACAGGAAACGCTACTTTTTTTATGGATGCAGAACTGGCGATAGAGTCAAGATAAACTCAGCTGATCCTTTGACTCACTCAGCCCAGCTGCTTCCATTCACAAAGCAGTTTAAAAGCCGCCGGCCACACCTCACGCTGCCCTTTTATATTTACAGAAACCGTCTTAAACATTTACAGAGAAAACGCAGACAGAAGGTATTAAGTGATGCATTCCCAGGCGCGAGACATATGGCGTTAATTCAGCATCCGATCAGCAATTCGCTGATTATTCAGCCACACATGAAACATGCTCCAAATCTAATTCTAAATCTTATTAAATGAAAACACGGGGTAAAACATTTTTTTTTCTCCTCCCTCCTTCACAGCTGCAGTGTTACAGTAACACGGCAGAGACGCGGGACTTGTGTTACAGCTACTTGAGCTCTAGTTCTAATTCTCTCTGTTAGTCAGCAGCCCCAAACTGCTGCCATCCCCAGATACATTATTCATCCGTGCTCCTATTATACTTTGCTGCAGCCATATGTTGACTCACAATTCCCACTGTCTTGCTATTAGCCACCACATCCTGCTCCTCTCCAGCGTTAGCACTGCAGGCTTTTCCAAATAATCCCTGTTGGGAGCGAGACAGCAGTGCAGAGTCTCATATGGAGGCTTTAGGAGCTCCTTCTTCCTCATATTTTCTCAGCTCTCATTAGGAGTTTCTATACCTGCAGCTCTCCTCTCCTTTTGTGTGTGTTTGTGTGTGTGTGTGTGTGTGTGTGTGTGTGCTCCCTGGTCCAGATCGTGGGAAAGCATCACATCCTGTTTGATAAGGAGGCCCAGACCACATTGGCGAACCTCAGGCTGAGGTCAAGGGAGTGGACGCGGCGGCCCTGTGACCAGTCACTCAGACGTATGAGCACAATATCATTATAATAAAAACAAGGGACCGGCCCGGCTGCAAGTGGAGCCAATTGTTTGCACAGGTGTGAGCGTGTGCAGTCCCATTTTGTTTGAACGCACCATTGTGTTTTTTCTTTTCTTTTCTTTTTTTTTTTTTTTTGCTGTGACTTCGTTGGAAAAGATAACGATATAAAATTTGCCAAAATCACTATTTCTGATTAAATCTTAACCGCTCATTATCCGCAAACTCTTTCACGCTCCTGTTGTAGGTGAAACCGCCGCCGCTGATTGTAAACAAGGATAAAGGGGAAAGCTAATCAAATGTTTTCTCGGCGAGCTCCCGATTCCACGCGTTTGCACCGCACGCACCGTGGCGCGAAACGGCAAAAAACGAGGACGCTCGCCGCCGCGTCTGCCGCGAATTAACCTTCCGCATATGTTAAACTGCAATAACAGGTTCAGCCGCGGTGTCTCGCCTCCCTCTCTCCCTGATTTAACTCCACATTACAGCGTTCCGCGGGGGCCTATATCCCCGCGTGTTAATCACTGCTCTTCCCGGCGCACCGAGAAATATATGGCGGGCGCTTGCAGAGGAACAGTGGAGGACAAAAACGTGCTCGCTCTTGGACACTACTTGATTACAGACTAATTGGTCTAGAGTGATTAAATATCTCATGCTTCTCGCTAATTGCAGCTATTTAAGGCGGCTATTAGCTTAAAACGCCTGCCACCAACAGCCGTTTACTCATAAACAAAATGTGAGATGCAGCAATTCACCTGTACGGCTCAGGCTGGAAAACAAGGCTTGGGGAGTCACAGGAAGCTCCGCGCCGCTGCCAGACTTCACCGCACATCTTAAATATTTAAACCTTATATTTCACACAGGAAGCTTTATGCATGAACCTCGCATTGCTCTTCAGATGCTCTTAAAAGCGAGTTCGATTTTCCCCTTTCTTCCTTTCCAAATACGTAACAGATGTACATTTTTACTGATGCCTAATTAATCACAATTACATTTTCCACATTCATTTTACTTGTGATAATTGATGTGTAATTATTTCTTCATTTGGGCCGCGCGCGCACACGCGCACATGCGTGTGTGTGTGTGTTAATGATTGCACACTTAATGTTGTTATATATGAGTGGAAAATATGAAGAAACAATAATCCCTCTGCGGGTCATTCATTTTGATTTAGCCGCCGATGCTTTTACACTCTGACACGCTCAAAGGAGAAGGCATGTGTTTATGTGATCCGGGCCCAGAGCAGCCATCAAACACAATCACAGGAGACTTAATGTGTGTACACCCACCAGTTTAGCTTCAGTCAGTGCCTCTTTCAGTGCCGACGACAAACAACGGCGAGGGGGTGAAAGAGGGGAAGAAGAGAAGAGATGCCGCAATACACGGGGAATAGGGTTAGAGAGTGGTAGTGGGAGCGGGAGGGAGGGTGGGAGGACTTGCCACAACCGGTGCCAACTGCGACTCCCGGGAGACGGGCGATGAATTACAGAAATGAGATCTCAGACAAATGCCAAGCTTTTTCCAAAGAGCAACGAGAATGGCTGCGTCCCCCTCCCACCCCCTCTGGAGAACACAGTGATTAGAGAGGGGGAACCAGGGGTCTGCCAAGCCCCTTAAAGGACTTGTCGGTGTGTTTGTGTGTGTGTGTGTGTGTGTGTGTGTGTAGAAGGGTGGCACCGGGACAACAGCCATGTCACAGAACACGACCCCGAGGTGCTGCCATCAGACAGCCAATATGGTGAGTTAAATACCGCTGCTGCATCAGAGCGGAAGGGCTCCAACTGCCTCCAATCAAACAGGTTTCTGTTCACCTAATGAGCTTAATTAACGAGGCTTCGTTTACACTTCCTTTGCTTCGAAAGGGGGAACACCGTGCGGCATTTGCCAAAGGACGCCATATTATTTTAAGTCAGGTACGGATCTGATCAGTTAGCATAACTACGCTAACTAAAACGATCAACATATTTGAAGAAATATTTGTTAAAGTTATTGTGCTTTCCATCTAGTGCCAGCATGTCATTTCATATCAGTAATGAAAGTTGTAGAGTCCAGTCTGCCCTCAATTCATCGGAAAAAAGTAGCGATGCCCAAAAAGCTTCTTTTAAAAATTTTATGTAATGCATTTTCAAGGACCGATAATCAGCGACTGATGAATGATGGCTGATGCTCTTGCTAATTGACCTTTGACGAGTTAGGGCTTGTTATTGCCTCCACTTCCTTACACATCAATTAGGACGGGGGTCTTCAACGTTTTTTCTTTCTGCAGCGTGTAGCTTTAACCCTTTACTGAAACATGTTGGATTCATGTTAATGTGTATTTAAAGAAATTTAAATCATATATATATATATATATATATATATATATATATATATAATTCCCCCCACAAATTTAATTTTATATATATATAAAATGTCTAATCCACCAAATATTTTGCAACCCCACTGCAGTATCTCCACGAACCCCCTATTGAAGACCTATGATTTAGCATATTCCATCCATTGGCATCAGGGCTCTACAGGCCTTGTCCCAATTTAACCAATAATACAATGCTTATCAGGGAGATCAACATGTAGGTCAGTTGTTTAATGAATTTTATACTGTTGCACTGTCTGACTGTACACACAAACACCGGCTGCTCTGAAGGACGCAGAAAGTTAAATAAAAATGTCAAACATCTTTGATTCAGAGCGGACGCTGCACCATTTTGCAGTTTTTGACTATATGTGATTCATCATGCAAGAAAAAAAGCAGCATGATAGATGGTACAAAGAAAAGAAAACCACAACTAAAACAATGGGTCGATAACTTAACAGAGAGTCTGGTTGGCCGCGTGTCTCGCCGTGCACCAGTAAAACTGCTGAGGTAGGTGAGTCAAGAAAAAAGAAAGGGAAAGTATGGATAAGATGTCTCACTGTGCGCCGACGCCCAGCTCCCGAGACAATTAAATCCCACGTCCACACAGCAGGGAAGTAACTCACCGACACTTACGCAGAAATATCGCCACACAGTTGTCGGAACATCTTGGTTGTGTCGGTGGTTTGTGGTTTTGGATTCAAAATAAGCAGGAAGACATTTCAATTCCTTGGTGACTTTAAAGTTTGTCATTTCATCAGACCAGTTCACATCCTCACCAAGCATGGTGTTATTTGTTCCCTTTCCCTTTACTCTGAATCACAGAGATGCTGTTTTTTTTGCGGAGGTGGAAAGTTGACTCAGTCACAGTGACTATGCGGCGCCTGTTTCCCATGGGTATTGAGTGGCCCTGCGTTACTAGTAACATTTCAGAACTTGGCTGAATATCATAGTCTAACAATGTTTTACATCATCTTAAGAGCCACACTCATTTTTTTTATTTTTTTCAAGGGCCTCAATCCGTGTCTCCAACATCCTCACTTTAAAGTCATTTAAAGACATTTTCAACTCCATATTTAAATTCTTGGATTACACTGGAGTAGATTTCTGGTTCATCCCAACTGTTAAACTATGGACAAACCCATAATGAAGCCTCAAAAATGAACCTCAAAAATGAAGCCCAAAGTGGTCGCCATGTTGGATGAGCTTTACTCCGCCCACATGCGGATATTCCAAATATGGACGTGGAGTTGTGTCGGATGTTGAGACCCGCCCATTCAACTCTCCGCTACTTGTTAGCTCAGGCTGCTGCCTGTCACTCAAAGCGGGAACGCCCTTAATTATGCAGAATTTTAAACCTTAATGAATAAAGAATTAAAAACAAAACAAAACAGTAAGTTAGAAAAAAAAAATCACTTCTGCATGGTCTTTATCACTCAGTCCCAGAGGTAGCCGCCCTCAACCTCCCTAAAAGCCTGTTATCTTCTGCTTGGCTGGCTTTTAGGGAGCCACCTATGGTCACCTGTTAAAATAAAGAATAGCAGATCCATATTGTAGGTGTGAAGGTTGTTGAAGAGAACTGCAAGTAATAAAGTTTATGTTTCTCAACCAGCTAGTCAAATCCACCCATGCATCTGCAAACCTCTGCAGCAGCTTGGTAAATAATTGTTGGTTGGTTATTTTTATATATAGATAGATGGATAGATTCAAGGTCCCGAAAGAGGCAGCGTGATCTAATGCGGTGTTTTTGTCTTGATTCAGGGTGACAGGAGTGTGTCTGTGTGTGCCACATTATTCTGTTATTTGAAATTCATTCCGGGACTCAGATATGAGCGATCAGATTCCCTCTGATGAAATTGTCTCTGAGTGGGAATGCCAAGTCAAAATGGGGATTTTATTTCAGCGACTGCCTGAGGGGAAACTACATCTGACCAACCAGAAATCACATTGGAGTCTGAGATGACAAATGGAGACCTTGAATAACTGCATTACTGCTATTATATTTGGAAATGGAAAAAAATTAATTTCACCTCAATGCCGTGTTTCAGTTTCTTACAGATTGCATATCTAGCTGATCTGGCAGATGAGGGGTTTTGATATAGATCATTTACAATTTCATTAGGGAAACATTTGTTCACATTTACAGCCATCTATATTTGTCTGTGGTATCTGCCTGCACAGTCACAATGAAACTGGAAGCACAGGAACTGAGGGGAAACTTGGCCCCTTGAAACTTATTTTTAAGGTACACAACAATTTCTGCATTGATTAATTTTGAGTGTTTTGCATGATTCTTACCCAGAAAGTTAAATGACAACATAAAAATACTTATATTCCTCTAAACCTATGAATATGCAAAATAGTTTAGCATTCAGGAGATGTCACTGAAAAGTCTGTTCGGGCTCTGGAGGTTCCCGACTAGAAGTGATATCACAAAATCAGCTGAGCAGAGAGAAACTCCAGCAGATGAAATGATGCGTCATTATGCAGCACACAGATGGTCAAACCTTCAAGTTAACAAGCCAGCAGAGGAAAGTAACTTTGACTCAAGTAGTGTGCTCGAGCACAAATATGAAGAGCTTGCACTTTTCTTGAAGGTTTGGATTCGATGCAACTTCTGACTTTTTGCAGCACTTCATTTCATTACATGTTTTTATTTTATTTGACAGGCACTGGTTACTTTGAAGTTTTTTTTTTCATACGAAACATGAGGTTCTGATTTTTTAATCAGATGCATTTAAAGGATAAAATACCTGATAGCATAGATGTAATGTAGTTTTATTAAACCTTATAAAAAAATGCTTCAATGGTGCTTTTACCTGCTTCTTACTGCTGATGGGTGAATACATTTGAAATAATATATATATATATATTTAAGCATTGGGGCGTAGTTAAACTTAGTTAATACTTAAGTGAAATACCTTAAACTTTAACTTAAGCTGCTTGTCTATGCTCTAACATGTCTTGCATGTTCAAATAATTAAATGAAGTGCAACTAACCGACAGTGATCCTGGGGTCCTGCTGCTAATGTTGCTAAGCCCAAAATAAAGTAGTTAAGATTAGTTTAGGTACAGGGGCTTGTACCAGAAAGCCGACTTTACTGTTGTGCCATGAACAAGAAGGATCATGTCAAAGAGGACTGCAATGAGCCCAGTGGGTCATTGCAGCAACCTAGCAGAGGTTCATCAAGTGTGTGAAAAGCCCATATTACCATGACATGCAGAATATGCAAGTCAGTCCTGAAATACAACAACTACTGCAATGCAATCATCTGAAAAGGCATCCGCTACAGAGGAATGGTCCAAATTCTCTGGACAGCAGTCAGTTAACAACTTCACCCAAGTGTCCTGTGCTAACAGAGAAGAGGAGGTTGCACATCTACAATTTGGTGGTGAACAGACTTTTAGAAGTACTATTAAACACTACTGATGACGCAGATTTACGTGTTAGTAAATCTAGGGGCAGCAAAATAAAATAATGCCTTTTTAGTATTAAAATTTCCGTAACTTTGTGAGCAATCTTGCTGTGATTTTCTGCTGATGACCCTGCACACAGCAGAGTAAAGTGGAGTTGTCTGTGATAGGTGGGAGGTGTGCAGCCTGTCACCTGCAGAACTTCATCTAACAGCTCACTGTGACTGCTCCTTCTCCTTCCAGTGCTGCAACATTTCCAACTGGTTCACTGCCGAAAATTGTCAAAAATGACTGTTTGTATATGCATTTTTTGCCTGCTACATAATAAACGTCATCAAGTTAAATGTTTTTAATGAGTAAAAATGTCTGAATACAGCAGCTTTTGTCTGACTATTAAGGACTAACTTAATATAATGTTGGATACTTTTTTGAAACATCACCCAGTTTAAAATAATGAAAATACCTTGAGTATTCAAGTGATAGTAATAATGGTAATAATAAATTTGCTTTAACATGAATGGTAGTTTGCATTTTTTAGCTAAAAACTGAAAAGAACATTACACATTTTTGATTGTAGAGGAGCTTTCATATATGATGTAGTGGTAACTGTACCACAGTGTCAATATAAGAAAACAAATTATATGTTTGTCTTGTGTTTGTCTTTGGCTCTGACCTGAGAGGGGTTTGTTCACAGGGCGGGTGGGGGGATAAGAGGACAGTTTATGTGTAATTGTAAGAATGTACAGTTATTTTGATAATTGTTTGCTGCTGTTACTTGTCTGTATGGACAAAAGAAACAAAATCCCGTCCAATAAATAAAGTTGGGAAAAAAATATAAGAAAAAAATGTAAACATGCACTTTCTCCCTTTTGATGCATTTACAGTGTGGATAAAATATATTTAAAAAAAATCAGTTCCAAGAGGCCTCAGCTACTGAAAAACTCTCCCAGGCTGAGAAATTCACCGTGAAACTGGATCAAAATGAAACGGCGCAGCCCCGCCACTCCTGATCCCTCCATATGTTTCCATATAGATATCAAGCCATCGATTAGGGGAATGCTGTCATCTAGTTGGCAGCGATCAGGCTGCTGGCTTTGGCACCCAGTCAACAACTAATTCACATGCTAATGTCTTCCAGATCAGGTCTCGCCCCCAAACTGGTTCTCCTTATTGACTTGATTCCCTGATTGGACAGATGGCCACCTTTCAATATCACAGACGTCTGTTTGTGTTTAGGCTCAGGGTACGGGTGGCGAGGGGTTGTCAAGAAGGGGAGGGGGGGGTGAGGATTCCCAAGCTTATGAATAAACAACAACAATCATCTAGATAAACAACAACATTATCTGGCGTCTGAACCTTGACGACGATCCATTATGGCCATTACTGTCACATTGTGCGCTACAGTCGGCTTTTAATTGCTCGTATTCGCTATTGAGGATGGGGGCGTTGGAGGGGGTGGGGGGGGTGCGGGGTTGGACTCAGACACTGTATCAGTCAACGCTCTTAATTGATTTGTCCTCGCGCTTGCCAAGACCGCAGTCAATACAGTCGAGTGCAGTGAAACCTATCAAAGAGGAGAAAAGGAGTGGAGGCACGAGGACCGCCGAGGACAAAACAGCCGCGCTTTGTGGAAAGAAAAAGAAACGTTGGGGGAGAAGAAAAAAAACTGCATTTTCATTTCTTTCAGCCGTCCTCCTCCTCCTCCTCTTCCTCCTCCACCTCCTCCCCCCACACACATCTCCCCCTCACCTCTTGCTCCTCGTGCTCACACTCTCCATTTTCGTGCCTGGCAGCCCTCTTTCTCGGGAGACTTTCTCTGCAGTTGTGCGATGGAGAATGTCAGTCTTGTGCGGCTTTGTGGGATCGTGTGCGCGCACATTTCTATGTGAAATGTCCCCTGGATGTGCTCATTAGCGAAACACGAGTGCGTGCGGCTCCGCGGAACAAGGCATTCTGGGTAGTGCCACTGTCTGTCTGAGCTTTTGGCGAGTTTGTGAGCAGCTAATGAACAGATTCGGGCGTGAGCGCGGGGGCAGCGGCGCGCACACGGGTTTATATCTTTTCGAGGACACTCGGCGGCGCGGCAGCACACGCTAGCGCCCTTAACCCCGTCGCAGCCGTCGCAATTAAACACTCAAACCTGATCCTGACCTGAAACCTACAGCCAAATCTGAACCCTCAAACAGCCCTTCAAAGGTGCGTCAGAAAGTAAAACTCAGACAAGCTAAAACAGAGCGCGCACACACACACACACAACTAAAGAGGGAAAAAAAGACTTTGGATGACCTTTCATGCACAGTAACCTCTCAGAAAAACAATGAGTTGTTCAATATTCCACAAATTTAATATTCTAATTTTACGTGTGGCTGGACTGAAGCTCCATATTTTTGGTATTTCGGAGAATTAAAAGCCCCTCCAAAAAGAAAGTGAATTTAACCAGATGCGATACAATAAACTGCCTTTTACCTTTTTACCTCAGTGTTCTGTATTAAACACAGACATGCATCTCAGTGTGTATGAAAAGATTTTTTTTTTTTCTGTAGCTTCACCATATATGACCTAAACAGTAATAGTACAGTTTTTTGTATTTTATAAACAGTATTATGAAGAGTAGCTCCCACATTGTCAGGATAATACCACATTTGCAACTGAGAGCAGATGCATTTAGTAACTGGTCGAAAGCTTTTATTATAATGACAAGTAAAGTTTTACTATCATTTCATTAACTACAGACATCTTTAGTGATATATGTTCATAAATTTATGGCTGATGTTTTTTTTTCTTTGGTCAAACGGTCAACAAGCAAAATACATTTATGTTGAAACATCACGTGCATTGAACATAAATGGAAAAGTACAGGATTTATAACAATAAACCTCTTTTGGACAGAAGAGAGATGCTCAGTTGCTGCTCATGCCTATGGCATGTGGTGTGAACAGGGTTGACAACAGTGATGCCAGATATACGATAGTTTTACGATAGCTTCGGGGCCTATACGATATACGCAAATATACGATAAACAGTGAATAAAGCAGTTGTTTCATTCAAATAGCCAATCTTCTGTGTTTATTTCTTAGGCTACTGCAGCTGCATGCACACTGAATAGCTTTGATTTTACTGTGTGTCCTAGTGCGTGATTATTTTCAAGTTGTTTTAGTGCATATGATAGACCGGGTCAAAATACATCAATGTTAAAGGGGCAGTATCATATTTCTTCATTTCCAATCTGACAATACTGGTTGACAATGTCTGTGCAGTCACTCTCTCTCTGAGAATGTGTTTCAGATTTTGAATTTTTTTTTTTTTTTCATGTCACATCCTTTTTCTTGGACGGTGAATATGTGTGTGTTTTTATGCTTTTTCCTACTGTGCTCTGTAATTGATGAGTGCGTAAAGTGACTAAAAGTAAGCAATTACACCTTTGGCTCATCTTTCCCATGAATTGCACTGCACGGTTTACAATTACAAACTAGTAAAGGCCAAGATATATTATGAAATGTAATAGATAATGCTTTTAGTTTGTAGTGTTAAGCATTTACCATTATCCAACCGAGTGACATTGTCATCTTCACTGACACCTTGCCTGTCTTTTACTCAAGTCTCAGTTTGTAAGGCTGACTCTACAGTGATACATTTTCTCCAGCAGAACCAAAAAAATCTACCCTGGATAGACTATATTTTGTTTTCCACAAGCTTTATTTAAATAATGACAATAACATGATCAATCCTGAGCCTGTCCTGGCTCTCATCAGTCGAAAGACTATCTTAACTTATTTAGTTGCTATATATACATTTCAGGTGGAGTACTGCGTCATACAGTATGTGTACTTATGAATATGCATTTTCATGTACAAATCTGTGCTCAAACATATTCCCACTGTTCAAAACTAATCAGCGCAGGTCCACTAATGGAGAAACACTGTAATCTCAGATGCAATAAAACGCCGCGAAATGAGCAGAACAGGTGCATAGGTGAAGAAAGATAAATATAGCCGGGCTTGATGAAATAATTCCTCTACCTGTCCTGGATAATAACTCATTATGTTAATCACGAGCTCTATTAATCATTTTCTCATTTGAACTGTCAGGGTGTGATTGTTGCACGAGGAGACCGCGTGAAGTACATCGAAAAGGTTCGCCTTTCGCCATTCATCAAAGTCGCGTGGGCAAAAAGAATCTTAAGCGTCAGAGCGGGAGAGCTGCTCTGGTGCGTTTCACCGGAGTCGTAACAATGAAGAAAAGGCTTCTCAGATCTGGAGCACTAAAAGAGAAAAGAGCGATGATGAACGCATTTGCACCAGTAACCCACTCCGGCTGTTAGATCCTGATGGCGCCGTAACACAACAGCACAACAGGAAACATATTAGCAATAGCCAGGAGAGTGTGTGTGTGTGTCTCTGCATACTGCATATATACAGTGTGTTTGTGCGTGTGTGTGTGTGTGTGTGTGTGAGAGAGAGAGCGAGTGTGTAGCACCGGGCTCATATATTGTGATTGTCTCATTGTGAAAATGCCCTACTGGGGTGGCCAGCTGTTCTTGTGCCCATAAAAATGAGGCAGGAATGTCTGGTGGGATGAAGGAGGCTGCAGAGACACCAGGAGAGCCACACACACACTTTAGAGGAGCAGATGTAGGACACACACACACACACAGTACATAACCAGCACAGCCCACAATGTAGTGTTGTACATGTGCATGCACACAACACATAGGCACATACTCTAAAAGACTCCCAGATACAAGATATATAAAGTGACACATGCAGCATCAAACACACAAAATTGCACGGACAAAAAAAAAAACTTGCAACCACATTTTAAAATATCACGTGTAACACTGCTTTACACGCGTACATCCAGATACAGACACAAAGACAGACACACACAGAGCAGACGAGGTGGTGGAGGCGTTATCGGTCCATATCTGTGCTCGGAGCCACAGCAGTCTCCAAGGCTGCTATCAGCTCCCCCATTATCTCTGTCTGAGAGTGTGGAGGAGGAGGAGGAGGAGGAGGAGAAGAAGGAGGACAGCGATGAAGCCTGCACCCCCGCCCCTCACCAACCAGCTCTTCCCTCACAGCTCCTTCCTGTGCACTCACACACCGACACACACTGACACACACACAGACACACTTCCACGAACTCGTTAAGAGTGCGGAAATGAAATGTCTGTCCCCAGAGTCGGGCCGAGGAGCAGAGCTTTGCTGTTGCCGTGGCACAACTTTGGTGACTACAACAGGCGTCCAATAATGAAACTAGAGACAAGAAGAGAGCGGGGTGAGGAAGGCGAGGGGAGTGACGTGGAGAACGGGAGAGGAAGAACATACCAGGATGATGGAAGGTGGAGGGAGAAGGAGGGAGATAGGAGGGTTGATGGGGGAGGAAAAAGGGGGGGGGGTAGCCTCCTGCTGCAGCCACCACTACCTCTGGTCTCATTAACTTAATGGTCTCTGTGGATGGAGAAGGGCTGAGCAAGGATGGAGGAGAGGACAGGGGCGCGGAGGAGAGGGCAAATTAAAATTTTATTTTGGTTAAAAGCAGCCATCTGTATGCCGTATTTGTACTCAGTTGCTGCAACTGCTTTTATTTTGAAGAGTCATGAAAACCTGAAGGTCACTGGTCGGATTAACTACCTGGACAGTTGTAGAAAATATGGTGCAGGGTGATGATATGCACACATTTGTGTATTTTTTAATGTGCTTTTTTTTTAGGAATTAAATACAGACAAGCCAAATAATTTAACTACTGTCCTCTAAACACTATCTGTTAAATAATAATGTTGTGTGCATAGTAGCTATATACTGGATGTATGCCGGTTTCCTTTATAAAGACTGAATAGCGTGTACAATGTATCTGCTTAAATTAAGCAAAGATGCAAGAAGTATTTGCATAAAGTGTACTAAAATCAGTATTTACACCTGTTCTTTTATGAATTAATTCAGTTAAATTCAATTTTATGCATATCGCGTCAATTACATTTCAGATTGTCTTAAGCAGTGTTGCCAGAAGGGAAATGATAAATTACCAGTGACCGGAAGCTTAAAATTATCGTATTTTGAGGAAAATTATTATTACATACCCGATTTAATGTTGCTCAGTTACCGTCTGCTACAGTGAAACATGACCACAGACCATATAGTACAGCTTATAATGCAGTTTTACCTTTAAATAAACTAACAGCACTGTTTGTGTTTGCTAACAGCCGTGTAATGAAGGGGTCAATTTATCGTACATTATAGGATTTTTAAAAATACTGATCGTACAGAGAGTTTTTTTATATTATCGTATAAATACGATCATTATTGTACATCTGGCAACGCTGCTCTTAAGACTCTTTATGAAATTCATCCAGAAAAACCCAGAGTGAGCACGAAGGCGACGGCGGCAATGAAAATCTCTGGAGGCCGGTCAGGTAGAGACAGAAGGAGGAGGAATGAGATAAACGCACAGCTGATTAAATCTAATCGTGATCCTAATTGTTACATCAAATGGCTTTAGAGACAGAACAGAGCTTGAACAGTGTTTAAAATGTTTAAAATTTAGTCGTTGAGTCCAATAAATCTGAAGAAGAAGAAGAAAATTTATTCACCTACACAGGAAATTTGTTCTCTGCATTTAACCTATCCGTTCACACAGATGAGGTCGTGAGCACATTGGTTCAGCCGTGTGCAGCGTCTGTGGTGGTCAGGGCTTTGGGAGCCTCACTTAGGGCCACTTGAGCCATGCACTGCTCATTCACTCCATTTGAAAATGTCTTCCTCTCTGTCTTTTGCAGCTGCACTGCACTTCACGAAGCATATAACAAAATATGTTACTGTTACTACACTTGTAAGTTTCAGTTTAACATTTCCATCCTGCTATTCCATTTTCTTTAACAAACTAACACTGTAACTTTAAGAACCCAATGATAATAAAGTGCTTTCTCGGACCGCCCAACTACAGGGTGATGTCGAAAGACAGACTTTTAGACGGAGTTTATAAGCCCATTTTGTCTCTGTCTCCTCTGAGCAGGCACTTGTTCCCATCCGAGTGGTGCAGCAGCAGCACTCACAGCTACTTTGCGCTGGTTGACATGGCCGCCAGTGTTGACAGGGTATCAGCCGCTATCGTCTGGACTGTCCAGCCACTGGCGCCGCATTCACAGGGGCTTCTGCACCACCTGAGGTCAGATACTCAGACACACAGCTATAAGAGGACCACCGTGCGGAAAATAGAAACAGAATGAACAGAAAGGCCACTTCCTGGTACGGTGATGTGGAATCTTAATATAATGTCATTAGTGTGTGTGTGTGTGTGTGTGGGGGGGGGGGACACGATTTGCAAGGACCAAAAAGATAGCCACTGGCATATTAAGTGAAATGCAAGCCCTCCCCGTGGTGTGCTTTCTGCATGTCACCCTCTGTTTTTAAAATGTGTTTCCGTGACACTATTAATCAGAGGTGTCAAGTAAGTGTTGCGTGTAAAACAACCATTCAGTAATGTGAACTGGGACGGAAAGATAATTCCTCACTTTCTAACTCTCAGCTCCGGACTGAAAGCAGCAAACAGCTGCTGATGTGCAGCATGACAGGCCACAGGCCGCGGAAAGAGACGGAGACAGACGCGCCCGAGGAAGGAGACAGATGACAGACTTCAGATTACTCCACATGCGTCGGGCCGCCACTTGGCGAAAAGTGAGCGGGGCGGCGCAGATGAGTGGGAGAGGAGGAAGGGTGCTGAACAGAACAATGTCTAGCGCAGAGGGACCGATGAGGGAGAATAGTGACAACGCTGGCGCCAATATGTGCAGAGGAGCTATAATTCAAGGGAAATGTACAGTGAAATCATTTGTCTTGGCTGTTCGGAGCACCTTGATCACAGCTGCGTGAGTCTACTGGGGGGAAGCATCTTCAGAGAATTGCTTATCCGCCATTACGGAAACTCACTACCTCCAAGTTAGCACTTTCGCACCCAAGGTTTTCTGTAAGTTAATGCGACAGAAGCAAACAAACGACGCACGCCTTCTGTCTCTCTCGCCCCCTCTCTCTCTCTCTCTCTCACACACACACACACACACACACACACACACACACATATGCGGATGCAGCCACACTGGAGGGACCATCTGACAAGGCCAAAGTGATGTTGCTTTCAGGGGACCGCGAGTCGGTCCCTCCACAGATGGGCCGGGGCCCTGCACCCTCTCCCTAATGCTCCATTCTGCAGCTGTGTGAGATTAGCTAGGTACCATCAATGCTAATTTGTGCTGATACAACCAAAACTTTTATTGAGATGAGGTAAAAAAAAAAAAAAAAAAAAAGGAGATAAAACACAGACACGCACACATGCTGGTATACTGGATATGTCTCCTTGAGTCTGTTACAAAAGGATGCATCCAAGGTGTACATTGCACAAAGTACTATAGGTATTCACACAGATTACTATTCATCATTACTACTGCCTGATGTTGTGACTTGTGAAGTCTTTAAAATCTTTCTCAAGTTTTGTGAATGTCTAAATCATATCATATAATAACATTTTGCAACATATTTCATAGCGTAATGTTGTTACACCTTGTATTGCACCATCTGTGACTTCCTTCAGGCTTTTGCTATTTTAGTGTGATATTTAAGGCCTTGTATTTTAATCCTGTCTCCCACAAAACACTATACAAATGTATTTGATCCATTAATATGCCTGTGTGCAATTAATATACCTCTATCCACTTACCTTAGCTTAGCTTAGCATAAATACTCCAAAAAGGGAGCTCTGCTGTAATCTACGCTTCCAAAGCGCACAAATTTTAAGCTTCGTGTTATTCTACCCTCCCATGTCAGCTTCACGTACCTGTAGTCACGCCTTGTGTTACGTCTCCACACGCCTCCCCGTCCAGCTCTCAGGTTCGTGCTCTGTATGCAAATAAGCGCTGCATCATTTGGGGCCGCAGAAAAAAATATTATCACAGATACTGTCTCTTTATCTCCACCGCTGTTTCAGAACCACGAACAGCTGTTTGTTGTGCGTCGTGACGTGGGGATTTCGTACGTATTATGGAACAAGCTGTGAAGTCTCACCAACTATATGTCTTTGCCCTGACGTTAGCTATTTGTAGAGAGCTACACGAAAAAAAAAATAAAATAAAAGCGATATATCTGAAATTCCAATAAAATGCAATTGCGCTTTGTACGTGTTTCCATTGAAAAGTGTTTTGCGCATGAGCTGTAACTTTTGTAAAGTCTCGTATCCCACAATTCTCTTAAATTCTCGTCACGCGAGACTTCACTTTGAGGAAATGGACTTCAAACGAACTGGTCACATGACCCCCTGCGTCATCTCCAGTGATTGATGGGGAATTGCAGAAAAAATAAATATTATACATACACTTATATCGATATAATAAACTATTATATTAATACGTCTGAAAAAACACCATAGGGGCGTAAAAATGTTTAAGCGGTTTTTGAAAGGTTTTTCAAAATGTAAGTGTTTCCATTACCATTTTTTTTTAATCACGATATTTGGGTTTTGCGCATTTCTAGGGGTCATGGAAATGCACCATGTGGCAGCAAAATATCCATGGACTCAATATTTTTTATAAGCCTCTCAAAACTAATGAACAGACATCACTTGTGGTCCCTTTTCCTTTTTAGGAGATCATTTATAACAGCAGTTAAGTGTTTTTTTTTCTGAATGAATGAATCCACTTATATGCAAGAGCACCCCTGCTGAGTAGACGGTCTTTAAAAGTGGCCCAGGACACATTTAGTGTACCAAAGGTCCGTGGTTAAATGCGCCCCAGACTACCTCAAAATGTGGCCTTAGATCAGATCCCGCAAATGCAACCTCACCATATCTTCGGTGTGTTTACCCCCGTACATTTAAAAGCTGACCTCTAGGATTTGGATTGCCTAGGCAGGATGTTCATGCGAGGTTTGATCGGGGCCTCAGACTGGGTCTGCTGCAGCAGACGTGAAGCGAATAACATTAATGATGAGTTGGTTCTGTTAAAGTGTCTTAATAAGGCATGGCAATGTGCCAGCATACACGGCACCAGGACCATGATACTGAAGCAGCTAAATGGAATTAAGTCATCATTCATTTCAGTGTTTACAAGGCCTACAGAGACAGAAACGTTGACTTGTGCGTATTAAAATTCCAGCAAATCTGCAGAAAGGCTTTTTTATTATTATTATTCTGAATGATACTCTGTCACGTATATTATATTTTGGTACAATTACAGCTCTGTAACACTTCATACAGATCATCTGTTTACGGCACACAGCACATATATTCAATCTCAACCCAGTTTTGTCTCATGCAATGCTTCAATAGCCACTGAGACACATATATAAGAACCTTATTAACACACACGCACACAGAGTTCTTCAGTCTCTCTTGCTCACACTTATATACCACATATGGTGTAACCCTAATATGGTAGCTCTGAATGAATACATTATTTATCACATGCATAATGTCTCCCAGCTACCCCATTTTCCCCAGATAAGTAATATACAGTGCAATGTCAGTGGCGCACACTCTGCGCTCGGAATAATGGTGAGGTTTGTTCACTTTATGAAACACTATTCATCACAACAGAGGCAAACAAATTCGATTTCAGCCGTGGATTATTCACCGGTAGAGATTGATATTGTTTTCATGCAAAACCAATAGAGAGGCATCATGTGGATGCTTTTATTGCATTATCAGGCCCACGAATGCAGTTAATAATAAGATTCATACTAGTGCCTCATGACTGAATCTTGGTGTGTTCCTCTGGGTTTCAGTGCTCCCGAACCTCAAAAATAACTCGATCACAACTGACACACAGTGCACTCTGTTTGCTGGTAAATTCCGTAATCTCATCTCTTAGTTTGATGCAGGTTGTTGGTAATTAGTTTGTGACATCTGATATTACTCTGAATCGGCAGTTAGAGCGAGGGTTACTTTTAAAAGGCGAAACGTGGATGAAAATGGGATGAAACGGGACCATTTTTAATAACAGCGACCTTTTGTTTGAACACATCAGTGAGTGCAAACACTGTTAAAGTCTTGTCTAGTTAAAGCCTTTAAATGGATGTGCAGGCAGTGACTGTGGAAGAAATTGATAGCATACATTTAAGTATGACTCAGTACAGGTTGCCAGTCATATGAGGGAATTTAGGAATGCATCGTGAAGATAGAAACTTGACATAGTTGCTTGATAGGAGTATTAATAACTGATGCTTCGGGTGCATTGAAAACATAGTAGATCAGGTCTTTATGCTAAGCTAAGCTAAGCTAAGTTAAGTTAAGCTAAGGTATTTGGAAGTTTCGTCTCCATTCCCTCCTTGAGACTGGAGCCACTGATAATGGGTTCATTGGAGAACCAATCATTAAGAAAGGAGGATGAGGACAAACAGCCCTCCCCTCAATAAAAGGTTAACTGACCTTAGTTGTGCCAATTTCTAGTCGTTAACAGACACTGGTCACAAGTTTGGAGCTTGGTATTTAAACCGCCAGCCCCTCAGAACTGTAGAAGCACAGTGGATGAAACATCATCTAGAAACTCCTGTTGTCTTTAACATTTATTTTTTATTTTTTAGGTACTAGGAAGCTTTCTATGGTGTTCTATGGTTTACTAAGGAATGTTTCTTAGCTTTAGAGTTTACGTTCCACCCTCAGTGGACGAGGCAACAGTGTGTGACAATATCCACGACCATGAACCGTTCACTATATGATGTAAACACGCCATTGCTGTCATGGTTTTCAATTTTGAATGTTTTCTGTGACCGTGTTTGGTTTTCCTCGTGTTTTCTTCTTTGATTGTTGGATTGGTCTTTCCTCCACCCTCATTAGTTTCACCTGTGTCTCCTTAGTCTTGCCTTTCCCTTTGTTCACTGTCTGTGATGTCGCCTCTTTTTGTCTTGCTGTTCTGTTTCCTGCATTTCTTTATGTGTCTTGGTTTTGGTCCATACCTGGAGAATGAGTTGTGTGTTTCCATTTTTCCCTGTCATCCCTGCAGCACCTTAAATTCTGTTTTTTGAGCTTTCCCTCATTCTGCTTCCCTCTTGCTCTGCATCTGAGTTCACTAGAAACCAGACAATAACAACTGATATTACCCCTTGAATGCCGAGCAATTTTTGTACACAACTTGTGGTGACCATGAATTCCATTTGAAGACATATATGGCCTGCTGATCCTTGTATCCTAGGGCTGGTACAGCTACTTTAACAGCCTTAAAGTGACTGTTTATTTTGGATGTACAGTCACATATTCTATGTCATTTTCCATGACATCAGCACTTTAAACTAAGTCTTATTTGTACTGTAGGTGTTGTCTACAGAAAAAATCCTCAAGCAGCAAAGCTATGTCACAATCCAGCCTTTACATCGCATGCAACTTTGGAACAATGATGGAGTCAATTTATTTGGTTATTGTGATAACGCACGGTTAGTGTTGTGTGGTATAAAGTGCGTGGCAGGGTTCAGAGAAGCTGTATCACATTCATGTCTGTGGGGAAACAGGCCCAGGTGCTTCCAATTTCACTAACAACCCACTCACTGCACAAAGGACCAAGAATAATTAGACTACCACCATGTCTGCATCAAGCTGTATCAGTGTCAAAATATCTAAAGAGGGTTCATGTTCAACCTGCTCATAAAATCACACAAAAGGCACAAAATCAGCAAAGTCCACCAACAGGTCCGCTGTGTGTTTTGGTAGATATTTCGTATTCAGAATGAACTATTAAAGTGAACGTTAGAGGTTACTCAAGGTTTCCTAATGGGCTTGACTCTGTTAACCCTGCACACACTGAAACACAAAGTGTTTTCGCATCTACACAAACCAGAGGCCATTTTGGAAAAGCTCCATTTTGAAGGTGGATGGAGAGCTAAAAACAGGGAGAAATAGATCTGCTTTACAACTGTAACTGGCTAGATGTGAAGATACAGATCACATTGAAGGCTTGACTTAAATTTGACATAACAAAAAAGCTTAAAAATTGTCTTGTTTTGCCTCATATTTTAAATATCCACAATATTTTAACCTTACAGCACGTTTTTTATCTTCTTCCACTCCCATTTGTCATATTACAACACCTTAAAGAATTCTTGAAATCCTTTGTAGGAGTCTGGACCAACTGTACATAAAGTAGTTAAAACAGGATAAAAAAAAATACTTTCACACTGATTTCACACATTAGTATTAATAATTCCTACTACATCACTTACAATTAGGATTAGAAAAACCTTTATTTGTTCTACAATGGGGAAACTGCAGTTTGCAACAGCATACACATGAGCCGACATGCAAATAACAAGAATGAAGAGTGGACTGTATAAAAGATAAGTAATAAGATAAAAGTATTATAGAACAAGTATTGGCATATATACAAAAAGTATTGAACTGCAAACAGATAATAAGTGGCTCTGTTAACCCCACAAATATTTTACTATTTCCATACTTCTGCTGAATTTACTTCAGTAATTTTACTTAAGTAGGATTATGAATGAAGACAAACTTGAAATAGAGTACGTTCACACTGTCGTATTTGTGCCAACAAAGGTAAAATATTAAAGAAATCCCCCCATTTAAAGCGGCCTCAACTCACACGAACACACTCCCCTCTCCCTGCATCCCTCACTCTGATCTGATGCCAAGTGGGCACCAGTCGTCGACTGTGTGTTTGTGTAATGGCTACCTGCCGCCTGGCACGCCGGCCACTGCAGAGAAATCTGATTAACCTCTCAGCCACGCTCTGCACTGCTGCCTTTCATGCGCTGTGTTTGAATGCATTTGTGTGTGAACTACAGCACAAAGGTGAGAATTGGTGGAATACTGCAGTTGCACATAATAATAGAAAAAATAACAAAAAAACAAAAACAAAATAACCATCTGTGTTTTTCTGTTTTCGTCCATTCCTCATTCAAAATGTTGCCATTTATTTTTCTCTCGATTTTCCGTCAGCCACTATTTTTAGCTTCTTTTGTTGCTGTCTGTGCTGACCAACAGGGTCACAAGCTTCAGTCGGTTTAATCTACAAGAAAATCTTTCTTTCGCGCAGTCATCATGAATCATTATGTGAATTACTTCATCTGCCTTTCCTGTAATTTGCCTGTTTGCTTCAAACAAATTATTGCAGCTCCAAACATAAAAGACATCGCTTGTACGCCAGACGATTCTTTCCGGTAAACATGCACCACTCCCTGGATGTTGGGAAGAATTAGCGGTGCCTTCAAACTGTCAGTTCATACAAGACGTATTATTATTATTATTATTATTTCAAAGATCTCCAGAAAGGAAATGTCAGCGGTGAGACCGACTAAAAGAATGAGCTCATGCCAGAACAGACATCCGAGCCAGTCACAGGAGAAATAACGAGACATATTAAAACCGTAGCATCTTGTGAGAATGTTGCTTTATTTTCATTTCCCGGCGCCCGTAAAGATTTAAATGAATCTGTTTCCAGGAGTAAAGCTGTAAACAAGCAACGAGGGCTGACACATTTAGATGCCTCTCTTTTCTTTCTAGCCTTCGTCTCTCATAAACAGTCCTTCCTCTCTCTCCCTGTCTGTCTGTCTGTCTGTCTCTCCCTGCCTCGCTCTCACATTTTTACTGTCTTGTCAATTACTGTCCCAGTGGTTTTCCTCCTCAGTCTGACACATCCACCGAGTGTGTGAGCGTGTTCATCAGAGCTGTTTAACCCTCGCGTCGCCCCGAACTGGAAAACAGCCAGGGAACGTCACGGAGGCAGCCAGTTGTCAGCGACTATCACCACCCTCACCCCTCAAAACCCCCCCACCACCTCCCCCCCTCCCTCCCTCCCCCCCGTCGCCGACGAGCACATCAGACAGGGAGCAGGCCTTGTTGATGAGAAGAAATTCACTAATTGTTTGATTATACAGATCTCCATGATAATGAATCGCTACTCCACGGTTCGGGAACATGGTGTGCAACCCGAATTACCACCCCAACACTCAAGCTGTGAAAGTTGATTACTCATTAGCGGGTGACTGAGTGGCACAAACAACCCTGGCACCCCCTTTAAATTCCCCTCCTGTGTTTTTTACTGTATGTACTTGTAATTGCTTTACAGTGTTCGGTGACACAGGGGGACTGTCCCACAGCAAAACGGATGGATTCAAATCCAGTCTAAAGTGAAGATGCTTTTTTTTTTCTTTCTTTTTTTACAACTTCTTCTAAATACTATAAACACTCAATAATATTACCTTATTTCAGTCTGCAGTTTGAACCGAAAGATGTCTAACTCATTTAAATTACTGTGTTTACTAAAGTGAGGATGCTTTCCAAAGTGATGCCATGAATTCCGCTAAAAAATAACTCTAATAAACAGAAAAAAATATATCACATTTTGTCTTTAAAACAGCTCCCGTTCTTCTAGATAAGGACGCCGCCGGCAGCTGGGTCTTTCCCAACCGCCCACGTTTCTTGTAGAACTTTCCACAGTCCTTCTTTGGATTTCCATAAAGTTGATTATTCATTGTTGAACGAGGCCTTGCGTTACGGCCCCGTGCCCCCCCCTCCCGAGTTCAACAGACTCTAAAATTGGCCCACTGCACTACATAGGAAAGGTGAGGAAGTTTATGCAAATCTCCCACAGCGTAGTGTGAGCGGCAGCAGCCAAACGAGAGCCAGTGGTAATGAACGCTGCGAGTGGGAGTCACGTCCAGTGCAGATACGGGCCGCGAGAGCTTGTGATATCATCGGCGTGGTATTTAAACTGCTACAGCAAGGAGCTTAAGGTAAAGAAAAAAATGCAAACCATGTCGCTGTAAGATCAGGAGGCGAACTGTAAAACTGAAAATGACTTACTAAGTGTATGTAGTCGTTGTTCTTATCAGACCAGAGTATGTAAATAACACAGAGGATGATGCATACATGAAAGCCGAGGCTGCTTTGTATTTGTGTAAATGTCTGTCTCTCTGTCTTCTGTCTTTTCAAGCTGCCAACCTTGTACCACGATACTAAGACCGGGGACCTGCTGGGGACACACCAATTGTTCTTGTTTTAAGTTCACCTGCTGCAGAATGAATTTTGCACTGATCGGAGTCCCTCCCTGCACAGAACTGTATTTCAGATTTATATTTCTGTGGTCACAATGTGGTCACAGTGACTGGAATTTAAGCAAAGACAGACTGAATGTCAGCATTTGTGTATATATATATGTATATATATCCAGAGACAGATTTTCAGATCAGCAGTTGCATTTCCACATAGCTCCGGGTACATACATTAGGTCAATTGGAAGCCTGTTCATTCCTATGTGAACCTCTATGATCATCATTGTGTTTGCAGAACTCCACCATTTGCCTCCAGAAAAAACGGCAACCACAGATCACGTTAGCATGCTGCCAACAGATTACAGTCAATTTATTATTACTTCGCATGCAAAACACCTTAAAAAGTCTGGAAAGGGGGATCCCTCTCTCACATCTCTCTGTTAATCGAAAGCCAGCATTGCTCCACCATTAGATGCTTCAGTTTTTGTCATTTGTAGTCTTTCTTCCTGGAGGCATAGTATTAAATGAACTGGAGTGCCTCTGTAAGTCCAGTTAATTTCATTCACCTTGCAAAGCTAACGTAGCTTCTGTGCACAGCTGGTTATGTGCTCAGACTACTGTATACAGTTCATCTTATTCCCCTCAAGACTCTTACAAGTTTAATATTATTGCGCTTAATATTTACATAATATTTGATACACTTTATGTTGTAATTAAGTTTTCTTTTACTTAATTGATTTTTAATAAAGCTTTTTTTTACATTAGCTGTGAATTTTGAGAAATATTTCCAGTGTTTCTGTGTTTTCTTCTGTCTTCTCACACCTTGCTTTGTTTGCATTCTTCTGTGCAATCTAATTTCATTCTACTTTATAATTATTAAAAATGCTTTGCCTCCCTTTGTGTATTTGTGGACAAAACATTAGGAACTCCTTTCAATCCATGCGATTCCCTGGTAATGATTTAACAGCAGATCTCATTCATGCGTCCACCGGCCAATTCAGCAACTCCAATTCACACATTATCAGCTGCAGCGCTCAATGACCTGCATCAATGCAACAATATGACTCCGTGATTAATGACGCCCATCTTTGGAGAGAAGCCAGCCAGCGGTGAGGTTGTTGCCAAGGCGGGCGGATATCTGTCTTAGCTCCGATGATGTGTGTTTACAGGCAGCCTGACCTGCTGCTAACTGTACGGAGGTGACACTGAGGCATTCTGATTCATTTCCGTACGCGCACCCTCGAGCGGTGATTGATGTGTGAATGAACCCGTCCTTGTTGATTTTAGGGAATTTGTTTCATTGTTTATATTGTGATACGCGTGTCTGCGCAGCAGATATGTAAAAAGCGATGATCACAAAGGCAATCAAAGCAAACATTTGAGACACAAATGCTGCACATACAGGCTGATTGGAGGAAGAGGCTTCAGAGCAGAAGATGGACAGCTGGATAACAAGAGCAGTGTGTGTGTGTGTTTGTGTGTGTTTGTGTGAGCGAAAAAGCAAAATGAATATGTGGGTAATTGCATGTACGGCACGGCTAGGAGGGGGTGTTTGTGTGCACGTATGTTTGTGAGTACATGTATGTGTGTGTGTCCTTGTGTGTGTGTGTGAGAGAGAGAGAGAGAGACTGCTGCAACAAGACAAAAGTTAATGAGGTTTGAAGGCTGCTGTGGCAGCGGCGGCCTCGTCTTTGTCTCTGTCCTCTGCCTCCCTGCTTCCTGCCCAGGCCTTTATTAAAAGGATAATGCAGCAAGGGTCTTTAAGTGTGCAGCTGCAGAGAGAAAGACAAGGGCGAGAGAGGGGTAGAGCGAGGTAGAGAACAGAGAAAGAGAACAGAGAGAGAGAGAAAGAGAGAGTTTGGGGTGGTGAAAGAGGAAGTAGAGAAAAAACAGGCGACAAAAACAAAAAGAGATGCTGTGGATGAGGGATAAAGCCTAAAGTAAAAACTGAAACAGGGGAGAGACATTAGAGCTGAAGGGGGAATAAGAAGACAGATCTGAACATGAGACATGAAGGGATCAGAACAGAGATTTAACAGCAGCAGCTACTTTAGGTTATCTAACTTTCAAGAGAGAACAATAGATCAAACACTTTAGTCAGAGAACAGAGGAGGACAGTATTTTCTCTGGCCTTAACCAGCGAAACCCATTGTGGCTTCCACTAGAACACTCGCCTGAAGAAGGCAATCTGTGGGAAAATTATACATTACATGGGTTTAATTATACATTTTATGCTTTTCCGATATCACGAGAAGATGCCGCACATGCACTGGAAACGAGTCGATATGAGAATATGTAACTGTATCATAATTAAACCTGTGACAATAACAATAAAAACGTGACTGTAATATGTTTTGAATTCATCTACATTTGTTCAAAATACTTGGATTTTTTTTGCATTAACAAACTATATGTAGGTGGCTCAACAAATCTTTTTATGAAGATCCCTACTATACATAATTTGCTCACTCTCCCACCAATCAACCAGCTCTACAAAAGAGGACCTCGGAAAAAGTGGGAGACTGGACTTTAAGGTAAGAATTAAGTTCATTTTAGTGATATAGTTGGTTTTAAATTATATTCAGGTTTTATATTGTTGTGGAAATGAATAAGCAAAATAACTGGAGACTCTTGATGTCATTTGGAATTAACGATAGCAAGTGGCTCCTAAATGCTTTTTATGTAAAACTAATGTTAGCAAATTGTTTTAAAATACTTCATTCAAAACTAATTTCGAGCTAACGTTTGCAAATGACTATTATTTAAAGTAAGCAGAGATGCTTTTTTTGTCCTCTTCTAAGTAACGTTAGCTTACGGAGCTAGCAACGGTTAGCCGTTAGCTAACACCGTTAGCTAATCCTACACTGATAAAACACTGAGAGACTGCAGCAATTAACCAACTATATCACTAACATTAAACCAAGTTGAGTTAAAAAACGTACTTTTCCTTGTTAAAGGAAGCTGATATCATCTCCAAAAGTAAATTTACTTTACTTATGGAATTAATTTTAAGCCACAACAAAGTTGTCTTGTTTAACCTACAGGATAAAATGAAGCAAAAAGTTGCTTTACTTTTTTTAAGTGGATGGAGCAACATATTTTTATCAGTGTGTGGTAATAAGTCAGTGTTTGGGTTTGGGTATTTAGATAGTAAGTAATTCAGAGAGAGAAAAGAGATAGCCTGGAGAAGCTGTGTGTCTGCCCATGGTAAAATGACAGTTTTATACTCATTTCATTGTTAGAAAACTAAAAGAAAATAATGTTAATGATAACTACGCCATACTGGAAATTAGGATGCATTAAAACACAGTTAGAGCTGATCACAATGTGTGTATGGAGAAGTTCCATCTTGTGTAAGTAGGCAATGATATATTACCAGCTGTTGTTACTTCATTAACCTGTATTTAAGATGCAAATCATGAAACAAAGACATAGATTTAGTCAGCTGGAAGACACAAACAAACATAATAATCACATAATGACAGCATATAGATGTTTTAATCATGGAATCTCATTTTTTTTTTAACCCAATTACATCCACAGAAAATTTTATATAAAGGGGAAAGTCCAACCAAATGAAAACAAATGGATCTTTTCTGAGTTTAGCTCCTCAGGTGATTTAGGTTGGTCAGGATTCTATTACTAATCCTCACTTATCTGCCTACTTTGAAATCAGTAAGATCATGTTTCATCAAGATTTCAGTTTTATACTCCACCATGCACTGATACGCGGATCAGAAATGATCACACTGAACATTAAGCTGTAAAGCTTCTTTAAATGCTTAGACAATTCCTATTTTCTGAAATATAACAAACAATGACAACCTTGTTGCTTTTTGACTGAGAGACTCGACACAGCACAGCGCACATTAGCCCACATCCTCCCCTGTGGATCAATCAGTCTGCTGAGACGAACAGACATTTTTGTTATATCCTGCTTTGTACCAGCCAATTAGTAACCTGTTAATTGGCGCAGGTGCAGATGTCTGAATCCAGGGGCATCCTTATTTATTAAAGGATCTCTGCAGACCTCCCGTTGGCTGAAATTAGCCCTCCTTTCGGCCAATGGCAGGTCTCAGGTGTGGGTGTTGTGGCAGAGACGCGTGCCTGTTAGCGTTGGTGAGTACATTGTAATTAGTCTGAGGCTGTAATAAGTCTATCTCGCTTCCCTCTGTGTCTGGTCGGCCTCTCCCACCAGCTGCCTCTCTCCTTTCCCCCCTGCCTTGTCCATCTTTCTCACATCTCCTCTGTCCATCTGCCTGATTATTGGTTCTGAATTTGTGCAAAGCCCTTATTTCATTTTTCAACTCCTGCATCAGTTTTCTTGTGGCGCTTTTGTCCCTCTCACATCATCAGTTGAAATCTGTTCTATTTCTGTCTGGCCTAAATTTCAGGATGGGGTTATACATTGATGGGCCTGGTTTTGTTACTCAGTTTAGAACAGGAGGGATATTTTTATGTAAAACTCCACCCAGTTTATCAACGTTAAAAGAGGCAAAAAGTAAAGCGTGGCTGTATCTGACATTTGAGTCGTTGAAGAACATCTTTTGTTTTGCGAATTGAGCAGCTCATGCAGTGTATGACAATGTATGCAAATATTTTAATCTGTGGTTCACTTTATGATGTTTTATTACTAATGGATTATTATTGAATTATGGTTTATGACTGCACTTTCTTATGAGCCAAGTACAACTACATATTAACTCATTTATATGATCAAGGCCATACAGTCTGTGTGGAGACTCTATTTAAAGGAATAATTTTAAACTTTTTACTCCTGCCAGTGGGCAGGTATTAAGGTCCCCTCATTTGACATTGTTTTGCTGATTCATGACTGAAGTTATTTAAGTTACAAGAAAGAGATTAAACAAAAGGGAACAAGCCGATCTTATGCTGTATTCCGGTCAAATGTGCTGCTGGTTTTAAGATACATCTCTGTGAGGCACTGGGATGCATCATTAGCGAGGTTTCTAGGCTTTCATCGTCAGATCCCCTTACCCAGGTGACCCGGGCGTGGGTGGATCAAGTCCCGGCTTGCATCCCAGCAACAACAAGCCATGAGTCCTTCTTAATCCCAAGCCACTTTGTGGCTTTTTGCATGGCTTCAGTGGTGGGACGAATGGGTCATATTTTTTTCTGCTCCAGTCACTCTTGGTGCCATTACAGCTTTGCATAGAGAGTGACCCATGAACACTCGACAGCCCATCTCGATTCTGCTCGGGTTCTGCATCCTTCCACATGTTCCTAATATTTGCTCACTTTCTCAAGGCTCCATGAGTTCCCGCATGATCAATGTTTGATGGAATAGATGACTATGTCGAGGCAGAGTGAGATGATCTGGATCTGATCTGCTTTGCTGACCACTTCTGCACCTGCCTTGGATGTGTGAGCAGTACCACCTGTTGGCCAGTTCCTCTTCCATTATAGAGGAAACTCATTATGGTCCGTATGAAAAGTTTATTGGGATTTTGCAAGGTGTCATAAACTGCCTGCACCGCCAATTCGATGTGATGGAAGTCAAACCACCAAAAGACTGAAAATAGACTGAAGTATTATGAGTTGGTTGGTCAAACACACAACAGCTGGTAGCTGCTAATCCTCCACCTAGAGCCATAAAACCAGTGCAGGAGAAGAAGTGCTGCAGTTTATTTGCTTAGCGGCTTTTGTGCAGTGTGCAGACCGACTTTGCATAGAGGACAGGTATATGCAAATGTGCAGATGTGCATGGGTATTGGGCAAGAGTTGTTGCTGCCTGTGGCCGTTATCCCTGCTGAGGAAGCAGGAGTGAGGAGGAGGAGGATATGCAGAGCATTAGTAAAAAAAAAAGTCTATGTGACAGCAGCTTCTCAGACTCTTGCTGGGGGTCTCATTTACTCACCATAACATAAGTTACACCGCTTCTTCATTGAGCAGGTAGAGTGGTTTGTTTATCTGTTTGTTTGTTGATGATGGAGCTCATAATGAACGAGGAACAACAGCAAAGTAGTTGAATTAATGAAGGAACATCTAGTCAGTTTGTGGGACCTGCCGGCGTGGACAAAGTCAAGTGTACTTGAAGACCCATAGAGTGGGTCTTTTTGTTATTGCCCTGCTAGTACGACCAGGGGAGCTGTACTGAAGTGGAACCTCTAATCAGTGGCAGGAACCATGGCACAGATGTTTGTCACCTCTGACTGGTTGGGTTCAGGCAGAAAAACAACGTGATTTGGGTTATGATCTGAGAGTTTAAAAAACACATTTGTTGTTGTGTGTCATTATACAAAATCTTGGTCTTCCTTTGCTTTTTGACTGTTTTCTGTGTTGAGTTTCTGGCTTGATTCTGGTTCCACTCCTCTCCTTTGAATTATCCTGTTTTTGTCTTTTTTTTTGTTTTGTTTTTTTTTTTCTGGTTGGATTGCCCCTTTTGTAGCATTTAAAAATTTGGACTTGAATTTGAATCCTCGTTTTCCTTTCCTTATCTGTGACAGTCATTGTTAAAACATAAACAAATAAGTGAAAAGGTTTTTTGATCCAGACCTCAGTCCAAACCTCACCCCCTACGTTGGACTTGTAGAGAAAAGTGTCACAAAAGCTGAATCCATGCTTTTTTATTAAATGATGTGAAACATAGACTGTAGTATATGTGGACACCATGACAGCTCGTTAAAAGTGAAGCTGAAGCATTTTTAGCTCCCCCTGGTGGCTGGTTTCAGTATAGGTCATAAACAACTCCTACTCCATGTTATGGGATGAGACTAGAGCCGAACTAAAACACTTATGTACACGTCAAATAATTCATTTTTCAAGGATGGTTTCTGTTGTTTAAGGTAGTTAATCTAATGCTGACGTATGTTCAAGAGTCCTTTTTCTTTAGAAAGTTAGTTCTAGTAAAAAGAGGATGTGAAACACATCATTCATTTCTTCCACAGTCCATGATGTGAAATGAAATATTTGCTTAAGTCAGACACATTATTATGCGGTTAACTTCTTTTTGGAATAAAGACGTGGAGTAAAAGCAACTCGTCTGCAGTCATTATAAAAAAGTGTTTTTTCCCCGAGCTATGTAACACACGTGTGGTCTGAACTCATACACAAACGTGGCATAGAAATTACCGAGGCACGGCAGAGCTCCATCACACATGATCAGTTCATGTGATTCATTAAACACTGTTACATTGAATTCACAGAGTGGCAGGAGCCGACAATGATCTCAGCAGTGGTCTCGAATAGTTGCATTAATTATGATAATGATTCAAATTTTATCTAGCAGGGACTAATTGATGTTAAAGAACTAGATGCAGACTTTTTAAATCATATACGGCTTGAACTTTTTAGAGTTTTGAATTAGTATTCTTGCACTTCTCTAACATCTTATCTCAAAGAAAATTAAAGGCGTTAAATGCATGCTCATTAGCACAGACAACAATCTGGTAGATTCTGTCTGCAGCACGCAGTTCAGCTCATGGCCTTCGCCGGCGTCATGAAGAAACACACACATTTACATTATGTATAAAGTTTATTTATATATATCTTCATGAAAACAACAAAAAACATATACATGCACATACACGTATGAGTCAATGGGGCACCTGCAAAGACCTGTAGGTGTGTCATGGCTGGTATTCAGTATATGTATATAATATATGGACATAAGGGATTCCACTTTGTCGGTGCACTATTGGCAGCTTTTTATTTTTTATTTCTTTATATTTGTTTTCCACCTCCGTGCAGCTGTCTCCTCCTACCTGAATGAACAATTCTCCAACCTGCCTGTGATTCCTCTTATACTGCCAGGTAACATCCTCTCGTATTTGTGTCAACATCAGATTTTACATGTTTGCTTTAGTCAGATGTATGTATCTATGACAGATGGATGCTGATCTCGTTTCTCCTGCTGTTGCCTTCCGTCTCCTTTCTGTCTCTTCCTGGCCGGCCTCAGGCAGATGTGTCCCTCCGTATGAGTCCTGCTCAAGATTTCTTCCTGTTAAAAGGCAGTTTTTCCTCACAGTTGTTGTCTTCAGGCTTGCTCGGGAGGTTTCAGGCCTGGTTTCAGACCAGATTTTGTAAGGCGTCTGCTGTTATTGACGCTATATAAATACAGTTGAATTGAGCTGAATAGACGTGGCCTACATTTTCACCAGACACGTCACAGTGACACAGTGAGATCTGATACGGGCGCAGAGGACGGGCAGAGACGACTGGATGAGTCCCACTGTTTTTATATGGCCCATTTATTCACATCCATCACTTTCACTTTGGAGCGTCTGGAGTAAGGGGGGGGGGAGGAGGAGGACTGGTTAATTTATTAGTCGTCTTCCTCCTCGGTGGGTTCGGGAGCTCCGGGGAAAGCCGAGCGTACAACGCAGACGGAGAGTCAACACCGGGGAGAGTCCACATTCAAAAGACCATTTAACATCAATCAGGGTGACAAGTGTGTGCGTGGCACAATGCAGTTTCTTTTTACTGTAGCTGTGGTTGAAAAAGCTGAAAGGTGCACGTGTGCTAGAAGAAAGATACAAAAGAGAAATGACAAAATTGTTCTTTATGTGATTTGAAAATGAATCGTTTTATTTGGGTTAACAGGGCCTTACATTAAAATATTTTTATTTTTAATGCACAAATCTTATTTACTACTTTGTAACCGTAGTAACAGTGAGGTTTCTGCGGTGTGAATGTTTTGATCTCTAGGTTTATCCCTCTCCTTCCTGTTATGAAGTATAAAAAGTGAAGAGGCTATCTATGCTTCTGGGTCTGAATTGATTTTGACCAAACACGCTTACAAAAGAAGAAAAGAAAGACGGACATGGCAAAGAGAAGGGCAAAGCAGACGTGGAAAAAAAAAAGAAGAAGCCAAGGGATCCAAAAGAAGAAGAGAGGTAAAGAAGAAAAGAGAGTCGGGGGAGGTGGGTGGGAGGCGGAGGGTCGCTCTCCTCGTTCCTCTGAAGAAGAAGAGAAAAAAAAGGAGAAAGAGGAGGAGTGGAGGAGGACAGCGGGGCCTGAAAGCATCAGACTTCTGAGCGGATCGTGCCTCCCGTCACAGCATCGCCCTAGATGTCATGAATTCCCTCACACACACACACACACACACACACACACACACACAGCAGACAGCTCAGTGGGGCCTGTCTGAGGAAAACACGAGTGGATGGAGGAGAAAACACCAGGGTGAAGCGAGGCTGATGGACACACTGTAGTATACAAAACACAAACACTTTCACACACGAGGCTTGTTTGCCATTCAGACGGGAGCGTGAGGGGCCGTCATGGCGCCATCCTGTCTCTTCAAAACTCTCTACTTCTACTTCAGACTGCCTTTTCTTTCAGGCCTTAATTCTGCTCAGCCAAACTCGGTCAGGTAGGGTCTTGAAGAATGTCTCCTTTAATTTATAATACCTCTTCGTTTGGGTGCATAAGTGGGAAATGGGACTTAAGACTTTAGAATTTGAATCTAATTATTTTAGTTTGTCTTTACATTCACTCCTATATAACATTTATTATTACATTGCTGGTATTTCCCCACAGCGACGGCATGTAAATTGATTAAATTAAGTTTTTTTTTAATGATTTAAATGAATGATTTACATGAATAGATTACAAAAGTCTGCTGACGTCTCAGGGGGCCACAAAAAACAAATTAGATTTCACTTCTTCCACGACGTCTATAGATTGGAAAAGATGGCTGTGGGTGTGCACTAAATGATGTGGCAAAGGAGACTTTTTTACATGTATTCTCCTCAGATAAAAGAGCAGTGGACATGCATGATAGAAATCTCAGAAACAAAAAGGCACAATATAACTTTGCATTTAAATGTGATTTATCATGCTTTTCTTTATTTTCTGTCATATATAAAATATTGGATGTGTATATTCCTCTGTGGGACTGAACACCACAAACTAGGCATGTTTTTATTTTTTTATTTGTTTTGTTTCACATTCAGCAGTGGTGACTGACGAGTCGTACAAATACTTTCCTTCAAACCTCCTCAGTCAGTCTTTCTCCTGTGTGTTCCAACTCTATTGATCCAAAACAATCAATTTGAAAATTGTGAAGATGGAGAAGCAGTCAGAAAAACTGAAGTGGAAATGCGTTACTAGCAAGTGGATCAATCACAGCTCTTACAGTAACGTAACTCTTTGCTCTGTCATTACCTACTGTCATTTCAGTTCAGCATCAACGTTCTCTACCTAGACTTTATAGCGTCAATTTTGAATTTTTACCATTTTAAATAACAACTCTGATGACTGACATTAGTGTTTGCCAGATGTACACATAATGACTATCAGAGTCCCACGGCTTTGCATCTTTGTCCACCTATTTTATGGCCTGAAGCCACACATTTATTCAGTTTTTATCCTTCTCTATTGAGGGAAGCAGAAAAAACCTTCGGTTTTATCTTTCAAGTTGTTCGAAGAACGATACACAACGCAGTAAGGTCCCCTTTGTTTTCACTCATGAGGGGGCGTGGCCTTATCATCGGGACAGTGCAAATTAATGAACAGTGCATACATACATGATTTATTATAAATATGCCGGAGTTACCATTACATATACATATATATTAAACACACACACACACACACATATATATATAAAAAGCCAACAAGTTCAACATCTGTTGTTGTTAGTGACAAAGCTTGTTTCCAAAATTTTGCAAAATTTTAAAGGCAGATAAGCAAAGACAAACAACTACCCTCGTATATGTCAAAAACACAATCGTAACCGAGATAAGTCAATTTAAACACTTCCTGTGTCTTTACTGCATTAAAGAAAAATGTAACTAGGCTGGGAGCAGATGGGATTTTTTTTAGGTGAAAGGAAAGGCCGGGAAATGTAATACATTAATTTTAATTGATGACAACTGTATAGAAGGGGATAATCAATTACATTATCTGAACAAACATCCACTGAGCGCGGTAATCGAATTAAGGGAACAAACTATTTTCTGAGATGCATCAAACTGTTCTATATCACCGGCGACTGGAGCGCTCTTATACCCAAAGCGGGCCAAACCTCTCCAACACACCCCGCGCACGAAGAAAGAAGCCTCTTCATGCCGCTCCTCTGTATTCATTATCTTGTTCCGCGGTGCACTAGGTGTGTTGCGCTGTGATGTGTTGCTCTGTTGTGTCGCGCCGAGCCGCGCTGCTTGTGTACGCTTCCCTCCTCTCCGCCGCTCTCCCTATCACTAATGCAGCAGACATTAGCATAGTGTTTGATGTCGAGTTAGGAGACATTTAAACGCTCTCTGTTTAACAACTGTGTCAAGTGTTTGCAGCGTCTATTTACTTCTCGAACAACATCAAACAATGCGCGCACGGGGCCACAATGACGCCCTGGCTGTGGAGGATGATGAGAGGAGGAGGAGGAGGAGGAGGAGGGAGAAGATAAAGAGTGAGAGAGAAGGAAATGTAAAAGGAGCACTCCTTCTCCTGCATCCCTCCCAGCGCTGTGGAAAATGTGAGCGCTTGCGAATCAGCAGCTCTGTGAGGAGACTGTGGTGACCACTGCAGGTCTTCATTAGAGTCCAGCCTGGACAGGAAGAGCCCGCTCAGAACCAGCTGAGATAGTCAAAACATGTGTCTCTCTTTCTTTTTTTTTTTTTACAATCTGCACTCCTCTTTTCCCATGCGAGAGAACAAAACTGCGTGTAAATGCATCAAAATATAATCCGTCTCCATTTTGTGAGACAAGTGTGACAATAAATCAATATGTACAAGATTATAATGCGGATAAAAGAAGATAAATTGTAGATTCAAAGGGAGAAAGAGGAGATTTGCACAGAAGTTTTAAGGAAACCTTAATTAGCGGTGCTTTCAGTAAATGTCACATAGTGAGCTCAAGGACAAAGTTTTAGATGAGCAGAATTAACGGGCTGAGTGAGTGTGGATCAAGCTTGTGTGCTTGTTGCAAACATTTCACAAGAATCAGGTGTCAAGAACAATTTAAGCCTTTAATGTTCTGTTTGTTTCACCCTTCCATTCACTACAGTCAAATATTTCATTTTTACATATGATAAGATGTTAAGATGTTTTCCAGCTGTCCAGAAATGGACATGAAAACGCATCTGATATGTTATGTGTTTAAAATATAGCAGAGTGAAAGGAGATTTCTTTTTCTACATGTGTGTCTAAGAGAACATGTGTCTGTTTCCAGCTGTCTACACAACATGATGAGAAACATAATTTTATGAGACTATTATTTTCTGCAATATCATGCACATAACTGCCTGAACTCCCCCGATGCAGACCAAATGACAGCCAATATCACAAGGCTGAAATATGAAGCCAACATGGAAATGCCAAAAACTGCAGTTCAACAAATGGCCACTTGAGGCAAGCTTTAAAAGCAAGTCAGTGTCCACAGACGTTAAAATGTCCAACTTTACAACAGAGATAAACTTGTTTATAGTTAATTTCTATAGACATGACAATTGAACTGGCAGTACATTTTTATTTAAAGTGTTAAAATTTTATCAGTGCTTAAAGGTTTAGACAATTTAGGACATTGCCACTTTAAATAGCTTCAGGTTCCTGGCTGTATGGATTTGAGGGGGTTTATATTTACCATTGCGGCTACTATTGGCTCCCCTCATGCTCCGCTTCTTTGATTGTTTTTGAATTAGCCGGATGTTGGGAGGTAGAGTCAAACAGTTCCAAGACGGTGATAGTCAGAGCAAACTACTGAGCTACCAAACCTATGGGTGGCCTCATGGGACGTGTATTCAGGTGGAGGGCTGCAACTACTGCTAACATGCTGCTCACTGTGTCAGACACAGTGTAACTACAAGAGCACTCCAGCTGAATCTAGGTATTTTAGAGACCTACATAAAGTTTAATCATTACAGGTTTTGTCCTGATTTTATTGCTTATCCTCCTGAGGCCCAAGCTTTTGTTTAGTTTGCATTTTTAATTTCTCCAAGGTATTTTGGATCAGTAGGACCAAAGAAGTATAAAAACTAAGCATCATCTTTCAACAGGAAGTAGTATTTTTTGAGAAAAAAAACAACAACAAAACAATGTCTTCATATGTGGACACTGGGATTATTCATTATTTATATTATAATAAAGTCACCAATGTGTGACAGAATATAAAACTGTTTATTTTAATACACAGAACTGCAATCAATGAAGTCCCAACATCCGCAAACGAGTACGTGCTAATTAGCGAGGCTGTAGCTCGCTGCTATTGATAAAATTTGTTAAATTTGTGGGGGATATCATTCTAGAAACGTTAATAAGCATAAATAAATAAGTTTCAACTGTAGAATTTGATCAGGTTTTGTTCCTCGTCCACTTTTGTCCCGTGATCGTCTGTTGAATGAACCCAGTGAAATGCCCACTATCATGTTTTTACCGACTACTGCATTGACCCTTTGCTGCCACTAGATGGCAGACTAAAGTGTCCACTAACGAGAACAACAGGTTTAAATGAGACAGAATAAGCTGCCGTAAAAACCTAAAACTTAACGTCCCCATATGAGGACGCAGGGTCTCTGGAGGTTAAAGTGTGCATGAATGCATGCATGTGCTCGGGTGCATTTCCTTTTGTGAGTTTGCACGGTTCTTCTCTCCACCACGGAGGAGTCCAGGAGGTGAAGGAAGGGCAATAAAAAGGAGGAGGAGGAGAGAGAGAGAGAGAGAGAGAGAGATCGCAAAAGAGGAGAGAAAGCTGTGTGGGAGGAAGGAGATAAGAAGGGAAAAGGTGAACAGCAACACTTGTCACAGCTGATGTTGCTTCAGATTGGGACGGGAAGAATTTAATGGAATCAAGGCTCGAATGGGATGTGGTGAAGGCAAAGAGTCTATTGGGATCCTCGCTGGGATGCAGCACTGCGTTCAACCTGGCTGTAACCACAATTAAAAGAAAATGTGTTTTCGTAGATTATATTGCGTCACCTTTACAAAATCTTTCAAGTGTAACTGTGTTTCATGAACAAAAAATGTCTTCTATCAATCCATTCTCAAATCACAATGTTGGTACTTTTGATACTTGAGTCATTCAAGGTAATGTAGGGACACGGTGGAAAGTGAACTATTGACTTGTGACAACACAACAAACCTTGTGAAAGACCTCAGGTTAAACCACAACACAGAATACGATACATTTATGAGGAGGACAGAAGAGGAGAGAACAGTGTTAGAATTAAGATGTAAGATTTCATTTTATAGTAGGCCTTAATAGTTAAACAGTCATTTATTTTAATGGTCTCATTATTTTACTTATTCATTTTTAGTGTTTGAAACAGCATTTTCTCATATTTTGTTTGATTGTGTCCTCTGTTGGTTTTTTCTGTTGTATTAGCTCAGTTATAATGAATAAATAAATAAATTACTCTGATGTCATGTATTCTTTATGAAGCTATAATTTGAACTACTCCTTCTTTTAGAATTACCAGACACATTAGTGTGATATTACACAAAGTATCGGATCGGTATCGCTGACACCAGTCTGAATTTTACTCAGTACTGGATCGGAAAGGAAATAGGACTTCGCTGTCGTTAATTCTGAGCACAGATGAGTGTAAAGAGCCGCTCTAGTCGTCTGGAGCCACGTTGGCGGCCCTTCCATGCGTTTGTGCACACGTCAGCATTACGCGCGTCTGCATTCGAGCCCCGAAATCAATACTCGTCTGCCGCCTTGACACGACTCACGCCGACGCGCCTCCATTGTGTGGCTGTGGCCAGTTGTGGCAGGTGTTTTCTCTGTTTGGGTTGTCAAGGACAAACGGTTGAGGTGCGTTAAGTAACAAGTCCCTGCTCCCTTCGCTTCCACCGGCCACGGGGGCTAAACGAGACTGCGGCAACTCTAACCCACCGTCCGAGCGTAGGCGTCTCATAAAATGTGCTCTCATGCATTCGGTTTGTGCTCGCACATACAGAATAGGAGGTGTGTGATAATAGTGTATGGAGCGTTGCCCTATGCATCTCTGCTTCCTGTATGACAATCCAGCAAAGGTGTGCAGCAGCCAAAGGCCTCTTTTCTTTGATATGAAGAGCAGGCAAAAGGTCTTTGGCTGGAGGCTGATATATGTCAATCAGTTTTTTTTTTTTTCTTCTCAACCCTCACAGCAGCAGCAGCAGCAGCAGCAGCAAGAGCAACAGCAGCGTCTGCAGCCCTGTCCGTCTCTCTCACCTACAGCGAATCCCTCCCCAGCACTGATAACACTCCAAATAACAGGTGAGCGACTGCTGGCAGAAAGGAGATTGCCTGACCTTATTGTTTGCCTTCGCCTTCTCTTTGTTCTTCACAAATAAAGGGTTTTTTAATAAACTGAAAGGTCCTCCGCCGTGGCCCATAGAGAAAATGAAAGGGGGCAGTGAGGTATGGTACAATGTGGCGGGAAAAAAAAAAGAGCAGCTCATCAGAAAATAACAAAGGTGCAAGTTAAAGATAAGGCGCCTGTCAGAGATTAATCCAGGCCCGCTTGATTGTTTTCTTTAATACCAGACCTGCTACAGCAAGCGATAAGTTTGCTGAGTAATTTGGTTTTCTAGGGGACGGGCAGCGCGTGGGTGGCTGGGTGCTCGAAATAATATTCAGGTGTGCTCCATAATTGATTTCTTTTTTTTTTTCAACCCTCAGTTCTCAAAAGAAAAATGAGATGAAACTCAAAACTGCTTTGACTTGCCTTTCTCTTCTCTCTCTTCTTTTCTCCCCCCACTTTTTTTTTTTTTTTTTTTGCTCTCTTCTCTTTTCTCGTCCCCCTTTGGATTAATAAACTGGCTTTGTTGAAGACAATAAAGGGAGGCAGAGAGTGTGCTTGAGGAAGCAGTTTTCTCTTCTTGCTAGCAGCTCCATTGTGATGGTTTCTGAAATAGGCAGAGAAGAGAGAAGGACGGGTAACATAAGCTGCAGACTGACAATGCTGTGTGCGTGTGTGTGTGTGTCACGTTCTGACGAGTCTGAGGAAAATGAATGCAAAGAACAATAGATTAAAATCTATTAGTTTGGTAATGAAAAGAGCTAGTACAGTCACCCAATGTTAATTTGACTGCAGAAAGGAAATATGTAAATGCGATATGGGAGGGAAAACAAGTCGAAATAATAATACTGCCCAACTTATCTGAAAGCACTTTTTAATTTTCTGCAGCAATTACCATCCTCTCCCCATTTCCGTCTCATCCCTTAGAGATCGCCCTAGTTAAGTTTCACATGCTGTATAGAAAACACTTTGGCAGCCATACTTTAAATTAGATTTATTCCAAGGATTTATTCAGAAAAGGTAGCAGAATAATAGGCTGCGCGCGGGCAAAAAATGTTCAGGTTGCGTCAGATTTTTACATCTCAAATGTGACTAATGGGCTTTTTGCATTTTTTTTCTGGAAAGTGGCGCACCGCAAAAGCCAAATCTCAGTAAATTATTTATTAAATTAATCACCGACCGTCATCTTTGTGCTGGTTGACCTCAGCAAATGTGAATAAACAGTTTGTTTGTTTTTTTTTTTATTCGGAAAGAGACGGACACAGAGGAAAGAAGAAGCTTGCTGTATTTTACATTATTTTTTGCAATTTTGATGCCAGAATTGATCTTCCTCACAAATCCCCCGTCTCTCTCTCTCTCTCTCCCCCCATCCGCGCTCTCTTTTTCTCCTCCATCTCAGCCACTCCTGCAGAAGATAGCCTGTACTCCAGAGCTGTTTTCCAATTATGGCTCAACCTTTTCAGAGAAGGTCATTATAATTAGAGATCCATTTAGCTTTTCTGTGAAAAGCACAAAATAATTTTTGTGATTGTGGTCCCTGGAAGAAGGAGGAGGGAAAAAAATGCTGCTGTAGTGCTGATCTCAAGTGGCTCTATTATTATGGTTGGGTGGACAGGTTGCATGCATTAATGGCTTCACTTGGGGGTGAGGCTGGCCTTTTCTACATTACTGGCGCATGAATGGAAAAAGACATCTTGGAAATAGCTCTCCAAATCAATACTGCGCTCGCACATGTCTGTGTGTTCACCTCGGCAAAGAGAGGATAATGAGCAAAGCATGACTTCATTGGGAGTTGGAGTTGCTGCAGACTATAACCTGTCGGATAAATGATTTTTTCATATGTAATCTGGGGGGAAATGATTATGGAGCTGCTGAATTCTGTTGGAACAAGTTCTGCTGCGACTGGATTTATTATAAGAAACGGCAGCAACACGACTGATCTTAGGGAGCATCAAAAAAAAAAACTGTAGCTTTAAGGAGCAGGTATAGGTAGTTTGCCCCAACCCAAGTTTTGTTAACACATCCATCCACCCCGACCTCCTCCCTAAGAACATGGGGCACTGTGACCATGTGATCTGATGTCCTCTTTGGCTCTGGAGGGGACCATCACTTAAACATTGACTTATGTTGCTCTCAGGCATTTGCTCACAGGATTAATGTTGTCTTGCACAACACTGGAGGCTGTTTAGTAGTAACACATAGCTACAGGTCATGATACGCTACAACCACACAATCAATGTGTTTGTTTATTGTATGCAGGCAGGCTCAGCTAAAGTTATCTAAATGGGTCACAACCACAATATATATTCCGAGGGGCCATTCTGTCTAAGTAAAGACTATTTCTTTTAAAATTCTTTCCCTTACAACTGAATACTAAATAACAATAACAAGCTTTAGAATTAGAATTACAAAACCTTTAGTTGATCCACAATGGAGAAACTGCAATTTGCAATAGCATGCATAGGGGCAGAAAAAAATAACAAGAATAAAGAGTGGACTGTGTAAAAGATAAATAATAAGATAGAAATAATAGGATAGAATAAACAATATGCAAGTATTGACATATACACAAAAAGGATTGAATTGCAGTCCTGCTAACAATATACAGACTAGCTAGTACATAATGGTTTTATTTCCCTCGTGTTACCTGGTGAAGAAGCAAGGTACTAGTTTAAAAGTGTCTGGTAGAGATATTAAAAATAAGCCGGAGGCAATATTTTTATCCACTCCACAGTGCTTAATTAAGTAGCGTATTTCTATTGTAAAAAAAAAAGGGAATTTAGCCCAACTCACACTTGTACTGTTGAAACTTTATCCAGTCTATACGTTGAATGTAATGAGCCGATTCATCAGCAGCGTAGTTTCTGTGCTCCGAGGTCCCTGCCTTTCATAAAATACACGTGACTGTGTTTATGGACAAAGCAGCCATGCACGGATTGGAAATGAATATGTGTAGCATACAGTCTATACGTCAGTATGTTTTCTCCTCTCCGCATTATAGAAGCAGATGGCTGGGGACCAACACTCCAAAGTGGTGGAAACCAACTAATTGGTTTGAGGGAAATCGATATAGTGCTGGCAGCAAACCCCTCCTCTCCTGCTGCAGTCCATCAGTCTCGCTCTACAATTACCCCATTGATTGGCCAGGGCTAATTGCAGGTCTCATTATTGTAGGTTTCAGCCAGTCACTATTGCAGCAGCTGAAATCCAGAGGTAAACACGGAGGAGTACCTTATTGGAACATATACAGCCCACAATGAATGAAAGCGCCTCCGGGCGCCGTGGAGACCAGAGGGCTGAAGTCTGTGTCAGTGTATCTGACCCAGAACATGCCAGTGAGATGATTCTGTAAAGCTCTACAGCAGAGGGAGGTCAGAGGTCAGGACAGCTTTACAACAACACCTTTCCATCTGGTTTGGTTGTACTGAGGAACTGTTTCTTCATACTGCCGTACTGCACTCGCAGTACAAACGAAATATTTGGGTCATGGCCTATCCATTCGGTTTCAGATGATAATACTCAGCCATAATTACTGCAGCATTACGATGTTACTCATAGTGAAGAGGAAGCAAACTGGGAAAGGGAAGATGTGCAAAACGGTGGACTAAACAATGGGCAAGCATGTATGGAGAATAAATATGTGGCAGACGCAGCCGTACAGCAGGCACTTTACAACTGATTTACAAAAAAACAAAAACAATAAGTCTTATATCACAGCGCAGTTCAAGGATTCAAGGATTCAAGAATTTTTATTTGTCATTCGCAACCATACAGAAGCATTAGATGGAACGAGATTATGCACCAGATTGTTACCCATAGTAACTATGATATACAGATAATAAGTATGATATAGAGTTAAATGGGGATGTAGAAGGATATGTCCTTGTTTATTACTTTCGTTTAATTGTCACACACATGCTACAGTTAGTTAGGTAAAAGGATTGTCCAATTTCCAAAAAGGAGAGTAAGAACCAACCAAATGTCTGTGAAGGTTCTCAGTCATCCAGGTCATGGTAATCCAAAAAAGCGTTGAATAAGGTCAGCTGGACTTGTAGAATTTAAATTCTACAAGTCCAGCTGACCTTATTCAACGCTTTTTTGGATAACCAACCAAATGCTGTTCTGGATAATGCAGATGTTTCAGAATCAGAATGACTTTATTAATCCTAAGGGGAAATTACTTTTCTTTTACAGCAGCTCATACTCAAAGTGTACCAATGTTCAGAACAAAGCAATTTAGGCAATAAGAAAATAAGAATACATTTATCAATGTAAAAAAAATGTATGTACAAGTATAGGTGAACATGTGTTCTGAGTTGTTGCTCTATAATATAATATAATTGAATATGGGGTAAATAATTGCACACGGTGAATTTAGAGTCCAATAAATATATAAAGAAATATGTGCAACTGTATGAAACGAAAGTGAACGTGAGTTTTTGCACAAATGAGTTTAAAAGAGACTTACAGAACAGGAGGAATTAATTAATAAGAGATTTTATTAGAAGATTACATTTTTAAAAAAAAGTAGTACATGTAGAGAAAATATAAAAATCTAAATCCTGGCAGGAAGAAGATTGCCATGGGAAGAGGGGAATAAGATGCTCCTAATGTGATGGAAAACTTCCCCCGAGAGCCTAGATACCGGAGGTTTGGGGTTTTTGATTTAAAGAGTGCTGCGTGTCCAGAGTTTAGGTGACGACTGGGTGGAGTAGGGTCACAAAAACTCTGAACGACAGAAGAGAATGAGAGACCTCGCAGCTTTCAAACGCTACGTTAAAGGTTTAGAGAAATTAGCCTGTAAGGACATAGTCCTCCTGACTGAATTAGTCTGTTTCAAGGACGATATTTTGACTTGTCACAGCAGAGAAATCGCAGGTGTGTTGATGATGGCTCAGATCCATTAACCGTTCCATGAAGCCTCGACCATGAAGCACGACATCTGTGAAAAGTCAGATTTTAGGCTTCATTTTATAAAACAAAAGTGATTAAATACGAAAAAAATAAAAAAAAAATAAACCCAAAGGTCAAACGACGTAGAGCAAAATTATTAATCTGATCATCATGTTCATTGTGTTCCTTTCAACGGTTGTGAACTAAAGGACGTGAAATTGAGCGTATCACAATGCACGTGCAGTGCAATTCATCCATTCACAAACTAAATCACGTTAGTGTAGTATGCATACACACACACACACAGGTAAACGCTCGCACACACACACAACCTCGCTCGTCCTGTTCTCTCCCATGGGTCTCTGTTAAAATTGACCTTCTCTGCCTTTCATCACAGGAAAATATCACCCTCAAAGAATAATAAGGCCGCCAGACACATTAATTAGAGAGCATCTATTTAGATAAACGTCTGAGAGAGCGAGGTGGTGGGGGGGAAGGGAAGTTATTAATATGCAATATGAAAATAATTACATACTATTTTTCTTAATATGTGGAAATGGCACCTTTTGCGTTTAGTAAATGTGTTTTCCTGTTTGCGATCTCGGACATTTTGTTCTTATTTGTTTCGTGGAACAAATGTTTTTGTGAGGTTCCATGCAGTGTATTTTTTTTTGTTTCCTATGAGCCTGCCACTTAAATAGTGTGAATTGTAGGTATGATTTCACTGAAGCCTACACGTTAGCATTAGCATTTGTGCAGCAGACACAGAGGCAGCTCCTACCAAATCCGTCAAGGAGTGTGATGCAGGACAATGTTGCAATGATGACCAATATTAGTGGATTCAGTGAATAGGTTAAATTATTATTATAGATTATAAATTATTATAACTTAACTTTAGGAATACAGCAACACAACATGCCTTTCTACTTCCTGTCCTCCTTACAAATAAAGATGTCTTAACCTTTCCTCTCTGTTTAGATTCCTCCACCCCCACCCTCCTAATCCGTCCTTTTTCTTTACTTCCTCTTCCATCTTTCACGACAGGAATCAGCTGAGGATGTGCCCCCTGTGTCTTCCTCCCTGGTTCCTCTGCATGAAAAAAATATTCATGAAAAATATCCATCTACGCATTGCTCCCCTCTCACCCCTTGACTAGACATAGCTGCATTGTGCTGAACAGTTTTTGGTGTTTAAGGGAGCAGGGAGCAATACCACCAGCAACCACTAGGTGGCTACCAGTGTGGCCAACTAGGGAATGAACCGCCTGGTGTTTCATGGGCGGCATGTTATCTGTATCTAACCGATATTCATCCACAGAAAAGTGGCAATAACGTAGAATAAAATTGGATTCAAAAATATGCCACAGTACTCAGCCTACGGCTCCAGCAGAGGATAGGAAAAACTAAAAACAGAGAAAGTTATGGGAGCAGAAGGTTAAAAGGAAGAACTTGGATGTCAACTGGTTTCTCCCCATTAAGTGAGGTAAATGTCAATGTCTCTCTTTGACATTTGTATTACTTTTTATTGGAAAAATAAAGTCATAGCATCATCAGTGTGAACCTTGATCTCAAAAATGCCCAACACCGTTTTACAAATAAATTAAGTTTGAAGTTAAGCTAGCCTCATGCTAGCCTTATGCTAGCTAGTTATCTTAGACTTAGAAAAATAGGAGGCATCGTCATATATACTGTGAAACCCATTTGTAGATAGAAAGATTTAACTGGCACGTAAGTTAGTATGGCCAGCGTGCTAATGATAATACTAATAACAGTAGGACTAGTTTAATTTTCACTATTTCTGAGTAATTTCAACCTTTTAACGGTGATGGATGAACACGGAGACTGAGGAGAAGGTAAACACAGCTCCGTGACTGATGATGTGACTGGGCTACAAAACATTTTACAGGCTCATTTAAGATATTTAAAGTAAGTATTGACAGACATTGGCAATAACATTTACAGGCCCGTTAACGGTGAAATTAAGGGATTTATTTCCACATAGCACATCCCTCCCGTAGGGTTACACTGTAGAATCTTCCCTCTGATCTACCCAACATGGCGCCCATGAGTTGAGTTGGCCAGACTCTCTCTAATATATGGCTCTGAGTTTGGCACATGAAATCAAGTCATGTTCGTGGTTAGTTGCCTCTTCATGGAAAGCACGAGCAGCGCATTCAGATGCTGCAGGAATATCTTGACAGCCCCAGTTACTTTAAAAAAAATATGGAGCTGCTGGATTGCATTGCAGCATCTGCAGTTCGCATTTTGCAATTTGGGTGATTTGCAGACGTATGGAAATCGCCCGCAGTGTTGAGCCGGCAGTGCTCCGTGGAACACCGCTTGATGCTGATTGGAATATATAAAGAGGCACACAGAGAGTCTGCAACAGTGGCAGACACTGACAGCAAGACAAACATTGTGGTTGAATGTGGTAGAAAAAAAAATAAAAAATCCCATTCTTTTCCCACCTTTGCTGGGCATCACCCTGTCACCCTCACGGAGAAACCATCCATCCACAGACTGTTAATTAAGCAAGTGACCATCCAGGAGAGGAGCTCACGTGACACTCATCACGCTTCTTTTCCTGTTTTACGCGTCATATGCATTCACATCTGTATAAATATTCTGTCGGCCTATAATCGTCAGCAGCCTGTGTGTGTTAGCGTGTCATTTGATCTCTGTGCACCTATAGCTTGTGTCTGAGACGGAGCGGGAGAGAGTCTCTGTAAATAGGCCTCCGTGCTCCATCTGGTCCCAGTCACAACAGTTTGTGGCAGCGTCTCAATCAGAGCTGCTGATTGGTGTTGCTCTCATATCGGTGCTGCAGCTGCCCATCCCTCGGCCCGAACATACGGGCGGGCTGGCTGGCCGGCTGGCTGGTTGGTTGGCTGGGATCGGCTGCGCTCGCACCAGTCAGTCAAAAAAAAAAACACTTGGTGCGCGCAGTGGTTTTTGAACTAGCTCTGCAGCAGGCGTTGAGCTGGGTCCTGTAGGAGGCATCAAATGACACAAAAGCACTGTTTTACAATTATACTTCTGTCTCTGTGATTGAAGCGTCTGTTCGCTCTATTTCCCCTGGTCTTGGTGAATCTGTTTGCTGCAATCGACTCCTCTCAGAACGGCACATTTTCATTTATTTTAACATCCCTCCCAGCCTATTTTTTTTAAATTTATTTATTTATTTTTGCATGTTTATATTTTAAGAGCCCTTTTTATGTGGAAAAAAATGGTCACAATGGTGCATGATTTTGATCATACAAGGAGGCAACACGTGTGTGATTTCATACTCAAAGTTTACTGTTGTAGCTTTATCGCAAATTTTGAAACCCCTCAGTCAGTTTCAGAGCAGCCATCAGTATCAGCATGTGTGTGTGTGTGTGTGTGTGTGTGTGTGTGTGTGCCAGGCAGGGGGTAGCATGGTGGTTACCAAGGCGACAGAAAGATCTTTTTCCTGTGCTTTTACAGCAGGAAACAGGAAGACTTCATCAACCCTGGATGCCCCCCCACCCCCCACACACACACACACACACACAAACACAGGTGCAACATCATCCCCCGTCTGCCTCCTTTTCTTTTTCAAAAGCGTACACCAGACCCACACTCCGACTGCAATTGACAGACAGATTAATTGGTAAGTGCTTCGATTGTCTCAGCTGTGAGGGTGTGTCTTTGTCTCGTTGCACATCGCGCTTTAAGTGAAGGTCTGTGGCTTTTGGACCGGTGGACGGACAAGGCACAAAAAGTTTGACGTCATCTGGGAGTTTGGGAGGTGGTGATGTATGTTTTTCTTGTGGGAGTCGAGTATGCAAGCGTGCAGCGCCCACAAAGGGAGCAGTTTTATAAATATAAATTGTAAAACTTTGAATCAGAGGTCTTCAACCTGTTACTCTTCTGCTAATGTTGCAGCGCGCTTCTGGATTTCACCTGAGGACTGAATAGGATCTCGGCCAATTGAGAGGAACCTGACAGAGTCAGCGTGTAATATGCGGCCTTGTGATTGGCTCAGCAGCGATAGGGGCGGGGCCTACTGTGTACAGGAGGCTTAGATTGACAGGTCTAGTGTGGTGCTCTGTGTGAAATCTACAAATTTAAACTTGTGGGGGACAATTAACACACACAGAAACCCTTTTTTTGTGTGTTATTTCTACTGTCTGTACTAAAATCCTTAAGATTCCCAGTTTTAGTTAAGTTAGTAGGCCTCTCTCTGCAAAACCATGGCTGTAAGCACCTCGATGCTGAAATTATACAAGGTCACACTCTGCCCACTGATCTCAAACCAATCAGTCAAGTCTCAGAGTAAATAAGAGACACGCTGAAAGCCGGCACTTAGTGGTTTTCTTTCTTTCTTTCTTTCTTTCCTTCCTGCACGCAGGACAATGTCATCAGGTTTTTTTTTTTTTTTTTTTCCAAAGTCCAAAGCACACATTCGGGTTTGAGAGAGCTGCACGCACTTAGCGCTCCGAAACGAAAAGCACCTTTAATGTAGATTTTCACCTCGCTTCGCCCTTCACATCTACACCAAATTGAAACGGCCATAAAATGTGTAACATTTAACTTGATTAAAAACGGGTTTGGTTGGATCAATTAGGGCCCACAAATAATGTGACGCCCGCTCCGTCGGCTACAAATTTGAAAATCAAATCATTGTCATGCATTATTATTTACCGTGGCCCTCATTCATCAGACAGTGCCATTAGTTTAGAAGCGTTCAGCTTCCGAAGGGTCCGACCCTGGTGTCCTCTGACGTCATATGAGGAACACAAAATACGCATGCGACCAGTACATGCTTTGTGGTTTAGGACCGCACGCTGCTGAGTTGTGTGTTCATGCCACAAAATGGCCCTTTAGGAGCTTAAAATGTGTAGCAAGACAAGCAAAATGTCACATTTAATAAAAAAGGCAAATCCAAACGAGCTTGTTCAGATTCAGAAAAAAAACTATCCGCTGGGATGCGTGTTTTTCTCCTTTATTTACTTAGTGATGCCTAGTTGTATGGCCGAATGCCTGGTAGCAGATCTCCAAAATAAACAGGAGTGTTTGCCATCCTGCTTCACGTATTTTTAGACAGAACTAGCTGTCTATGCCAAAAAAAGGTGCTCTCACATATCAAACACGCTGGACTTTGGGCTCACTCGTACTCACATGACTCGTGCCGAGTGTGGTAGTTTCCACACCTGTGAGAAAAGGCTAGTTAGCTTTTGGTCCAAAGTCATGTGTGGTCTAAGGAAATAAAGAGGAACTGTGGCGGCACTGCAGTTGGTGGTTGATAGTTGTGATTGCATGCAGAAAAGTCTTTTATTTTATTAGGTTTTGACTTTTTATTCCTCTTTTTAAAATAGATTTGAAAGATTCTGGTCTTGTTTCTGTTGATGTCATATATATAAGTAGCATGTGATGGCTTTTATACAGTATATGGCTGCTCATACGGTTTTTCTGCACTGACTATATACGGCATTTTTCTTTTTTTTTTTGTAATGGGACTGAGAAAGAAAAGAAATGCATTTATCCGTGGGGGGTGTAAGTGCTCTGACCTCAGCTCAGAACATAATGCCCTTCTACAATATACTATACCTTGCTTTGACATTTTCACTAATCAGAAACAAAAGGACATCAATTCCTCGGGCTGGGAGATCCGCGTGTGTCACTCACTCTCCCGATTAAATTCACCTGATGGAATTATCATATTTACCGTGAGACCTTTCCGTCGTAACGCTCGGCTTTTGTGCGACACACAACACGGGCGAGATGCAGCCGGTAAATGTCAGACCAAATTTGACAGACGAGTGGAAGGGGGGGGACGAACGAAAAAGCTGAGATAGATGCCTGACAAATATAAGAAAAACGAAATGAAAAGACGCGTTGATTGTGATCTGACGTTCCTGTTTTGTATGCATATTCAAACACTATCAGATCAGATGAGTACATTTTATTTTATTTATTTTTTTGGAGGTTTACACCAGTTCAGCGTCTCTATATTTCATTAGATCCAGAGAACTAATTACACATGTTAATGGCTTGATGTGTGGTCAAAAGGAAATGAAAGGTTAAAGTGTAATTCAGCGTGCCCGTGGTTATCTCTTAACCAGGAAGACTCTGGGAATGTTTAACATGCAGCACTCTGGTTTGGACCTTTTCTTGGCTCCGTGCCTCATGAGTGTAATTTGGATGAGTGCAGCTCGCTTGCCTTTGGGCTCATTAACAACAATATAAACAGTAATTACTGTGATCGCCTAATTAATTCATTTAAAAATGCTGCATGGCGTAAAAAGGCATGAGCAAATCTTTTCTGGAGATAACAATTTTGGGGGAATCGTTATTGACGCAATTAGCGATTTCATGTTCGGAAAAATAATTAAAAACTTTATTTTTTTTTTGTCTTATTTTACACATTCACTCGTTCATTATTCAGATTGCCCCCCTCCCCTTTCAATAAGCCTGGTTTCTGTGAGTTATCCTCCTCTGATCCGGCCTCTGTCTGGTCTGTGGAAGCTCTGCCGTCCTGATAAATGTAATCCTCTCCTCTGGACACGTTCTTTTGTTTTTTTTTTGTTTTTTTGTTGTGTTTTTTTGGGCCATTTCTACTCTCCTCCTCTGATCACAAAGCTTTCCTTATTACGGACTTCTCTGCCTTCATTCTGTGGGTTTTGTTGGGCTAAAGAATCGTAATTTTTTCCCTTCAATTGTCCAATAATTCCATCTACTTTATTGGCCTGGTTAATTGCGATTAACAGTAATTAAGATTCTGCGGAACAAAAAGTGGATTTGTTGTGGCTCTGGACAATAGACGTGATGAAATCTTTACTTTTTCTCCTCCTCGCCACGCCCACAGCCCACAGAGAGGCTCCCAAAACACCATTTCAATTAAGTCCAACAATGAGCAGCAGATATGTTCGGTGATAACTGGCTGTTATGGTTTCCATATGACAGATAACATCAGCTCATGTGGGAAATTCAAAAATTATGTGGAGCATCCACTGCAGCGCATAGGAGGAGGACCAAAATATAAGAAGCATGTGACAGGGTGCTTTATGTTAGAGGCCCAGTCCTATGACCCTTCAAAACCCCAATTAGTATTCCTGCAGAATTTATTACGGCGGCTGGCATCACTTCTTGTTGATTACCTCTCTGCTCATTAAAGCGAGAGTGGATTTATGGACGGAAACTGACTGATGCATGTGTGAAAGGGGGGAAAAGAAATACGACGTCACGGCCGTGATAAATCTGTTTGGGATCCAGTGGAGTTCAGTGGATGTTTAAAAAAGTGTCAAAGATTAATGATATTCTGATCTCAGCAGAAGCTAAAAGGAGACTGGCGACACTTTGACAATTAGTGAAAGTACGCGCACACAAATGCATAAACTTACAAACTCTTTTCTTGTTTTGACGTTGGGCGCAAATTACCAGTGTGTGTATGCTGTGACATTCTGGGATTATTTTAAATCATGGGTCTTCAACAGGGGGTCTGCGACCCCTAGGGTGTCCGCGAAGGTACTACAGGAGGGGCGCAAAATCTTGATAAGACATTTTTTTTTTAAATAAAATTTAACAAATTTTTAAATATACATTAACATGAATCCAACATATTTTAGTAAAGGGATGAATGGAGGAAGAAAACACAGTAGGCCCCGCCCCCTATCTCTGTTGAGCCAATCACGAGGCCGCATATTACACTCTGACTCTGTCAGGTTCCACGCAATTGGCCGAGAGCCTATTCAGTCCCCAGGTGAAATCTCAGACACACGCTGCTATGTTTATGGCAGGTATGTTTAGATTTACTGTTGCACATGTTTGAAAAAAATAAATATTAACGTAATAGCTCAACATTGAATGCAAAATGATAATAATAATGTGTATTTATAACTAGCTCTAGGCTAAGTTTAATATAGAACACATATAGTAGGTAGGGGGTCCCTACTTGATCTCTCATCAGTTTGGAGATCCTTGGCCTGAAAAATGTCGAAGACCCCCGGTTATAAATGTTAAATATTCTGCAGAGTTTTATCTCATTCGTATTTTTGTCCACAAATAGACACAATGCCACAGATTTACAGTAGCTAACATCTTCAAATATCTGATTTACAGCCCATAATTGAATTTAGTTTCCCGTCACGTGTGATAAAAAAACATTTCAATGCTTATATTTAGTTGCTAAACAGAGCAAATCTTTGTTTTGTTTTTGTAATCCAATCAAAATTAATTATCTGATAATTAACTGGCTATAACTCACAATATAGTCACTTCTCACAACAAGAAATGTGCTTCAAAGAAAGAATGTGCCATATTAGTCTGAATAAAATGACTTAAATGGCTGGATGATATTTGGCACCTTAGTTTAAAAAGAAGCAAAATGAGACACTGAAGATGAAATATAAAGTGCAGGGCCTCGTCGCCACCTGGTGGTTTTACAAGAAAAGTAAATGTGTGTTTTTATGTACATAGATGTCGCTGGCAGAGGAGCATGAATGGGTTATGAGACAAAGTGTTCCTGTGTACATTGCTCATGCAAAAAAAACAGAAATAATATGGTTATATTCTTATCTACATATGCAAAGTCATTTTAAAAAGTGAATCAGAAGTGCTGCTTTTGGGTCACGGACAATCTGCCTTCCGTCAAAAAGTGTTTCCACACTCCACATGTCATCATACTGCACAATATATGACAGGAAACAGCCACATAGTATTCAGCATGTAGTTTCTCCAAAGCAGAACTTCAGTATTTTTGCTACTGCAATGAGACGTTAAAGTAGCTCTGCAGTGTCATAGCGTGCAGTAGTAATGTGGTGTTCAGCTATACTATGAAAAATAAAATGATAAATAAAACACCGAATGGAATTTAATTGGCAGACGTTCAATATTAAGAGAACCCCCTTTGGTCGATGCTATGGAGCACTTTTAAAACTAGAGCAAGTTTAATTTAAAATAACACTTCATGATGTACTGCAGAAGTAGAGCTGTTGTTATTTAAACTAATATGTGAAAGATAAACAGTTTCTACAAACAGTTTCTACCCTCAAGACAGCAGACTCTCATATGCTGCCTCACTTCCCTATCACTCCTACTTTGAAGCTTTTTAGTGTTTCATTTCATATATATATATATATATAATATATATAACTTAATATATATAATATATATATATATATATTACTTTTATTTATTTAGTGTTCGTAAGGAGACTTGCAACAGTGCATATGCCAATAAACCTCTTGAATCTTGAAGGACTTTGTGTCGGTGTTATGAAAGGACTTCTTGGACACACACGTCAGTTCTGACAGTAGTTACTGACGATGTTATATTATTAAACTGTAATACCCATCAATACCCTGCTGCACCGACCAACAATCTATTTATTAAATATAATAAATTTGTTCTGTCAGAGGAAAGTCACCGTTTCCATTATTTGTACACTAGATGGCGCCAGAGCCTTTCATAAGAGATTAACTAGTTTAGGTTTAGAGAAGAGGAAGACAACAGACGTCTCACTCTTCTTTTTTTCTAAATACGACGCACATGATCCGAATTTCACGTATTGCACATAATTAGCATTATTTTCGTAGGGCGAAATGAACAAACACACTAAGATAAATGTCTTAATTAAAATATATAAATGTACACATTTCTGTGAGAGTTTTTACGATGTGGGCGGCAGGGACACAAACAATATGGCAGACCGGAAGACGAGCTACTTTTCCCCACCGTGCTGCACATCACCTTTGCCCTATCTTTGCCAGTAGTGTACACAGTGACACTTGTTGGGGTCTACATGTGTTCCTGTGTGTGTGTCCTCTCTGCTCTGTGTAGCGAGTCGCCGGCAGATGAAGACGCACCCTCGGAGGACATTTGTACTGGAAATAAATGGTGAGTCACTTAATGTGAGGCCAAACTGTTAATTCGCCAACAGCGTTGTGTCGCTTTTATCGCTGTAACTTGCTGTTTTGTTTCATGTTGTTCTCGCTCCATTTATACGGCGCCGTTACGTTGTCGTGAACCAGTGACCAGGTAAATGTAGTGATTGAATATTTATTTCGTTGACAAAAATGATAAAATAATAATTGACTTCCACCTTCGTTAGAGTTCAGAAAACTTTAGCTAGCTTCTTGTTTGTACTTTGGCATCAATGCAGCATGTGGTTGTGAATCTTTTTTTTTTTAGCATGCTAAGCTAACAGCTTGTGTGAGTAGAAACCAACTTTCCTTTACTCGTCGTTGCCTCCGTCCTGATGCCAGAGGCTTAAATCCTGCCCACCGCGTGTTCCATTGTTATTACTTTGTTAGTATCGTGCCCACCCACCCCCCTACATTTTTGTCGTACGTGTAAATAAAAGTTATAATCACGTTGCGCTGTGGGCGGATTCAGGAGTGTCAAACCCATTGTAGTTCAGGGGGCACATTCAATCCAATTTGATTTCAAGGGGGCCAGTAACATAATGTCAAAACAACCTGTTTTAAACAGGTACAAATAAATTAGGGGATTAAGAATTAAGTGGAAATTTGGCCACATTGCTGTCTGCTGTTTAGTTCTGGGTCTCAGTGTTGTGATCTCTTACTTGACAGTTTACAAATTAGGAATGGCATTTGTTTTCTTTGAAAAACTGCAGTCTTCTTGCAAATTTATGCTGCGAACTAAAACACCTACGAACGAAAACTTATGAGTCTTCACCTGTTTTTCTGTGCTGCACAGCTGTGTTATTGCACATGGTTTTACCCTGTACTGCAGAGGTAACACTTGTGAGGGAAATTAATAAGTTCTCCTGCAAGAAGAGATAAATCGAAGTGGGTTGAAACATTTCCCTCATTTGACTGTGCACTGGGTAGGACCATGCACACCGTTTAATCTCAACAAAAAAAGAAACTGCGTAATTTCTCATTTCTGATCAAGATCCCTCAGCTGACAACGGTGGAGATAAACAAACATAATTGACACACTATTTATGTGAATTTATCAAATGTTTACCCCTGAAATCGTTTCTCTTTAGCACATTACGTAGAGATAGACTAAAATCACCTGCTAATAGCTTCTAGATCAGGGGTGTCAAATGTACGGCCTGCCGGAGGGTTCACTCTGGCCCCGTGGGATGAACATGCAAAGTGAGAAAATTTACATTGAAGGTATTAACTGCATCTTTTAAAATAAAAGTATCTGTTGTTCCTGATTTGTCCACTGTTTTCATAAGAGTAGCAAAAACACCCAGAACTAAACATGCGGCGCCAAAATTGCACTCGTTTTTCAGAGGAAATTTCAGGTTGTTCATATAAATATTTTCATAATGTAGTTCTTTACACTAAAACAAAGGGATAAATGTGGTCTTATTTATCGTTATTTACAGGTTATTATGCTGGTAAGTTACAGCTTGAGATCAAACTGAGCTGTATGTGGCCCCTGGGCTAAACATTAGTTCAATACCTCTGCTCCAGCCGAACAGCAATTAAGCCAGTGCTCAGCAAAACTGCAAAAATTACAGGACTGTAACGATGTATCATAATCATCATCATCGTCAACTTTATTTGTCCACCAGAGAGCACTGCCAAGTTGACTTTTCCAAGTAAAATGCCCCCTCAAATAGATTTTTATCTTAAAATGATCCAATAAAACACGAGGAGGCAGCAACGTGGAAGGACAGCTGGGCACAATAAGAACAGTAAAAGATTAATTTAATCTGCTGATTGCCTTCCCAAACAACTGATTCATTTTTAGACCTTTGAAAAATCACAAGAATGCATCATCGCTCTCTCCATTTCGATTCGAGAAACAGCGTCAGCTTTAATTGACTGTATGTCAAAAACAACTGAAGTGTTACAATGATCGTCAACCCTAAATACCGCCTGTAATAACAACCTCAAGTGAAAGTTTGCAGTGTTAAACATTCTGAGGTTAACATTTGGCGCTTCTCCTGCACATCTGTAAATCTCTGCGTCAGTGTTAGTACGTGTTTTTTTTTTTTTATGAAGTGTGCAACATCTGGCTGCAGATTAATAACGGGGAAAGCGACAGCGGCACTCGACTAATGTATGTGCAAAGTAGATTTCTCACCTTATCTCCTCAGTTTATTACATGTACGGAAAGACAGATGAGTCGACATCTGGGGCGGTTTGCACATCATCAGGCCGTGCGTTATACCTGACAGCTGCACTCAGCATCAGCCGACCGTGCAGGAAGGTAGTCGGTGCCACTTTATCATGATGTGAGGATGGAAATTTTTCAAACTGCATGTAAATAACATATAGCAGTTAGTGTGTTTTTTTTTTTTCCGTTTTGATCTTGTACTCGAGTCAAGAACCTGATTGTTGACCCAGGTACAAGATCATACTATGACTTCATGCATGCACGGTCACATGCAGCTTTAAAGTGTTTATTGCACCCGCGAGGTGTTTGTGGCTCAGGAAGTAAAGTGGCATACGTGTTTGTGGCCAGGCATCACATGAAAGCTCACTGCTGTGGGAATGGGCTCAAAGAAATAAAAGTGTCACCTTTTTTGCATAGTGGAAGAAGTGAGTCGGTGAGTGCATGAGCAGCTTGAATTGAATAGATAACCCGACTCAAGCTTTGTCCCTCAGTGAAGTCAAAGCAGAATCTCACACTTCTGGGTCCCAGTGGCCCTGAACCACACCCTGTAACCAACGCATTAATCTTGCAGTTTGTGTACACACATCCATGAGTACCAACAAATTGTTTCTTCATGTGCTGTGAAATTTCAGATAAGACACCGGTAGGATAAAGAAGGCTCGTGTAACCTCACCCACAACAAGGACTGAACCCGCTGTCTGAGAGCACTCACCTGGGCTGCAGGAGTCCACACATTCCACCTGGTGAGTCCCACAGTTGTTGCTCACTTAACCTTTCTGAGATCCTGCGTCCTCATATGGGGACATTAAGTTTTAGGTTTGTGGCAGTTCATTCTGCTTCATTTAAACTTTTATCCTCATAACTAGATACTAGTTGGTGTAAAAACATGAAAGTAGGGATTCCAGCGGATTCGTTCAGTAGCTGATCACGTAACAAAACTGGACATGGAACAAAATCTCAAAATCTAATTAGCACGTACTCGATTTAGAACATTGGAACCTCATTATTTGCATTATTTTACACAGCAGCGTTAAGGCATGACAGACTTTATGACTTTGTTATAATATTGCATGAAATAATTCCTGTGTCCACACACGAGGACATTTTTTCTTCTACCAAAAACTACTTCCTGTTCAAAGACGATGCTTAGTTTTTGTAGTTTTTAGGTCCTACTAATCCCAAAAGACAGAGAAATGGAGAAATTAAAAATGCATACCAAACTAAAGCTCAGGTCTGAGGAGGTTAAAGTCAAAGTTAAAGTAAAATTCAAGAATACGGCAACATCTGCACAGGTTACTGGAAGAATTTCGGTCTTTGTCTCATTTCTATACTGTAAATATATCGTAGTAAAGGCAATAGTGATTACTTTTGCGTGAACTAAAAAAATTATTAGTTCCATTACGATACGGTATTTATTTCACCTTGCTTTCTTTCTGACACATGTCTACTATGGTGGCTGACCACATTTGTTTGTATCAAACAGCAGTGGTTGACATCTCAGACCGTAGCTTGGAACCTGTTTCCTGTCGAGAGAAATGCAAAGTGTCTCACGATTACAACTGCACACTTAGCACCCTGACAGATGTGTACCATGAACTTATTTTTATACATAATTTATACAGCCTTAGTGTTGCAATTATCGCATGTCTGGCAATGTAGTCTAATAATTAACTTTTTTTTTTAATGTGAAATCGTCATAAAATTAAAGAATTTATACAGCACAGACAGAATAGAACGATGTCGTAGTGTACTATCAGACTCTGCAAAATCTGCAAAGGGTTACTTGCACCCACTTCAATGGAAATTTACATCACTTAGTCCGATACGGTTTATAAATGCACTGATGAGGAATCTCATAGACACACAAGCCTGTATCTGCTCTCCCAACAAAACAGTTTACAGGACAGTGATAAAGACCAAATAATTACGCTACGTCCGTGTCATTTCATGGTTAGAAAGTTCCAGGGAATTGTCTCATGAGATGCTCTTGCATGACAATTATATTATATCATATACATGTTCAGGGTTTCTTAGGTAAATTGTCATTTGTCTGACAGTGGGACCTGCTACAACTGTGAATGAATTAACTTAAGGTATTTACACAACTGAAGTCAGTTTAACCAGTGCATCATTGCAGGACTAATCTGAAGTGTAAAGAGTGATTTAAAATAACAAGTGAATGGGAAAAAAATGTCAATAGTGAGCAAGATTTTCCGTGTTTTGGTGCAGCGGACATGTGGGAATCCAGCCAGGACCGACAGCATGGCAGCGGCTCTGAGTCGCGTGTTTGCTTTTCTTTGGCTTGTTTTCCTTATCAAACGCGAACACCGTGTGGGAAACACATTTGTCCTTCAGTTTTCACAGGATAGATTTCTGGGAATGTTGCTATTCCTTATTCGTACCAAGGACGCTAAACTGCGGCTCATTGAGCTCCTCTGCTCCCATAAGAATGTAACAGGGCTGATTTTTTGTTACTTTGCATATCAGACTTATTTGGCATTTTTCATTTTAAACCCTGATATCACAAAGGCTGGTAGACTTTGTGGAAAAGAAAATGTAAGGTAGTAGATTTAAACACGATTTTGGAACCAGAAAAAAACAGAAATTATTCTTCAGTGTCTTTGGACGAAGGAAATAATAATAACAATAATAATCTACGGAAATGTCAAGGTATGTCCTTCACAAAAAAAATCCTTGAAATACGAGCATGCAGACGAATATCCCAGCATGCCGCCCACGCTCTTTAAAAGAGAGCTCCTCGGTTGTTGCCCCGTGGCTCTGCTGAGCGCGGCGTAGGGGCTGAGATCAAACAGGATCATCAACTGTCAGCGTCCTACTTCCTACGGTCATGGCGGTGACAGCTTTAACAGGAGAACATGATGTGCTGCCCACCGCCTTCAGGACTGGCACGCTTCACTACCGCCACCCCCAAATCCATCCATTTTATGGATTCACGGCGGTTTCTAATGCAGCTCCTTTCCAAATGTTAAACCCAACAAACCTACATTTAAGAGATACATGTTTGTCTCTAGCATATATTAATGAAGAATTTGCTCATCTGAAGCAAATAAATTATATTACTTTTGTTTGGCGTCCTTCAACGGGTCTGCAAATAATGTTGTTGCGCTGTTCGTTAATTAGATGATTTAGGTGCAGAACTGAAACGCAAAAATGTACTGATCAAATATCATGGGATTATATATGTGCTCTGAGTTTCACAATGAGTTCAAAGAAAATCCCACATACATGCCCGACTTGTGTCATACGTTCATGCAGTTATTGCAGAGCAGCGCAAACCTTGTACAAAACTGCGATAAACTGGAACATGTGACTGTGGTCGGTGATTATTGCGCTGAACTATTTGCGATAGATGTCACTCATAAGAAGTTAAAGTTTCATGTTTTTTTTGTTCCATGCAGCACATGGAGCACAAGTACTTGTACCGAGGTCCAGATACAGTTTCTACACAGTAACAAGAGGATACATAATAAATCTAACTAGATCAATTAACTAAATAAACTAAGCATGTTCAATTACAGTCTCAAGCAAAGAAAAACAACAGCACATAACACAAGATTTATTGTACACGACGTCGTTACTGTGTGGCTGTATTTTAGAATAATACCTGCATGTGAAGTACTCCAATAAAACAGCTCAAAATGAAACTGAAAACCGAAACATCATGTGCTCAAGGAACGCATTTAAGAGCTGCTCAGTCTGGAGTTCGTGTCAGAATGTCTGTGGGAAGCTTAAGAGTCAAAATGATTTGTCTCAAGACTGAAAAAGAGCTGAATCTATTACATTTTGGTGTATTTATTCAGGTCCCATCTATGAAACCATTTCTCTGGCCATTTGTTTTTTTTTTCATGTTATACAACATAATGGAGGCAAGGAGATTATGTATGGAGGGATTACGTGGAATAAAAAAAAGGCAAACCATCACGTCTCATGTGTGTCAGATTGAGCTCGCGGTCCATACATGACTGAGTGCTGACACGGGGCCTCGTGATTGGTCCGAGGCCATTCTTTGACCTGTGAGTCATCGCAGCTATGCGCCGCCAGCCTGCTCCCATGTGTTACATCATGAGAAAGGAGGGGATGACAGATTTGAATAAAATGGTTCCCGTCGGTAGCGCTTATTGATTTTAAATACTCTCGCTTCTGATGCAAGATTAATTACGTAACTATAATCCGAAACAGACGGAGTGATGGATACGGACTCGTTAAAAGGAACCAGAGGGAGAATGTAAAAGCGAGTCTCTTAGTGTAAACGTAATCTGCGGTCTGTTTGTCTTTGACGGGGGAAGTTTATTGTTTGATCCTGTTTAAAGTAACATTTAATGTAGCTGATAATGTCACTGCTGAGAGTGGAGTTACGCTTTCCCATTAGCTCCACACTCACCAGCAGGACCGTGACTCCGCTGGATCTTGGCAGGTTTTTCTAGTTATCCACTTGGGTCTCCTTAAATTTGATCACATTTATTTTGAGGACGTGCTCTAGATCAGCGCTGAGTCCCTTCACCACGCCCGCCACATCCCTGTGTGGTTGTCATTCAAATGTCAGCTGCGCGCACCAACTGGCTGTTATAACCCGACTCTGTGTCAGAGTGCGTCTCTTGTCTGTGCATCTATCTAACGTCCCTCTGCTAAACAGTCCGGTGATGGGCTTCAGGGCCTCATGCGAAATAGAGCTGCATTCGTGTGTTTTCATAAATGGATTTCAGTTTAGTCTGTGCTACGTTTGTCTGTTTATATCCAGACAACGTAGGGCTATAATTATCTGGATCACTCTGCAGAATTGTTTCCAAATGATCAGTTAATCTCCTTTTCTATAAAAGATGATAATTTCCTAAAGCTGTAGTTGATGAAACATCTAATCAATAATTACAGTAGCGGTTTAAATACAGTGTAGATATGAATCACTTGCTATAGGCAAAGTATAAGTATATGTGCTTTGTCATATCTGTAGTAGTTCTACTTATTTAGAGCTTTTATATTTAGGGTTTCCGCTCATTAAAACCATGACGCCAATTTTCTAGACTGTACACAGTGATGTAGTTCACTATTTTTACTTCATACGATACTATAGGTCTGTCACACAGTTCTGATATCGACTTGCATGTAATCAGTGGGTCTGTATTAACAACGCATCATACGATTGCTCGTATGTGTAAGGAGTCGCTCTGGAAACCTTTTTCGTGTCTTTCAGCTCGTCGTTCTCATTTTTCAGCGCGGAACATTTATCAAGTGAGCGCGATGTCCAAATGAGTGACACCGCAGCAGCACTGTGCATCAACTTAAAAGGAGATAATATGTTCAGCTGTGCCTGAAACAACTAGCGCGGACTTAATGAAGCCTTACGTCAAGTAAAATAAAGGCCTGAAGCGGGGATTTATGATCCGTCCGAGCTGCGTGCCGGGTGATCAAATAGCTCTGGCTTCTGAGAGAACCATAGTCTGGTTCTTTGTGTTTGGCTTTTGTAGAAATCACGTTTAAATCAACAATAAAAGTCACATCTGGGTCCAGGTTCATCTTGTATAGCCGCAGCTTAATTTTGCCCAGTTTTGGACAGTCAAAACAAACTGTATTTGTGTTTGTGGAAGCACAGCTCACAAATTACTTATGTAAAGCAGAGCACCCCCCCCTTAGACTCCCAGAGATACACGGCGCGTACGTGCGACGAGCCAAAGTAAATGACCCCGTTCCTAAAACGAGCACGGCGGAGCCGCTGGTAGACACCTCTGTCAACATCACCCAGGTGCTCAAAGCCAGTGTGGAACATGTAGCCCAGTGGGTAACATACCACGGTGCATCCACTCATGAGCGGACTTAATGGGCAACAGCTGTGGCATTTCTCTCATTGTATGTGTGTCATTCGGTCCACTCCATATGTGGCTTCACAGTTACACTATATATATGTATATATTCCCCACAGCATGGAGCGGGTTTCACATTAAAAACATGAACGTATAGACTGAATGACTGGTCTTACTGCCCACACTGGTGCTGCAACACTGTACGATTAAAGCAGCTTCAGTAAAAAAACGATGTATTTTTAATTATATTTGAAGTTACACACTAGACAGACCGTGACAGTCCAGCAGCAAGGCCAGACAGATTGTCAGAAGTGGTGGCATCAATAGCTTGTGGAGTTGGTAGAGCTGAGAGGAGTTGCTAAGCTCCACTGACAGGCTTTGGCTTCACACCCCGGCTGCACAGGAGTCCACGGACATGCCCCGAATTAGCACAGGGCTTTCCCACTATGTGACAAAAGCTGCGGCGGCTGGGACGCCTGTCACTGTCAGACAAGTAGGAGAGGACCTGTATACGAAGCTGACTTCACTGGGATTTTTGAGCGCGGGTGTGTACATGGGCATGAATGAAGTAGAAGGAATAAACTGCCTTGTGAGTATCGTTGCCTTAATCGCCCATAAAATAATTTAATGTTTAAGCTTTCTAATTGCATTTTTATTTTTAAGAGAGGCTCATTTTTGTAACGTGGATGAGCTATAATAACGTTAATGGCTTCTTGGAGGAACGATTAAAGTTCAGAAAATCTGCCGAAATACCGAACACTGGGTAATACAACCCTGCTGGGAACTACACCAATCGTGCGTAACATTATGACCACCTTACTAATATTGTGTGGTGTCTGGTCCTCCTCTGTGGATCATCCCACAGATACTTGATCAGTTTGGGGACCACACTGCAAAAACAGCATCACTAGAAAGAATTAAAACATTCTTATAATCAGTCACATCTGCCAGTGGGTTTTGCTTTTTTTTTCGCTAAAGAAAACTTCTTAAAATAAACGCAAAGTTATTAAAATAATAAGAAATAATAAGATGAAATTCCTTTTTTGCAGTGCAGGTCAACACGTCGTGCTCTTCTCATGTTTTTTGAGTTGTTCCCAAACCGTTTTTGTCATGTGCGTGCCTGTGTCAGGCTGCATCCTGCTGGGGATGGATGCTGCTGGCTGGATCAGTGTCATTGCTGTGGGGTGATGGTGTCCGGTCCGGTCTAGGTGGGTGGTACATGTCTAAGTAACATCCACACGAATGCCAGGTCCAAACGTTTCCCAGCAGAACATTGACTTTGTCACAAGATCTTATTTCCTGGTGGTCATAATGTTGTGGCTGATCAGAGAATTTGGAGTTGGGTTCAGATTCTCTTCGCGTAATGTTCCAGTTTGCCGCCTCGTGTGCTGTAGATGGAGGAGAAGTGGGATGAAAGCGTCTCGGAGCGACAGTCGTATGAGGGGAGCGGTATTGAGTGGGCTGCAAAGCATGACAGCCAGTCTGCCACGAGTAGGGGAGGCCGAGAGAAAAGCGAATAAGAAAAGGGAATGAGAGGAGAGGGTGGGCTACATGTGGCCGTATAGCGCAGCGAATAGGGTAGGAAGAGGACACGTTGCAGCCACAGCCCAGTTTTATTGAGCAGAAGAGCGAATGAGCAAGCGAGCGTGTCTCGTCCAGACACCCACACCGCCTGGGCTGGTGTCCTAGGAGATTAGCAACACATTGTTACGTCTTTCTCTGTTTTTGCTCTCATTATGTTGTTTTCAGTGCCATTCCAGTATACATCAGATACTCAGAGGAGATTTAGTCCTTTTTCCTATACAGGTACATCATCACCTGCTTACAGATTTAGCTCCATATTATTATCTCTTTTTGCGTAGGCTGGTCACTTTAATGATATAGTCTAAATGGCATTTCATCAAGTTTGTGCGACGGATCATTATTGCTGGATTAATGAATGTGAAACACCTGTCCAAACACTGACTCACACGCAGCCCAGTCCTCTCCGCAAACACCGAGCGTCATGCAAGCAGCTGCGGTGTTGGTTAGCAGTACTGATTTGCGATTTTTCCTGAAGTGATAGGGCTAATTTGCACATGGGGGGGGGGGGGGGGGTGATCCCTTTGACACATGACGTGATGATGCAAACAGGCTGCCATGTAGCAGGAGCAGCAAAGTGACCATTTCAAGAGAAGATATTGAGAGTGAGACAAGGTAGAGTTTTCTTGTAGTCATGTAGTTTATTTCTCAGGTGTGCATTAGGCGTATGCTGCTAATAAATTGTTAACCCCTTGAAGTGCACAGTCTTTCTGCTCGTTTGGCTTTCGGCATTTGATGTCTTGCATGAACGCACACGCGCTAACTCTGGGGTTTTTTGATCATACTCCCCGATTCGTATAGTGTGTGTGTGTGTGTGTGTAATTTTTACACCTGATCCTGCCTCTTTTTTCGTACCTACCGTATGCATGGAGCATGTTGCCATGGCACCGGTGAAAGGCTGAGGTCTCCCCGTTGTCACATTTTGTTCGGAGACACCAGACTCTGTGCTGCTCCGTTATCTCAGTGCAATTATTTCCTTTATGTCTCTCTCTGCTTTGCCTGTCCTCCGCCCTGAGACAGAAACCATGCGTCTCCGCGGGGGAGCTGACCACTTCCTCAGGGGTGTTTAGAATCTGAAAAGTGACATAATCTTTTACAAAATAACCGAATAAAAGGGTGAAATCACAAAAGCCACTGCTGCTTTAGTGGTTAATCGTTAGCTGCTACTGGCCTGCTTCAACAGTGCGGAGATGATGTAATCAATATGATATCTGGAAAACAAAAACTGGCCTCCGTCATGGGTTTTTTGTTCTATTATTAGTTTTGTTTTAGCGTTTCCTCTTTTTTCCCTGAGTAATTAAGTTTTTGAGCCAGAAGTTGCCTTCCATATACGGTCATGAGACAGGCCCACTACGGGGTCATTAGTGTTTGTTTTAGTCGCGAATGGTGTGTGAAACATGCTTGCGACAAGGACGGCCCACGGTGTCTACGTACATGCTGCATGTACTGTATGTTTGTGTGTGAGACTGGAGACGTGAATATGCGTAAACACGAGTGGTTCTGCTTTCAATCGTGGGACTATTAAAATTGCTCTGAGCCAAACCAGCTCTCACAAAACCAGGAGAAATAGTGCCCTTCGATTTGAAGGAATCGGTACATTAAAGGCACCGTTCTTGGATCGTGTAACAAAACGCTCTGTGGCGTTTTGTTTCAAGGTGCTGAAGAAAAGTTTGAATGTTTTGTCACTGCAACGATAGGAGAAATGTTCGCTCCCGTATAGTCGTCCCTGTTGCGAGATATTTTTGGAGAAGCTCCCTAACGTAATTTACCCAAGGCGAAAAATTGTTGGCATCACATGATATGTGTATTTATCTTCAAAGGTGCAAAACCTTCCCACTTAGTGGCTATTCTGGGAACGCTACAGTATCAACACCTTCATTGTTTGAAGAGTTGGTGTTGGAGCTGTTAGGGAGGCCCTTTCACAAGACACTTCCCACAGAAGAACAACAGGGATGCAACTGTTTTAAGTAGTGACATTTTAAGTAATGCATTCCTATTTAATGTTTCTCCTTTTCACAGTGGTTGGCACTGATGCCTCCTAGTGAGAAGGTTTGAGGCCGGCTTGGGCCTTTCTGGGTGGAGTTTGCATGTTCTCCCTGTGTCTGCGTGGGTTTATTCCAGGTACTCTGGTTTCCTCCCACCTCCAAAGACATGCTCGTTAGGTTAATTGGTGATTTTAAATTGATCCTAGGTGTGAGTGCGAATGGTTGCCCCTCGCAGCTGCCCCTCGCCTGATGACACCTCGGATAAGCTTCAGAAACCCCCGCGACCCGAATGAAGATTAATCACTAGTAGAAGATGAGATAATATTTCTCATTTTCCCCCGGCATAAACCACCACAGTGACAAACTTCTGGCAAAATACCAAATTTACCACTATTAGTGCTCCAGCTAACCAAATTATTCACCAAATAACCACTTGCCTTCAAAACCTGAAACCAAATGCTGAATATGCACATGATGCTAACATTTTAGAAGCTAATATCTCCAGTCTTACAGCATTTCCCCCCAAAATTTGACTTGTTTTGCGAATGAGCTCCAGCTCTCGTAAAGGCTCGTCTCTCGATATCCCACAATTTTCTTAAGTTAACGTTACATGAGGCTTCTCTTTGAGAAAGATGAACTTAAAATGAACTGTTCACATGACCCCCTGCATCATGTCCGGTGAGAGGAATTGCGAAAAAAGTGACTTGCGCTTTTCTGAAAAAACACCTCATGAGAGAAAAGAAATGTTTTTTTTTGTGATATGTCAGAGGTTTTTGGAAATGTTGGCGTTTCCATTACTAATGTTTTATTGCAATATTCAGGTTTTGTGCATGAAAGTGCAGCAACTGACATTAGCTGGGTTTAAATGGAGCCACATATTCTGATTACAATCGGTTTAGAAGCACAAACCGAATGAAAATGCTCCATGTAAACACCTCAGTGGGAATAAACAGGCCCAAACCAAATGAGATTTCATTCGGTTTCGCAGGGGTAGAATATTTCTTTTCCCAAACTGATCGGAAGTCATGTAAATGGAAGGAAGCCAGTCGTTCTGTTTGCACAGTGGCGTTCGAGTGATGTTTTCTCAACTGGTCTGCGGCTCCGCCGAGAGTTTGTTTTTAATAACACCTCTGAAAGAACTGGACATTATGGCACGCTTAGACGGCTCAACAACACAATAGCAAAAGTGGATATGACCCCACAAATAATGAAGTGTAAGAACAGTAGCAACTACCTATGCCGATTACGGACGTTCCGATTAAAAGTACTGATACATGTAAACACCAGATGTAAACAGCTGACCTGAAACCTTCACCTGGAATGAGAAAAAAAGTCTCCATGTGAACCCAGCTGTTGTCACTGCCTTTTAATTTATTGACTGAATTACTCCAGGTCCAGTTGCTATCAATCCCAGTTATATTAGTAATATTATCAGATTATACAGCCTACCAGAGTAGCTCGAATGGATTTATATTCTTTAAGCAAACATTTAGTATTTAACCACCTCGCACCACCATCTGTATCATCCACATACGCTCCCATTTTAATGACTTTTACTATCTTGTAAATACAGCACGCAGTGTTTTTTCTTTCTTTTTTTTACCATTTCGAGTCTATTTTTACTTGTGTAACTACTGTGATTGTGCGCTGGGCTCTTGAGTGCTACCAAAACACAAGTGACCTGCTCAGTGTTGTGCCTGAGTGACACAGATGGAGGAACGACCGAAACTGCTGCTGCTCTCCAAATACGCTTCTCACACTTCTCACGCCTCCTGCGAAGAAGACACGGTGTAATTCTTGAAACTTCCTCCAGCCCCGATGATTGACGCTCACTGATCCTTCTGCAATTATACAGAACACAAAGCATGTGGCACATGTGTGTGTGTGTGTGTGAGAGGAGGAGAGCTGAAGATCATATATATATGTGTCTGTGTTAACAAACGTTGTGCGATGGCGAATATGCTCCTGCAAACTCCCTCACACACACATGCGAAGTTTGCCTGCAGAGTTCGTGGTTACCAAGCTGTGCTGTGCCAGAACAAGTTGTGTTATTTGAGAGAGAGCCTGGGGAAGTGAGAGGACAGGAACCTCGGGAGCTGTTCTGTTCCTCATCGCCTGCAACACGGAAGGTAGCTTTCCCTCATACTTTCCCCTGCTCCAGGCACCCAGCAGGGAAAAAAAAAAAAAAAGAAAAACTTTAATGCCGGTCGGTTCGTATTGTCACAGCTGAGACAAACACTACGTACTTGCAAAGAGCAGGTCGTGTGGCCTGGTATTTGAAGAGAATAGCAGGAATCGAAGGGGTTATTCTAACGAAATGGCTCCTCGTCTCTGAGGTAAAAAAAAAAAGCACATTAAGGAACTGAAATCCATTCACCGACCTGTGCGCATTTTAATGTTGACATTACTTTTAATTCCTTAAAAATACTAAAGTAGCTTCTATTCTTCTTTTCTTGGAAATGGAAATGGAAAATGTTGCTTGTACCGACCATAAACTGCTCACAAACAGTTAAATTGTGGTCGTTGTCGTGACGTATTTCAGCCCAAATTAACAGCGATACAAAAACATAGGCCTTTATAGAATAATAGGCATATTGTTGTGTTTAGTTTTTTTTTTATTATTAATATTATTTTTATTGTAAGTGTTGTTTTTCTAGCAAATTACACCCAGCTGGCCTGTACTTACTGTAAGTTTAGAAGCATTTTTCTGGCCCCAAAATGGGATTTGAGGTTTAGAAACTATTCCTGCCCTCTCTCCTCCTCTATTCTAAACATACAGGACACAAGGACCCGGCTTAATTGGGATATGACCCTATGAAACGTACAGTAGCTATGGAGAAAATGTGAATTTATTTAACATCTGTAGTCGCAGTATTAAAGCGTTGATAAGTGTACGTTAGCATACTAACGCGCTAAACTATTGCACGTGCTACATGTCAGCAAATTCACATCAACAGTATTAAAGAGCTGCTGTTCACATCAGTCTGACACTTAGTACTTTGTCGGCTCTGTAGCTGTAGAAGTGTAATCTAGGTTTGAAATTCTCTCCCTTCTTTCACCATTCTCCTCATATTTGACCGCTCCATCGGCACACTGACCTTGGCATTCCAGTGACTAAGTGTAGCCACACTGCAGCTTTCCCCCCGTTGCTCGCGTTTAACTATTTTAAATATGTTTCCTCTTTTTATAGCTCCAGCTGAGTGTGCGGCGTGAAAGGCAGAGGTTACCCTGTAAGTCCAGGAGAAGACGCTAAAGGTTTGCACAAGAATAATAAAAAAGAAAAAGTGTTTTATTATGTGCTTTAAAAGTAAAAGTAATGCAAGGCAGGCTGTAGACTTTTATAACATCATGACACTAAGCAAAGGTGCATGTCTTATTACCACTAAAGCTCGATTATAGCACCTGCAAACATTATTTTTTAGTATTTTACCAGAGCTAAACCTTATGTAACTTTCAGGATGTGATTTTGCCGTAGAAAATGCAGGTGACACATACACCTCTTTTATTTTATCGGAAGGCGGTGGTTTACAATGTCCGGCCCCAAACCGGTGAAATATTTGGGTGGTCACTCGCGAGCCCTGTTGTTTTTGGTCAGTGTTGTTTCCCATGACTCTGAGATGAGCCAGAGGAAGCCCAGTGTGATTTCCACACAGTTCCCAGGCCCCCAGATCCCTCCGAACACAGGCCGTTACACGCAGACGCACACACTGGCTGGAAGAGTCAAGGACAAATATGCGTGTGTCTGTTTGTGTTGCCAACATTAAAAGAGATAAATGGCCTGGACATCCTTTGCTCTTTGATACACACATGTCCACTCTTACTTGTTAGCCATGAACACAAACACGCAGGCATGCGAGGCTCTCAGACCGAGGGACAGCTGCAGCTCGTCTGGCTGAGAGGTCCGCTGCATAAAACGAGGGCACGCTGCCCTGCGCCTCATGCGCTCGCGCTTCAGGTCACTTGGAGTCAATGGAACGACTGAATTTCCGTAAGATGACATCTCTGCTTCACTTTATGTTTGATATGACATTAGTAGAAGCGGCAGCAGCGACGCACGTGCCCGTTGTGATTAAATAACCTGCAGAATTTTAAATTTAGATTCACTACTTCACAGGATTTGATGAACTTAAGTAATTTCCTGTGCTTTCAACCTAGTTTTTTTTCTTGCCTGCTGGGATGGCTGGGGTCTCGGTTAGCTTTGCTTAGCTCAAATGGAAACAGGAAGAAAGCTTGTGAACAGATACTTGGTTTTTGGGATGTTGTTGAGCGTGGAGGCCAGGTCAACGCCTTGTGCATGTTTTTCTTGTTTTTTTTAGTTGTTCCTAAACCTTTTTTTTTTTTGTGTGTGTGTGTCTGTGTCAGGCTGCTTCCTGCTGGGGATGGCTGCTGTAAACCATCAATGAGTGTCAGTGCTGTGGAGGTGGGGGGGTGCCTGGTCTGGTCTAGGTGTGTGGTACATGTACTAGTGACGCACGTAAATGCCAGGTCCCAGCAGAAGATTGAATTGTCACAAGATGGTCAATGTTAATTATTTCTCCTGTTAATAGTTTTAATGTTATGGCTGATCATATACACTCACTGGCCACTTTATTAGGTACACCTGTTAAATTGCTTGTTAACCGCTAATCAGCCAGTAACATGGCTAAAAGTTAATGCGTTTAGGCATGTAGAGGTGATCTAAGGGGATTTAAGTGACTTTGATCATGGCGTGGTTGTTGGTCTGAGTATTTCAGAAACTGCTGATCTACTGGGATTTTCACACACAACCATCTCTAGGGTTTAACAGAGAACGGTCCAAAAAAGAGGAAATATCCAGTGGGCGGCAGTTGTGTGGACGAAAATGCTTTGTTGACATGAGAGGTCAGAGGAAAATGGGCAGACTGGTTGGAGATGATAGAAAGGGAACAGTAACTCAAATAACCACTGGTTACAACCAAGAAATGAAGAATACCATCTCTGAACTCACAACATGTAGAACCTTGAAGAAGATGAGCTACAGCAGCACCCAGCAGACCCTTCACACAGGGTCACCAAAGGTGGACAATAGAAGATTGGAAAAACGTTGCGTGGTCTGAGTATCATCCACACAAAAGCCACGTCCAAAAGTTTCTGAGCAGAACATTGAATTGTCAGTGTTATTTATTTCTCCTGTCAGTGCTACTCTCCAGATTGTGGCCAATCAAGACAACAACCGAAAAACCTTTGATACTTATTGATGCTGGTGTTTGTTTTGCTAGTAAGCACAGCACAATTTGTTTCTGTCTTCCAAATGACAAAGACAGGGAGGTCAGATGTGTGTTACAAACAAAAAAAAGCTAAATTGGTTTTGATTTTCCTCAGTTTCTGGCGTCTTTGTTGTTATTATTTTCGGTCAGGTGATCGACTGTGTTAGTATTTAAAAGGTCACGCACTTTGATAATCGATTCTTTTCAGGAATGTCTGTCCAGTCGTTCTTGACTATTTGGGTTTTAATGAGAAGCTCTGGTGGAGATGGTGGACAAAATCCTATTGTGGGCTTTTACTTTAATGACCCTTTTAAACTGATGCAGTGACCTGACCCACATTACCATTGCTCTGTCTGCGTAATATCGGCCAGTGTCCAGTCAAACCTGGTCTGAACAAAGATAAATGAGTTACTGTGGTACATTTGCATTTATAGCTCAGTTTAAAAAAGTAGTTTTCCACATTCAAAATGTTTTTTACTTTTAAATGACCCGATCTAGATTAATAGAAGACTTGGATATATTTTCTGCATCCTCTTGTGACATATAGTCACAAGACTGGTTTCACATTACAAATCTTCAAAGCCGCGCAGTGAGATTGGTCTGAGAGCGTCGTCCGGTCTGAAAACTGATGTAGGGCAGCATTTTGGATTTAAATGGTATGACATCAGAGAAGAGCTGCACAAATCAATGCCTTCTAAAGTGAAGTGTTATGGAAACGCTACGAATCACGGAATCAATTTGCTTCGAAATGGAAATATCTGCACATCATTTGAATCAGGACTTTGTGAATTTGAATCTAATCCTTCCAGGAAACTTCACCCAGCTTTAGTCATCTTAGATGACAGCAGCAAATTAGGCCACGCCCCCATCTGGGGGAAAACCAGCATTTGTGCATTTTTATAAATAATGTTGTTGCCAAACTTTTCTTTACGTAGAAACAAAATAGGAGCTGTAAATTTGTCACCAATTAACTAATCATGACGTAAATACAGCATAGACTTTGCCAATGTTCTGTTCTGACGTTACCTACTGTCGTTTCAGGTCAGCATCAACATTAACTTCTTAGACCTTTTAAAATTAATTTTGTATTTTCGACATTATAACTAACAACTGTGATGAAATGACATTAGCGTTTAACGTTAGCATCATTATTTGTTTGCAGTATTAGCACCACCTTTACACATATCAGGGTCTCACACCCTTCGTCCACCCATTTTATGACCCGAAGCCATAAATTTATTCTGTTTTTGTCCCTCTCTCATTAGAGGAGCAGAGAAAATCTCAGAGTTTTATCTTTTAAATTGTTTGAAGAACGATGCACAACACGGCAACTTCTCCTTTGTTGTTCACCCGTAAGGAGGCGTGGACTTCGCAGTCACATAAGGCTACTGTCATCCATAACATTACAACACATTTATTACTGTATATCTGTTATTATTAACCCGTCTTATAGCTTTCTGTTTTCTTTTGACAGTGTAATTCATCAGTGATTCATTCAACAAAAGCTCTAGATCTTATTCACTTACTATGGAGAAGTTTTCAGGTTGACTTCACTGTACGTACCAGTGATTCTCTGACTGGTAACTATTATTATTAGTGTTTCTTGAGACGTCTTATAAGAACCAAAGTCTGCTGTCACGTCTGCAAATTTACATTTACTGGACAAGAATGAGACACGTCACGTGTTTCTTCGCTGCGCGTGTTATTGTTTCTAATATTTCTCGAGTCCTTGCTGCAGAACGCCGCTATTGTTGTGACTCACAGGTTTGTGGCATTTCAGTCAAGTGCAGCGCTACACGTTTACAATGTGCGCCGAACCTTTTACTGATGACCCTCTTATCCTGAGGTCGTCAGTTAGGCGCATAGATCTGATACGGATGTAAAGCAGCTACTGTGAAGTGTTGACACTATGTAGCTTCTTTAGCTTGAGTGGAAAATCTCCGTCCATGTGACACCACTTATGTTTCAAATTATGTTATTCGGTCTCATTTTCCCAACCGATTTAGGTCAGATAACAGATCTAGCTACCTTATATCTTTTATTTTTATTTTTTTTGTCTTAACACAGTGACAGTATTTGTCCAAAGTTGGAAAAAAATAAAAAACTGTATGACTCACAGGAAGTTCTTGGCTGAATCCGGTGGAGTTTGACATTTGATAGGCAAGCTGCATCCGAGCCTGTAGAAAAGTCATCAATACGCAGAGACAACGGCTTTATTTCTGTAGGAATATTATTGATGCAGATGTGTGTGTGTTTTTGTGTATATATTCACTGTGTATGCTTAGTGTGTGTGTGTGTACCAGTTATAGTGTGACTCATAGGGGAGAGTGGAGACTCGCAACCTGCTGCTTTCTGATAAGAGAGAGCGAGACATTGGGCTTCGGGTTAATCTTCTCTCTGCCTGTTATCTACCATAAAAAAAACAAAAAAACAAAAAAAACAATGGCATGGGACACACTGGTCATCCGTCTATTTCTTCTGTCTTCTCTTTATACTTCCTGAATCATTGAGAAGCGAGTGGGTTGTAATGCTGTTGAATAACTCTTGAGACACTTTGCTGATTGTATAACAACCCATTTTTTTTTTCAATCCCAATTTCCTGTTTCTTAAACCTCCCCCCACCCCCCCTTCACGCAGCTATAAATGTGATTAAATAGCTATATTCTGTAAATAATGCTCTTTGCACTATGAAGAAATATAGACGCATGAATGGTTGACTCATAAGCACATAATGAAAGAAACAAATATGGCTGCCAAGAGCCTTGAGAGTGACATAACGCTGCTTAAGCTCCTGTGGAGAAAGCATTCGTTTATAATTAAAAGTTATTATTTTAAACACGTAGACTGGAATTTGGACTGTCACCGTCACATCTAAAAAACTAACCTCACAACAGTTTTACCTGATTCACCTCAGTCTTCTGAAGCCCATCCACCTCCATTCATTCTCCTTCATTGTGTTTTTTTACTTCTTCCAAATTCTCTGCACAGAATTGCAGGATAAGTCAAGGATAAGTGTTTGTGAGGACACACCTGTTCGGCCGCGATGTTGACATACGTAATTTGGAGCGAGGCGTGAAATTTAATTGGATTAAATGCCGGTCGAATTAGAAGAACTGGAAAAACGAGGGTTATTTTTGAGTAAGTTGGGAGTGTTACCTGTTTGTTGCAGGTCAACACCAAGTGGATACCTCTTTGAGTTTTTTTATTTTTTTAGATTTTATCTATGTGTTTTCCAGTCATTAATTATCTGTCTGTTCCAGCAGCTTTGCTTGAACAGTTGAACGCTTAAATTACAGCTGATAAGATCCAGTGAGTTTTTTTTTTCCTCTCTAATCTTTTCCATGGAATTAATGTGGCATTATAACCAGTTTTTTTTTTTTTTTTATTTATTTTTTTTTTTTATTACACAACGGCATAAATCTCAAAGATGCTGTCGTCATTTGTTTTGGCAGCGTGGCGCGTCGGATCAGCCCACTCAGCGAGGTGCCTCGGCTCGCCCTCCCCAACGACTGCACTTATATAACATGCCAGGAGGAGATTTGTTCCTAAACATTGTTGGCTACCCATTGCAGCGAGTTATGAATTGAAACTGCATCACTGATTGAAAAAAAAAAAAGAAAGATACGAGAACAGCTGTGTGTAACCTGCCGTTTGTGGGAAGGTCTGTGGGAGGCGAGTTAAAGGAGGGTGTGCAGTCACGAGTCGCCCCTCAGAGCGTTCGCCGTAGATCTTTTCCCACTCTTTTGAGATTTGTGTCCATACGTGTTGTGGTGTTTTGCGGATGTCCTCTCAGGATTCATCCATTCATAAGCATATGGTGTGTGGGAGAACGAATTCATTTCCCTGTGACTGCTGGCCAGGTTCCTGCTGATTCCTGTATGTGTGGTAATTGGCAGTTACACAGAAAAGCGACGCTTGTAATTGTGCAACGCCACATTGTCTTCGTCACCGTAGGCCCCACAGGCTGCATCTGTCATGACAAAATCCACAGAGTTCTTCTAAGCACTCACTTAGCAAAATTTCACCGGCGATGTTATAAATGTGGGTTCCTTTGCAAAGTGAGAATATATTTTTAAGCTTATATCTGACTATCTGAACTGTAAGTAGTGATAAGTCTGCTTTATTAAGAAGGTTTAAGTGCACAACGAGTGCTGCGAGTGAAGATAATCTTACTCCCTGTTTCACTCTTACTTGAAAACCGTGGCCTGTGAATATTAATTCATAATTCATAATAAGACACTGAAAGCTTTAGAACTGTCATGCAAATTGTGTTTGCCCCTGTGATTATGACAGCCACCTGAAAAACACCCTTCCTGCCCTTTCTCTCAACCTTTTAGAAAAATGCCTTATAAATTATGCCTTATTATTCTTAGAAGCACATGCACCGTTATTATTGGTCTCGGTCTGGTAATGGGTTTTGTATTTACTTCCTCCGTCCACTGACAGGAGATGTGTTTAGGAACAACTTAAAAAACGAAAAATGAAAAGGTGTTGACCACCACAAGATCAGGGGTCTTCCAATAGGGGGTCCGTGACCCCTAAGGGGGTCCTCAGAGGGTCTGCAGGAGGGTCGCAAAGTCTTTGGTTGTTCAGACATTTTGACACATTTATACATTTTCCCTCACAAAATTAAATGTCTTTAAACAGACATTAACATGAATCCAGCGTATTTTATTTAAGTGATAAATTGAGGCAGAAGACTTTCACTTTCAGCCAACACTCACACACTCGTTCAGAGACACAGGACCTGTCTCAACAATGCACCGTTTCACACAGAGCACCACAATAGACCTGTCAATCTGTGCCTCCTGCACACACTAACCTACTGTTGCACATGTTTGCAAATGCAGACATATAATAATGTATATTTATAAACAGCACTAGGTCGAGTTTAATATAGAACATATAATAATTAGGGGGTCTCCACTTTATCTCGCCATTAGTTTGGGGGTCCTTGGCCTCCTGAAAAACCTTGAAGACCCCTGGTCTAGATCCCCAATGGATCAAGTATCTATGGGACTGGAACAAGCCCGATCTTCAGAGGCTCCTCCGCTCAACCCATTGAGCCCGAAGACCCCCCCCACCCACTAATAACATTGTGTTTCCAGACACCACAGTCACAACTGTTTTGGAGGCACAAAGGAGACCTACACAGCATTAGGAAGGCAGTCATAATGTCTTTACATGTTGCCGTTTTCCAGTCACTATAACAAATCTAATCATCTGCTCTTGTCAATCCTCTCATGCTGCATCTGTCGCGCGCTCTAATCACCAGTCGTCATTGAAAAAGGACGTTGCATGTGTAGCATTCCAGTTTTGTGGAAATGTACCATTTTTTTTTTGTGCTGTGTGCTGTCTTTGGTCAGTCAGAGAAACACAAGATTTACCTGTAATGTATTTTATTGGTGATACAACATCCTTGTTAGCTGCTGTGGACCTTCCCTTCCTGACGGCTGATTATCCAACTTATGTTGTTATCTAATGCCTCCTGTTCAGATCCTGAGATTAAAATCACTGCACTTTGATCCTGGTCCAACCTTCAGGCCTTAACAAGGTCTAGCTGCAAAATAACAATTTACTCCTCCAGCACACTCCTGTGCATACGTTTGTCATCCTCCAGTGTTTCACGGTTTGGGTTTGTCCGCCATTTTGGGAACCTCCATTGTCTTTTATCTCGCTTTTTATGCCTCCGGCTGATTTCAGTAACACACTGCAAACAATAATGGAGTTATTTAGAAGTGAGTTACAAACGCTGACACAATGTGCGGGGGAGCACTTCCGTTTCCAAAGGAACAACTTCTGAAGGGCTTGCCTTGGAAAGAAAAGTTGTTTTCTCTTCCGTTTCATGCAGTTGCTTCCTGAGCCTTTTGGAGGAAGGAATTCCCTCTAGTGCCTTTTACCCGCCCTACGTCTAAACACGCGCTGAAGCTGGTTATATGCTTGCATGCACAGCCTCAAAGCAGTAAATATAACCCTGTCTGAAAGATAGATAAGATAAGGCGGCCTGCTTAATAAAACTTTTACATACATACAATATTTTTTCTGCAGTAATTTTAAAGTGTCTCCTGTACCAACAAATATAATGCCCAGCAGCTCAATTGACTTTTTTCTCCACCGTTTTTTTTATTTTTTCTCCGCGTTTCCTCTGCATTGTTTCGAGAATTTCTCCGATCTTACATCTAGTTGTATAAACGCTGAAGTGCATACCCCAGTTTGTTTGTGTGACGCCGTTTCTGCTGCAGAACTCAGCTAATAGAAGAAGAAGAAGAGGGGCCGCATACAAACATACAGTCTGTGTTACAGTCGAGCGGCAGCCTCCAGGTCTGAGCGACGAAGCCCATGCAGAAATGCAAAAAAAACTGCAGTTCATGTTGTGGCCACTTGAGGCTCCAAAAGGAAGCAAATCCCCATAAACCCCCATGATAAAAAACCCAACTTTATAGAAATATTAAACACATTTACAGCCTGATACAATTTTGGTCTCAATAATTTATTTGAGTATTCATGACATCTGTACGAGGGGTGAATTTTTTCATTCGTTTGTGTTTTATTAAGGTTTAAAATTCTGCACAATTAAGTGCCATTCCCACTTTGAGTGACTGGTGGTAGCCTGAGCTAATAGGTAGCGGAGAGTTGGGTGAGCGTGTCTCAACATCCAACACAACCGCCCATGTCCATATTTGGAGTGTGGGTGGAGTGAAGCTCATCCAACATGGCGTCCGCGATGGTTCAGAATCCAATGGGTGACGTCACAATGGGTTTGTCCATAGTATAAACAGTCAATGATTAAAGTCCATGACCGTTTATAGCTCATCATAATGGCGAAGCAGCAGTATCTGTTGCCCTAAACATCCAACGAGGGTCAGTATGTGACGCAGCACCATCACAAGTATTGTAGTGCGCCAGAGGCTACAGGGGCGAGGAGTGAAGCGATGACCTCATCATATCAGGCGTCCACACGGATGAAAAAAAAAAAGGAAATCCCACAGGTTCCATGTTTGTCTTTTTCAAAAAATCTGGGTCCCTCATGGCGGTCGGCAGAAGAAATCGGATTCGTGTAAACGTGGCCAGTGCTGAAAGACCACATGTTCAGCTTAACGTATCACCTGCTAAGCCCAGGACTTAAATCGTTTATCTCGCAACCAATTTACCCATCCGAGAGCCAGACTCCCATTTCAGTTTCTTGCATTATCGCAGCTCTTTTGTGCTTTGCTGCTCTCCTCTCTGATAGCCTTCATTGTCCTCTCTGCCTCGCTCCTCAGCAGGATCTTAACAATCATATTTATTCTAGCTTAAGGCTTTTTATTAAATTACTTTTTTCTCCTGCACTCCGTCAGTTCCCTCTGGGGCGTTAGGCATTTCATCTGCCTCTTTCCCAGCGCCGCTCACTCAGCCACACATACCCTTGCACACAGTAGTCCGGTGGGGGGTGGTTTTCACTTGGCTGACCTCGACCTCGGGCCCCACCCTCCACACTTCCCCACCCCTGATGTGGGCCCCACTGTCCCCTATTCAAACCGGCCAACAGATGCTATTCAGATCAGACCAAAGCTGTTCATGCTCACAGCTTGGGTTAGTGGAGGATGGGATAAGTGGGGTCTGTGGTCGTTTTTTTTTCTTCCCCTTCCCTCTGTGCACACCCTCCGCCTCACACAGAAGCCCTGCCCCAGATAAACTTGACACAATTAACAGCACATTTTGCAAGTCGAAGCGAGGCGACACTTGAACAGATGAGAGTGTAAAAAAAAAAACACACACAAGAAATTCTGTGTATATTAAAAAAAAATTAATATACAGACATAAAAATACAAATAATGAGAAAATATTAAATATAATATAGATAAATAAAGCTGTAAAGAGACATTTATCTTTATAAACAGGCACAAACAGGAATTAGTTTTTTCTCAATGTAAAGTTTTAGAAAGGAAATAAATAAATAAGTGTTTGCATATACTGTGAAGACAGAAATATCTAAAATGTTATATTGTAAAAAGTATTTTTATGAACCTACAACATAGAACCTGACACCATTGCTTTTGTTTTTAGTTAAGAAGGCACCACACACACCTCTAAGCCTCATTAACTAACATGTTTTTGCAACATCTGTTTAGCCCTAAATGGCTGAAGTGGTTGTGGTTTTATAGGGTGACAGTGACTTCCTGGACTCTCGTTATCACCTTGAGGTTGTCAAGTTAATGCCGTGTGTATAAAACCAGTTTAATTAGCTGTGTGGGTGGATTTTTGTCACCTTTTGCACGGATTCTATTTCCCCTCGTTTCCGGGATTGAAAGCGCACAGGCCGCTGGTTGTACCTTCACACACCACGGTGATGCGGGAGCCTTCTCTCTCTCTCTTGGTCTTGCGAGTCTTTCAGCCTCGCATCCACTCGAGCAGCAGAGCCGTCTGTCGTGCGAAGAAAGACACGTTTTCCGTTGCCGCACACTGCCACCTGAAGCAATCATTATAACACAGACGCGCAGACAGAAAAATGGTTGAGGAACAGCTCAACGAGGCGTTGACCCGGCGTCCATGATGAGTCATAGCTGTTTTGGAGGGACAGGGGAGGCCTACGCAATATTAGGAGGGTGGTCATAATGTTATGCCTGGTCGCTGTACGTCATTCTGTGAATGAGACCGGCTGCAAATCATTGTCTAAATTCACTCAGTGTGCTTGATTCTCATTTTCTATGAAACAAAATTACAAACACTATTGAAATTGGAGCCCCGAAGCGATGAAAGTTATTAAGTTTCTCTCTGTGTCTCATTGTTTTTTTCTTTTCCTCCCTGCGCTTTCTTTTAACGGTTCTTTTTTTAGTCGTGTGCTTAATTAATCGCTTGCGTCTTGGAGGAATTGAGTATGCTCAGGCACTTCAGGGAAACAACAAAGTGGGAAGTCCATCTATAATGAGTGAAGTCGTATCTTTATTTGACCAGATTGAGATAAGAAAACTGTTAACACTCAAAAAAAACAAAAAAAAAAACATGCAAATGGAGAAAGGCCTTTAGATACTCGCCCCTAAACTAAAAAAAAAAAAGGTATAATGGTGTAAAGAGCGGCATATAGTGCTCATTACGGGTTAAGGAACTCGGCTTTAATCCGCTTCACATTCCACTTATGATTGCATTTATTTCTAAGAATTGGAAAACGATGGGAAGATTGAATCACTCTCTCTGCCTATCTTGTCTAGATGAATCTGTCTTTTACTAGCTCCCCTGCGTGTAAGAATCCGTGTGCGTATGTGTGTGTGTGTGTGTCAAATGACCTATTGAAATCGTTGCAGTGCAATGTGCCTGTTACCACGGCAACACGGGCTTCTCCGTCTCTCTCAGTCTTTCTCTCTCTTTTTTTCTGGCTCTGCGACTCTCTCTCTCTCTCGTCTCCCCTCCCCTTTCACCCCCCCCCCCTCCGCGGGTCATGTGACCGTGCTGACGTCAGGCTGAAGAGGCAGGCAGCCAAGCAGGCAGGCAGGCAGGCAGTCAGAGGAGCGAGTTGGTTTGTGGGCTTTGAATAAACCTCCTGCTCAGACGAGGAGACCCAGGGAGTCTGTCAGCTCCGTTTCAGTCACTCAGCTCTCTCTTCTCCTTCGCCCCTCAGCTGGTCTCCTCCCTTCACTCTTTGTTTTTCTTCTCCTCTATTCTCTTGCTCTGTATTCGCCTGTTGCTTCTCCTCCTCCTCCTCCTCCTGCTGCTGCTGCTGCTGCTGCTGCCACAAACTTAGTCTAGAAAGAAAGTGCTGGGTGATGGACTGCTGAACGGCTCGTACGTCGCTACAAAGTGAGGTAAGCTTCCCGTGTTTTCTCTTTGTCTGAGTGTTACGAGCTTTTAGCGCACGATGCGGCGGTTGCTTCTGGAAGGATGTGCAAGTCAAGTTAAAGTTGGGTAAAGATGGCTGGCTTTTATTTCATGCGTTTCAGTCACAAACATGTGCAGAAGGGAAGTTGTGAATGAAAGTGTAAACGCCTCGTGTCACGTCTCCGTTTGGTTTATTTACGCTTCAGAGTTAAATTAATGCAGAAATGCAGCGTGATGTTTTGAGGGTTTCCCTGCTGAGGGTGTGCTCCTCTGGTTACTAGTTGCTTTCTTTTTACAGCAGCCAGATTCTGTTTTCAGACCTCATGCAGGAAGTGAGTGCACGAGAGAGACGAGAGAAAGGAAGGAGAGTGTGAACATTAGCGGGGCTGCTCCGTGATGTGTAGCTCCACATGGCTTTTTTCCTCCCAAAGCATTGCTAATGTCAGAGGCAGCAGTGTGGGCTGGAGCTGCTGGCTCTGTCTGCCAGAGAGTCAGAGGCAGGGAGGGAGGGAGGGGGCAGAGCAGCTGCCACCTGCCCCCCGTCAGAGGGGATGGGAAAGCCTCAGTGGTATGCGCTCGCTGTCTCAGGCTCAGTTTGGGATTTTGTTGTTTTTAGAAAACAAATCAATAACGGGGTTGAGATGAGGGAATTTTTTCCAAAGGAATTTTTTTTTTTTTTTTTATAGGAATTATCAAGTGTCTTGTTTTAGAATTGCCTCTCTTTTCCAAGCTCCTTGCCGCCCTAACACCCCTCCACCCCGCCCCCTGCATGCCTCAAACAAAAGCACGCCAGCTTGCATTTAGTCCAAATAGGGAGGAAAGAAAGGGGAAATGTGGATAACAAGTGGTTTGGATCCAGTCCCTACACTACTCCTCGTGCTCTGTCTCTCTGCTCCTCTTAAACTCCACTGTGAGACTTTATCGTGTCCTCTCCTCCTCAGCAGCGTGTCCCTCTTCCAACTCATTAAAGTGGACACCAGCCAATAGCACGTAACAGGTCTCTGCAGCTGTAATCGAAAGTATCCTCGTCCCAGATATTTACTGCGTCCATTTAATTAAACGATGACGGCTGTGCAGAAGATTAGGACACAAATTAGCATTTGCTGCGTTGATTTGATGGGATTTTCTTTCTGGCTTTATTTTGTAAGAGAGATTACTGTGACATAATACTATACAGTTTGAGGACAGGCTTTTTATATCCGCAAATAGCGTTATATCAGTTAGCTGCTTTTAGTTGGCTCGAGGCAGTAATTCCCGTTTTATCAGGATATTTTTTCCTTTACCGACCTCAGAAGCAGTCTGAAAGTAACACAGTTACCGATAGTCAACAGTTTGCGCAAGGTACAAATAATCTGTCTTTTTTTAAGTGTAGTGTCCATGTTAGAGGACGCCTCAGGGTGCATCTTTTAGAAATCTCGCCCTGAGATGAGCTGCGTCAACATCACAAGAGGCCGTTTGAGTTCAGAGGCAAGAAAGAAAAAAACCTTCTTTCCCATGTAGCAACATAAGACTTTGTGCACAAGCATATTGCCGTAGTTTTGTTTGTGTGGGTTTGCGTGCTGTGTGTGTTTTGGCTGCTAAATGACACGTAAAAAGACGACGAAAAACGAAAGACGAAATAAAGAGACTAGTTGGGCTGAAATTAAATCTGGAATCGATTTTTGCTTTTGTTAATCGTTCAGTGCACCCGGTTGTTTGAAAATGGTGTGTTAACTGTGTCTTTTGGTTAAAATTTCACGTGGGCTTCTCTTCTTTTGTTAAAAATTGCTAAATAATGCCCAAAAAGCCGCCTGATGTGCACTTTCCTGTACCATCGTGTCGCAAAAATGATCCACCAAACCATCCACTTTAAAAAAAAAAAAAAAAAAAAGCCAAATGTAATTTCTGCTTTGCTGCAAGGGGAAGGGGATTGCAGACAATATTGCATAGTTTTTCATCCACTTTGCTGTTATTAGCATTATACCTCTGCACGCAGATCATAGTGTGCACTGTGAGCTTGCAGCGTGCATCTGTGTGGTTGCAGGTGGGGTGGGTTACATGCATGCATATCCATATGTTTCTCTTATATATGCATGAATGTAAAAGTTACCTCTGTGTGAGTTTGTGTGCATATGTATGTGTGTGCATTTGTTTAAGTGGATACTGCATTGGGCTTTCATTGGTTTAAAGTTCTTGTATCTCAGAAAAAGTTGATTTGTTCCCCTTCTAGTGTTCTTGCAACCAAGCCTACACATGCACGGAGACATTTGAGTGATGTGTTATGCCCACATCCGTTCAAAAAAACCTGGAGAAGATGGTTTAATTCGGTTACAGCTGAACTATATGAACCAGACTTCTCTAACATCCTGTTTTGTACTTAAGGGAGTCTCATGTAACGCTGGTGGAAACTAACTTGAAGGCAGTTTATGTAACTGTTGATTTATGACCACAGGCAGAGAGGGAGACGGAAACAGAAAGGAATAGAAAGAAGGAGTTTAAGTGATATATTCTGCTATAAGACAAGAGACAGACACTTAGGGAGGCAGTCAAACATTTTTCCTCTCTGGATTCCTCTCGCTATGTTATCAGGTGAAAATGGCGGAGCATCTTCAAAACTTGGAAACCGAATCAAGGAATGTTTGGCTCTGTTTTTTTTTTTTTGTATTTAATTGTTCAGGGACAGACGTCGCTTAAGATGCCCCGCGCATCGTAACACATACTTCTTCCTTTAGAATTCCTTCATTGAATTTAACTCATCAGTTCCCTAGATAACTTAGTTGTCAAGAAAACCTCAAATATAGTATTGAAAGGTCTTGAAACACTGTATCTGTGATGGCCTCTGTCATGTTCTTCAAGGTATTGCGTGGATGTTTTTATTCTACATTCTCCAGAAATGTGAATACTCATGTACACACGGCATAAATCCTTAAAGACACCTGCTCATTTAAAGATCTTTAGAACCACTAATGGTCGAGAACCCCCCCAGAGTTTGTTAAATAGAAAGAAAATAAAGATTTATGGTATAATTCCCTAAGTTAAACGCAGCGTTTGGCTGTAATCTGAAGTGGAAACTGTGTGGGCCCACTCACATGCAGTAAATACCCACTTAGCAACAGAGCACCTCAATTCACTTCTCCTGGTGTCAAACACTGAGCGAAACCTTACTGGGTGCGGTAGCGTATATCTGACAATGTCCCCCAACAATCACACCGATCAGAGCAGAGGCTCTTTCTACATAAGCAGGTGCTGAAGAGTCACACTTGGCTGACGTGCGGACGTGTAGGTCACTGTGATTACCGCACAAAGGCGGCTGTGGCATTTTTCAGTTCTTTACGCCGTAAAGGTCAAGATGGACCAGGACGCTTACGAGACAATTATAGTTCTCTGCCGAGGTGTTGTGGCTTGTGTCTGTAGTTCAAGTGAAGTCTGCTTACTCATTGACTGCCAAAGCACCACCACACTAGATGGATGTGTCACACTTTTATTAGGTAGTATTATGTTTTTACTGTATGCTGCTACAAGCAGTAGCAGTACTGTAACTATTGAATATAAAACACAAAGTTCAGTTAGTTGACACGCTTTACGTCTTACAGCGTCTGCGCTTATAGCATCCTCACTATATGAAGATCTTCAGAGGGTGCATGTCAGCTGCCGGTGGAAACTGTGCCCCCACTGTACCACTAACACATGCTGAATTCATCCCTGACATTTAAAACATGTCACGTTTCATTTCAGTTTCTTTGCGGCACAAAACTCTGGATTTTATTGTTGCAGTTTTGTTTATCTGTGCATCAAGAAGGAGGCATTGTTACAACGCTGGCCCGTCTGAATAGAATGACTCCCAGCATTAATGAGGCCTTGTGGTCTGCGACTCTTCAGAGATTGTTGGAAGAGTTAAAAAATACATTCTGACAGATGACATTAGACATGCTAACGGAAATGTTTAACGAGTGCACTGCTCCGTGATGCGAGTCTTCAGAGTTTAATAGTGAGATTTATATGACCAGTGTATAAACAGATTAAAGAACTAACGTGTTGAACATTTAAGTTGGGCTTTATTGGAGATGGAGATGATTGCATCAGGTGTCCTGATCACTACACATCAAATAAGAGTATAAATAATTTTACGTTCCATCCCTTGAGAAAGTTATTCATCTGGGTGACAAACAAGCTGAGTAAGGGCTTGTAGACGAGACACATGTTCATGCTGGTGTCGAGGGACAGCTGGTCATCCGTGCTCTTTGTTCTTCTCCAATGGGCTTCTTTCTGAAGGGATCATAGGTCATTCAGCTGAAATGCAGCCCCAGTGGGGTGTGGAATGCTGTGAAGGATCGCCTTCGGCGAAAAGGTCCTACGTAAGGCAGTGGCTGCCGGGGCGTAGGTCACGCTTTAACAGATAGCCTTGGTCTATAAGCTCCCATCCATTGATGTAGAGGAACTATGGGAAACAGATGTTCTATTTTTACCACAAAGTGGAATTCACACGCACTGTCGTGTCAAGCTGGACGCAAGAGAGAAAAGACGGCGGCCTTTTTGTCTGAGCTGTCACATTCTGGAGAATAGTTGTCGGGGGGTTTACCGAGAATCTGTCTTTAAATAAAAGGAGGTTTCCTGCACTCTGCGAATCCAGTCATAAAAATGATCGTGTGTGTATGATGGAAAATCCTGATCTTACCTTGGTGTTTAACTCATCTGAATATGAGTCTGGTGACACCTCATTGGGATTTCGTTATGAGGCGCAGTTCAACCAATACAGACAAAATAATGTGTCTGCAATCGACTGCATGGACCTACAACCAATCAGAGCCACTTTTTTTTAAACAAAGAATAGGTTCTTTGGCTCTGTAAGTTCAATAATTTAATATTTCTGTCTGGTTTTAGTTGAATGTGTGGTTAACAGACTCAACATTCGTGCCACGATTGCGTGTAAAGGATGCGAACGGGAAGAAAAATTTCACAATAGATGTGGTCGCTCACTCGTTTATAATAATGATGATGGACTTTCAGAAGTCAGGGTCCGTGCTGTAGTGAAGACTTTCCTGGGTATGTTTGTCTATTTATTTATTTTTTTTTTGCTGTGTTATACAAACAAAGGGAAGGTGGATGCCATCCATGTGAGACTGCTTTAATTTATTGCTATGTCTCTGAGGTTTGTATTTAATATTGGAAAGGTGGAATAGAACATATTTTTGTGGTATTACTACAATAAAATAATGTGTTTTGCAAAGAAGTCAGCCTCCAGCGTGTCTGTCTGGGTTGATTTTGCAGACATCTGTAGTTACATCTGTACGGCACATGTAATAAACATAAAATTTGGGTTAATCTGTAATTTATTTTGGATACGCATGATAATTAATCAATGTTGAAATAATGATAAACACAGAACGCTATGTTCATGTTGCAGCAAACAAATGACAAATTCCTAATTTGTTCATTAAGTTGACTGCACGGTTTAGTCAAAACTATTCTTCTGATTTTCACTTTTCACATGAAGATCAGGGCCGCCTTTAAAGCATAGGAAATGAATTATTTCCCCCAAAACAGCGTTGCGCATGAAGGTGCGACAGTAAAGAGATGATGGCTCTCAGATACAAAGCTACTCAAAATTCCTCCCATCGCTTGATTGTCATTGAAGAATCAAGTGGATGCATCATCTGGCTGGAAATTCCCCTTTTTCTGAAGCTGTGCGTTTATTGTGAGCAGTCAGAAATGACGTCTCTTTCCCGTAGTAGGCCACGAAGAAGAAGAAGAAGAAGAGTCCTTTCTTGTTGTGTTTCAGCTCGGGTGCTTTCGTAGCAGCTGTTCACGAGACAGATAGAGACACTGTAAGCCCGCAAGATTAGCTTGTTATGAATATCTTTCCTGTACGTACAACAAATGCTATGTGAGGAGAACTGTCCTTCGCCGTGTGTGTGTGTTCGTTATCTACCCAATAACTTCCTCTGTCATTTTGTGATGGCACACAAGGACAGTGAGTGTGGTTTCTCGCACTGTCCCTGAAAAACCACGATTTACATAGTTCTCATACAATATAAATCTAGACATATGACATTCAATTCAGTTCAATGTTATCGAAGTTATGTAGCGTCAATAATAATACAAAACCTGGCCTGAAACCCCGGAGCAAACAATGAGAGGAGCGCACAACTGCATGATTAGTGATAGAGAAGGAGCTCAGTGCATCGTCCCCCTAGGCCTCAGTTCAGCTCAAACTATAAGCTTGATCAAAAAGGAAAGTCTTAAGACTAACCTTACAACCTTTATGACACTACGTTTAAGTTTTGGACACGGATATTTTATTACTGGAAACACGTGTTGGTCATTCAGGTGGTTTAGTTTGGGTTGGAGAACCCACGGGAGATAAATAACCAGAATAGATGTCCGTTACATAATTATATTTACTTATTCCCAAGTCAGTATTGAAATAAACTTGTCATTGTCATTGACTTGCCCACAGCGTGACATATAAGGGGAAAAACTGTGCAACAGTTATAGTATACAGGAATTTTTTGACACATAAATTTAAGTTTATTCACAAATGTCAATGAATGAGGTGTCATTGCCACATGTTCTCTGAATAACTAAGTGAACAAAATCCTCAAACGTGGACTGGTGGATAAAGGAAGGCTGATCTTAATTACGGTCAGATGGGAACTTGTTGCATTTTGAAAATTCGACGTCTTTTCTGATGGACAGAGATAATTGTGCGTGTGTGAATCAAGAAATCGTGATGTTGAAAATCTCTCCTCGGAGGCTCACAGTAAAATTCTCTAAATGTTGAAGTATTTACATCACTACATACCAGGTACAGTATATTCACTGACCTTAACTGAAGCCCGTCTGCTACACTAAAAAAAAAAAAAAAAAAGAAGAAGAAGAAAATAATTGATCGTTTTTGCAAACTTGAGTAAGAGACGAGTAGAACATGTGGAAAGAAGCCAGGGATGGAAAAGAAAATACACCACCTCCTAAAATCAACTTAGGAGGTCCATGGAGAGGTTTGCCAAAAAACGACATCATTTAACAAGAATGATCCATGAGTGGATATTCTTGTTTATCGGTAACAGCCCTATGATGAATGATTTTCTTTAGGTTTTTTTTTTTTACCGTACTTTCACACCTAAATGCAGTTTAATCTGCAACATACTCAAATTATTAAAAACAAAACAAAACACAAAAAAAATCTCATTAAATAAACAACATCCTTTTCGCTCACTTCACTTCTTGGCTCTGTGGCTCTTTAGTTCTTCAAAGCTATTACTTGACTGTTTATCATATTTCCTCATTGGCTTCTTTTTTTTTTTTCCTTTTCTTCTTCTCTCTCTCTCTCTCTGGAACAATATCACATGCTGCGTCTGCTACTTCTCTGTCAAACAAATAGCTGCTGTTATTGCTGCTCCCAGAGACATGAAACGTCACCGTGTGCGTAGGATTCTCAAGTAGAAAGCAGCTGCGTTTTCTTACCCTGCGACACATTAAATCAATGTTGTGCAGAATTAAGCTTTGATAACAGCAAAACTAATCCGTTGCCAACTCCAAAACTAATTATATTTTCGTATGTCAGTCACACAATCTCAGTTTGCTTGGTGGAATCCATTTAGGCCGACCGCCGGCCTATATATTCAGATGTCTTAACTCTTTCCCTGGGTTAATCCCGACCTCCGACCTCCGTGATGTAACTTCCCTTCTGTTTGTTATTTTCCGTGATGTTATATCCTGTTTCTATATTTTCCTTTGACCGCAGGAAGCAGAGCGAGCATTGTTGCATCCCCGGGGGCATTCTTCAATCAGAACCATCTACAGACTCGGTCTCTTGCTTGAGTCCTCGTTCCTTTTTTTCTTTGCCTCTCACTTTCTGCTCTGTCTCTCGCAACGCACACACTGTTAAACATGAGAGGCCTTGCCTTTACTCCTGTAACAAACATACAGTCTGCAGCTGCTCTATATAGTTGCTCAGCAAACAGCGTTTATCAGCTTCAGCTTTGGCACATTTTTACAAGCAGCCCACACACTCTTATTTATATATTTATTTATTTTTGTATTGCTAATGACAATTTGTATCAAGCAGGTGCGAATGAGTGGGAGGCTATTCTTCTTTTCTTTTCCTTTTTAATCATCCGTCATTATTTCTATGAAAGAAAATCATGTTGAAGTAGCACTTGCAGCGGTCGATATATAAAGATTTTTTTTTTAAATGTAGGTATTTTTGTGCCTCGTCTTTATTCTTGCAGCACTTGCAGCAGTCGATATATAAAGATTTTTTTTTTTAAATGTAGGTATTTTTGTGCCTCGTCTTTATTCTACCTGGAGTGTGAGATTGAAATTTACTTTGGCAGCCAATTAAAACAATATAATCGAGCACGTGTAAGTCCTACGCAGAATTGTCGAGTGATAAGTTAGCGATTATAACCATCAATGGTTGGCCTGGCAGGCTTTGGATTCCTTGGGGTTTGCAGGGCACCTTCAAAGCTCCTTTTAAGCTGCCACTGTGTAATATTTACCCAGTCTTGGACTCCGTTATGTTGGACTGTAGCTGGAATCTGGTGATACTCACCAGTCCAGCAGTCCCAACCAAATTAGCTGTCCATGCCCTCCCCACACATATTGGCTGTTCGTCAAACTAACCTTTGCGACTGGTCGAATAGTTGTGACTCATCAGAGAATCATCGGACATGGGCCTTCTGAGGGTGTCCTGTGGCGTCTAGCAACAGATTTGTTTTAGTTGGGGCCTTTGGGACCTATTTGTTGAGGGGAGGGGCCTCTTTGGATCAGGCTTGTTCAAGTGCATCCCACAGATACTTGATCAGGCATACCATTAGGGCCAAAAAAATTAATTATTGCCTTAATCCGACTTTAACTGGACAATTTAGGAGCATGTAAACACATTACTGTGACTAAAGTTCTCCTTATCAGATTAATACGCCCACATAATGCGATTGGAAGTCACGCTTAATCGGACTTTAACTGGACAACGTGTGTGCACATTGCCCAACAAGCATCGCGTTGGTGTATTACCCCGGAACAAAAACATCCAAGAAGGTTGGTTGCAGAAGAAGAAGGTAAACAGTGGTGCGTACATGGCGTATGAGATTAAAAAAAAGCTGTACTATGATCAATCTTGTTGACGCATTGAACGACTCTTGTCAATTATATGATGTAATGGGTTAACTGGAAAGGGGGCTGTATTAACCTGCTGAAAAGACATATATCGCCACCTAGTGTGGAGGAGGAGGACATGTTCCCGTCATTTATTCGTTGGAAACTGTAGTTTCACACTGCAACCTGCTAGAGATAACCATTGCTATGGGGTGGGGATGTTTGGTGGTACATGTTTAAGTAACATCCACACAAATGCCAGGTCCAAAACATTGAATTGTCACAAGGTGGTCAATGTGTTTCACTTCTCCTGTCAGTGGTTTTAATGTTGTGGCGTTAAATGACATTCTCAGACCTCTTTTTGTGTTTTTCTCGTCTTAAAATATGTCAGATTAGAACATTAAAACAAAAGTGAGTGATGTTTCAATAAGCTCAGGAATCTAGCTGGTTACAGACAGAACCAGCCTCTCTGAAGGATGTTTCCTAAAGATTAGAAAATAAAATCTCGGAGCAGCTGATATATAGTGAAAGAACTGATAGCCTAGCAACAGTCACTTAACGTTGTCTGGTAACGCCATAAAAGTAATTTTTAAGAATTCATGGCAGGAGATCGTGGAAACTTAGTCGCCACAATAACAGAGAAGCAGACTTCTATTCTGTTTACCCTGGTGGGACCCAAGAGTTAGTCCTTCAACCAATTAAGCAGTTCCAATGATCCAGTGCCAGGCAGACGGAGCGCTCCCACCAGGGCAACGCAGACAGGGAGCCAAACAAATTAGACATGACCTCAGAGTACAAGGCAGGGGTCATTTTCTGTTACACAAAGAGCTGGAGGAGGACAACAGATTCCACATGAGCATAGAACCCGGGCCGATTCTCATAGCGGCACACAAAAAATACCGGCTGGCTCTTTCCTAGCAGTCAAACGAAGTCAAATAAATGCTCAAAATTAGAGTTTAATACCTTTAACGTGGCCTTGTCATACGTTACACTGCATAACGTCTTTCCTCCTGAATCAATAGCCTCTATGTGCCTCCTCCTCCTTCCTCCCTCCTTCCTCCCTCCTCCTCCTCCTCCTCTTCCTCCTATCAGGTCTGTTACCATAGCAACCCGATGAAGGCTAAGGAGGCCATTTAAAAGTATAAGGGCTCAAAATAACGACTGTGGGCAGCGTTCGAGCTGAGCAGCTCGAGGCTGCCGAATCAATGCGACGTCTCCGGTGTGGTGTCGGCGTTTGAAAGGGGGGAAAGATCTCGCGCGGTGATGGTCAGCTTTATTCCAGAAGAGCCGGGAGGAGAGAGGGAGTCAGATCCTTGAAAAGTTGGACTCAGTCCAAGTAGTACAAAATCTAGTCTGCTCCCCTTTTGGGTTGCCCTCTATCCAGCTACTGTCTGGCCGTCTGCCAGCGCCTGGCGCCGTTTTTTTTTTTTTTTTACCACCTTGCCTCCTTGTGCCAGAGCATTGTCAGGACACATGCAGGGTAGAAGTTTATTCTTTCAGGAGCCAATTTTGCTACCAAACCATGATGCAGACTGGTTATAGATTAGAATTTTCTGATTTAGCATAGCAGTGTGATCGACTCCAAAAAACGGGTTCGCTTGAACTCGTGTGGCTTGAGTGATGAATTACGGTATTATTAAATGGTTTGAATTGTCTTAGGGTTTTCCTGTTGGGACAGGAAAAGAGAGAACAGAGGTGTGCCTCCTAAGGCCCAGTAGGAAGTAGCCAGTCATCCTCCATTCATCAGCATGTTCTTTCTTATTTTAATCTCTGTTTTTGTGTGCGACTTCGTGTCCTTCTCTGTCTCACCTCCCGTCTCCCAACCCTCTTGTTCCTACCGTTCATTGTTCTGGAGACTCGAGCTGCTGCCTCACACTAAGGAAAACCAAGTGTACGTCTTCCTGTAGCCTGGGAAACTTTCTCTCTCTTTTTTTTTTTTTTTTGTTATTCATATCCAGCTTTTTCTCTATAGTTTCTCTATAAACAGAACCCATTTCTTTCTATTGTTAGCAAACATTACTCACGAGGGATTTTGTCTCCAAAATTGCTTTCCATTGTGAATTTAACATCTCTGCTCAACAGACACGGGCTGCACACAGTATATTGGCTTGTAATATTTGGATTTCAAGGCAGTAAACAAATAAAAGCAAATGTTAAATTAGCACCCTGTTATACAAAAAATGCTCCAGGAAGTGCACAGAATAGCTCAAAAGTGAAGTGCTCCGTTTTCTGTATCATATATTGCCATTTATTTTTTATTGTAAGCAAACTCACCCCTTTTGACTTATGGTAAGTGTGTGCTTGCCTCATAGAGAGAGTAAAACAGAGACACAACCCTGCCACAGGATCAGGAGGACTTTGTTGGGAACACTTTTTAATCCATCTAAGACTTGAGTTATTTCCTCCGAGCAGTGCTAGAACCAGGAATACGCAGAGTTAACTCAAGTATCCCATGTTTGGTGTTCCTCCAAGGGGCCTATGTTTGTGCACGGCCAGGACAGAGGGCCTACTTCTACAAACACGCTGCCTATCTGGACTCCAGAGCTACTTCAGAGAGAAGTAGTTCGAATGGATAAAATAGTTTTGATACGATATTACACTGAAGATTCATCTGTGAGTAGTTTTTTTGTCGCCAGGCCCTTCAGAGCACATAGATGAATGATCAATGCTCAAGGGTCCGTCACATAAAAGTTTTATTAAACTCATAAAAACTGAACCTTCAAGTTTATTACCCCCAGGATTCCCTCAAATTCACAAAACCTTAACAGAAGTCACAACACACAATGGAAACTGTCAAACACTGAAATTTGTTGCAATTGACTGTATTTAAAAGAAGCTTTAAACACGTTTCGTCACATATTAGGTCTAAAAATGTGCAAAAGATTCAGCCCCTTTCGGTCGGGGATGTTTATCCCGAACGTTTTTGTAAAGTTCCCAGTGGTGGTGGCAGTCTCTTCCATTTCTTCGCTCTTGTTTACACTTCAAGCCCGACGTCATAAAATCCACTCATATCCTTTTACTGGCCTTTACTCGCTAAGATTCCTTCTCCACGGGAATCCTGGTGCAGCTAGACCTTAAGCCTTCTTTACTCTCTGCAACAGCTGCTGCTGCTGTGAGTCAGACAGTACGAGGATAGTTTGGATTAGCCGTGTGTTTGTGTGCGCTGCTTTTTTTTAATCTGTAATTTTTGTTAAAGTGTATTTCAAGATGGCTGGGCGACATACAAGTTTATTTGATTTCACGGCGTTCGCGAGATTGTTTCAGACACGGTGCAACTGCGTCACTGCGAGGTGTGGTCAAGACGGAAATGGTCCGTGTCGGTTGTTAAGGTGACCAGATGTCCCCGATTTCTGGGGACAGCCCCCTTTTTCCATCACCTGTCCCCCCGGCTATAGCTGTCCCTGAAAGTGTCCCCATATTTATCTTTATGACTAACAAAAAAAAAAAAATGTTGCACACACACTACAGTTATTACGGTAGCCAGTCACGCAGCTGTTCACATTACAGACATATCAGTTTAAATATGAATAAGTGCGTCATAATTGTCTCCGTTTCTTAATTTCATCTTGATAACATTTAATTTATTTATTTATTTTTATCTCAGAGCCATCTCTGGATTTCCACATCAGCAGGCAGCGCTAACACGGGGCCGTGCAAACATGTTTTACTACTAGTGTGGGATAATTCTACAATATTTACTCATCATCACGGTAAAATAGTCCATCCTCAGTCAATCTATTGCATTAATTCCTCTCTCAACCAGTAAAAAATGTTGTGAACATGTGATTATGCATTAAAAAAAAAGAAAAATACCGTGATACGTAGTCATTTTGAAAAATACTGTGCATTTTTTTGGTTATACCTACCAGGCTTAGGCTCTACAGTACTGAATATGTCTAGGTACAGAACAGTCATGCACAGTTTAAGATGCAAACTAGGTATGTCCTGATTAAGTTTTTATCTTGCTCACTTTGACACTGATATCAGCTGATCCTGTCAGGTGTCTGTATATCTTAGCTTATGAGACCTGTGTTATGTCTCAGTTATTATCATAATTAATATTATTATTATTAGCATTTGAGTCTTTTTTTTTTTACATTTCTGAATTTGTACAACTGCCGATCACAGTCGACTGCTTGCTACTCACCTCACATCGCTCCTGCACCCACACAACCACCCATACACCTACACGGGCAGAGATGCACACAGACCGCAGTCACTGATTTCATGTGTTTTATTGAGAATTTCGTGTGTGTGTGTGTGTGTGTGTGTGTGCGCAGCGCTCTCAGCCAGAAAGCTCATCAATGGCTGTGAGATTTTGCCGAATGTTACTATGGTAACTGCAGTGAAATTGCTTCATAAAAGACAACTGGTCATGTGTAGGTTGAAATAAAAAACTGAGCTGTATGGAAATGAGGCACAAGCTGCACAGGGAGAAAGAAAGATGTGGAATTTACGAATGACAAAATGAAAAAATAATAGAAAGAAAAACTGCGATTGAGGAGGAGAATGAGTGTGAATGAGTTTAAACCGATCAAAAGAGAATTAAATAATGAGGCGTGTCGTTTTCCAGCTACAGTTTCTCCCCCGTTCACTGCTCCAGCCTCCTTGCCTCTCTCCCATCATCCTCATAAATGTATTCATACGGCGCTGACACCATCGCAGCCTTTCATCCTGGAGAGGCCTTGTGTTTTACATAAAAATTGCTTTGTCCACAGAGGAAGCTTAACTGGTGTTCGCGTGTGTGCGTGTTCGTGTGTGTTTGCGTGAAGTGGTTTGGCCGTTATAATCAGAACGTGAATCCGAACCGTGGGACCAGCTCTGCAAAAAAGACCCCATTTGAATCTGAATCGCTATCTGCTCGATTTGAATGATAAGGTGAGTTGAAGCGGCGTTCAAAGGGACGTGCAGATGGCCGTGTGAGAGGACGGTGTAGCTGGAGAAGCGACAGAAGCTCGTGTCTGTTCGTCAGATGAGCGCCACTGCGGCGGCATGTCCTCGCCATCATAGAAAAGTGTGTTATTATAAACCTGCAGTCACCCACACGAACCCACTGCAGCTATTAATAAAGTTTCTTTTAGTTTCTTGAGTGGTTGGAACGTACAGCAGCAGCGTTATTCATGATCATTTTATTAATAATTAACAATGAAAGTATGTCTGAGCTTTAATTGAGGTAATGTTAACTCCAGCTGGTTTAAAACACCCTTTGGTGACCTTCGTGTCAATCATGTTTACACAGCAACTCTGACACAGCATTTCAGTTTTCAGATTCAAGTCTTTTCTTTGACTTAACCTCCTGAGACCCGGCGTCCTCATATGGGGACACTTTTGTCTGCCATGTACTGGTAGCGAAGGGTCAATACACTTGTTTGTTTATTCTTATTAACTTTTCTAGTTTGATATGAAAAACAAATTTACAAGCATTTGTTTGATGACGTTGGGATTTTATCGTTTCCAGTTCTGCCTTTGCATTAAAATAATTTATATATAGTTTTGTATTTTGGTGCACAGTGATGACTTAAATTGTACATAATTAGTTTTTCAAAAACTACTTCCAGTTCAAAGTTTTTAGGTTCTACTAATGCCAAAAGATCTTAATTTTATTTAAAAGAAATTAACATGCATTCCAAACAAATGCTAATAAAGGTTAAAACTAGACAAACGTTTTATTTCATTTTATTTATTTACTGTTTGGTTTTATCCTGACTGTGTAGTGCACTGTTGTTTAGCAGCTCTGTTATAATGCGACATATTTACAACAGTATTCTTCTGTATTGTTGTCAATCGATGTGCACTGTCCCTTCCCAAATAAAATGAATTCAGTTCTATTTTAACAGCTTACAGAGCCACCGTACATGCAAACGTCCTCATTCATACATGCTGCCAGTCTGTCTTGCTTTTGACGCCTTCCTTCTCAGGAATGTACGTGCATATATTTTGTTTTCCTTGCATTACATTTAACAAGTTGGAAAGGCATAAAACCAATCATTCCATTTGGTCTCTCATGTCAAGGTTTTGCAGTAAATGAAAAAAAAAAGTATACGTTGGATTCAGTTTGTCTGATTTCTGGTTAGCTTGTGTGCTAGTTTTTATTTTCAATCAGTATGTTTTCACCTGTGGTGTAAAATTACCTAAATCCATTCAGAATTGCTCATCCACACAATGTATATATCCTGCACAGTGGATGTCCTGTCGGTTAGAAAACGATTGTGTTGTTAGCACAGCATGGTAACAGCTGCAGCTCTTGTTGAAAGAGATAGATGAGCCATTTAAATGTATTCCTTGCACGTTTTGATCTAAATTACTCACACACGGTGGTTCTTTCTGCAACAACATCCGCGTAGCTTCAGCGTGTCAAGAGTCTTTGAGCTGTTAACCCATCTCACTGCTCTGGCCTGGTGTAGATTTCGGTTCCCACCCCCGGCCGAATGCAAAAAAAAAAATGTTTTAAAAAAATGCAGCTTTCCAGCTCTGTTGACATTCGGAACAGCGCGGCGAAGCGTGCAGCAGCTTTCGAGAGGCAAAGAAACGCGTCCTGTCACTCAGCGGTGCCCACTCGTTTTAATGTCAGCTGCTGTCAGTCTACGGTTTACTCATGTTCTCGTTCACTTTGACATTTATTTTCTCCTCCGTAACCAACCCGCGAAATAAAACCTAAAGTCTAAACAGTCCAGAACTGATCAGAAGAGAACTAGAAGTCAACGTTCGTGTCATCACACGAGTGCAGCAGCGTCTTGTGTTGTTCGGCTGAGCGTGTTACCAGGAGCGGCAGAGCGGTTTCATGGCTGTGATTGTGTAAAGGAGTGTGTGTGTGTGTAAGCACAAACCTACAGATGCAGGCTGGAAATAGAGTGTATCATAACAGGTGGCAGGGCGCAGTGGGTCAGTAATTACAGCTTGGGTACGTTTCCATGAAGACTGTGATAGAGCAACGGATGGGGGTCACATCAATGGACTCCCATTAGATGAAGAGGTTGGCGACGGACACGGAGGTGTAATCACTCCCAGGGTCTTTTTTTTTTTTTTTTTTGTGGCAGCACCTTTGAGATGAGTCACTACAGTAACTGGCATTAAGTCTTGAGTTTCTTAAATGTTTTCCACCAAACCCTCAATTGTTCAGTTGTTCACTCGCTACTAAAGGACAAAGAACATCAATCAAAACATACGCAGATCAAGCATAACATTAAAACCAGTTTTCTGCTGGGAAACCTTTGCACTTGGCATTTGTGTGAATGTTACTTAGACTTGTAACATCCACTTTGTCCAGACCAGGCAACCCCCCAGACACAATACAGACACAAAACACCGCAATGACAACTTCAATTTTATAAGTGAATGGTGTCGACAGATTGATGCAGAGGTGGGGTTACTACTTTACTGTTTCTTATTCTGCACAAGCAGATGCTGGAGGTTCTGTCAGTCTCGTGTTACAACAACTACAGTATACACTCATTTGCCACTTTATTAGGTACACCTGTTCATTTGCTTGTTAACACCAATAGCTAATCAGCCAATCACGTGGCTGCAATTCAATGCATTAATTCATGTGGAGGTGATGAAGAAAACTTGCTGAAGTTCAAACCGAGCATTAGAATGGGGAAGAAAGGGGATTTAAGTGACTTTAAACGTGGTATGGTTGCTGGTGCCAGACGGGCTGGTCTGAGTTTTTTAGAAACTGCTGATCTACTGGGATTTTCTCACACAGCCATCTCTAGAGTTTACAGAGAACGAAAAAGAGGAAATATCCAGTGAGCGGCAGTTGCGTGGACGAAAATGCCTTCGTTGATGTGAGAGGTCAGAGGAGAACGGGCAGACTGGTTGGAGATGATAGAAAGGGAACAGTAACTCAAATAACCACTGGTTACAACCAAGGAATGCAGAATACCATCTCTGAACGTGCAACACGTGGAACCTTGAAGGGGATAGGAAACTGAGACTACAGTTGGCACAGGCTCACCAAAGGACAATAGAAGATTGGAAAAAACCTCTGAGGAATGTTTCCAACAGCTTGTTGAAAGCATGCCACGAAGAATTAATGCAGCTCTGAAGGCGAAAGGGGTCCAAGCTTTAACTGGCGAGGTGTACCTAATAAAGTGGCCAGTGGGTGTATGTTTGTTGCTATTACGTTTAAAAAAAAGTTGTAGTTTGAACTGTTTTTTTCAACAGCTGCTGCATAAATTGTTAGGGCCTGTGCCTCATAGCCTCATTTATTAAGTTCTGTCATGTGGGTAAAATTTATCCAGTTTTGATTCACAACCAAACGCACTGAAAATCGGTGGCATTCTCATCAGCTGTTCTAAGATTGGCAGCGCTGTAAATTATTAACATGCCAGAATCCCCAGTGGGCTCGTCTTTGTGAGCTTGCGGATTTAGCTCAAAGTGCCGCCGTGTTCAAGAGCAGCCAGCTGCTGGCGTTCCTGTAAACTCAAAAGAGCCACGATATTTACGAATATAAACTCCTTAAATCTAGATGTCTGACCAGGTTAGAAAAAAACACAGCAAACACGCCCGATGTTGGAATTAATAAGCATCTGTCGTACAGAGAGGAATCGCTTCAGTGAGGGGACAGTCCCTCGTAGCGCTGCGTTCACTTGACTTCTCCTCTGCTAACAGGTGGCCTAGTGCAGCGCACCCTCAGTGAACTCCAGTCTCCAGGTTTCTCGCTGATAAACGTGCAGCCTGTTAAATTTTACTTATCTAACGCCGCGTTATCTCCACATCCCACATTTTCAGTGCGCCACTGTTCCCGGTAACCCTCGATTGTGATTCTTTCCCATCCAATCGCCAGAAGGGTTTTTATCAAGTTGTTGACGACACGAGAAGTTGAGGCTGTTCAGTCGTGCCTGGCCGGTTATTTGACTGTGAATTAGAGCATGGCTGCAGCTCATACTTTTCCATCGGGTTCTTCGGGTAGATAATTCTGCAGTCTGATATGTTATCTCTCCTCAAATACCCTTGCTTACATTGTGGGATTTTTCTGCACCGTGGCAGCTTTGGTTTGACTTTTTTATTTATTTATTTATGTGTTTATTTCTGTCAACGTGAGCCCTCATAGTCGACCGAGAACTGACGAATTACTTGCTTAGTAGGATGTGCAAAACAAAACGTACAGCCGTTCTTATTCATCTCATACGGCTTCCTACGGTTCAGTTACATTCATGGTGGTTTTGAGGACACAAGTGACTCATTTCCTGAGAGTGAAGGCCAAGCCGAGGCTAACAGTACGCGGCGCAGAGCTGAATGCATACTGTACACAGACTCCCTCGGCCTAAACACCTCAACTAGAAAAGCATCTTGGAGGGGGGGGGGTAGAGATTACTGCTGCATATGTTGTGATAATCTTTTTTAGCCCGAGTAATTTAATTATAGCGCGTACATATATGGCGCACTCACTCACATACGCACTCACAGTATGATTAATGACAGAACAATCTCACTGAGACCAGGAGCAGGCACTTCCTGTTTGTGTCTACAAAAAGGGCAGATACAAAAAAAACAACAACAAAAAAAAAACAGACTCTTCGCTGTGTCTCTTGTCACCGTTTCCACGTCTTATTATTGACTCTCCGGGACAATACAAAAAAATAAACAAGAAACAAGAGGCCATTAAAAATAATCGTAGACAGTGCACGTTTAAAATAGCCAGTACATCCTAATCTAACTGAATGAACTTTCAAAACTTGAGAGTTATTTGGAAAAGACAACTTTAAACTAAAGAGTAGAAACCACCTTCAGTGAACCTGAACAGCGTCTCTTCATCCTTTTTAAATATTACATGACACGTGTTTCAAACAACATGATGAAAGTAATAAATATTTCTGTTTATTCAGATTAACTACGAGAGTCACAACAGATCTGTGAAACATTTGTGGTCAAACAAAAAGAATATAATCAATACACGAATGAATGTCTGTTCCTTGAGATGTTTTACGACCATAATATCCAGGTCAGCAGTCGTTTAATGACTCATGTTCGTGAGCATGGCGACGACTTTTATTGTCACAAGGAATAAAACTGTCCCCTGTCCACATGCGTGGAGGCGACGGCTAATTGTGGTGCTGTTTTTGAGTAAATGTCATACGTCTCTAAATATGTACATTTAAACTGAATGCAAACAGGGATTTTAAAGCTTTATCCGGTTCATAAAGATCTGCACAACAAACACTGATAGGCCAGTTCCAGGAAGAGCAGAAAGAAATTGTTTCTCAAATGACGTTTGTTGAGCGGCGCGACTTGACACATCACTTGACTGTACCACCTTTTCCTTCCTGTGCATCTAAGCCCGGTGTAGAGAGCGCGTAGGGATTTTATAGAGTAATTAAACCTGTGTCGAGCATATGGCGCCGTGTGTGCTTAAAGTACACAGGGCTGTTTTCGTGGAAAGTTCCATTCGATTGTAAAAATAAAAATAAATAAATAAATAAATAAATAATGAGGGGAAAAAAGGGAGTGAAGATTCCAGTCGAGATAAATGTAAAAGTCAAGGGGTTGCTTACATTTTTTTGTACCTCAACAAAACCACTCAAGGACAGAACAGCTGGGTCTGGTGGTTGTTTGGCTGACGCATTGCTTGGATCGAGGCATCAAAACAAAACACTTTCTGAACTCCTCTTTCAAAGTAAAGTGGAATTTAATAGGTGTACTATAACACAAAATATGTTTTTCCGATATCCGCTTGCACAACAAAGTGGTAACGCCTTCAAACCTTAAATAAAGCACACGATGGCGTTTGCCTGTTATTTGTTCCCCGCCTGGTGATGGACACCATTGGCGGAGCTAAACTGACCACGGAGATGCGTATAAATGGACATGTTTGGTTTGTTGAACCAGAGCTACTTGCTGTAAACTGTAAAAAATGTGCACATCACACTCAGTTATATTAAGAGGCATCCGTCAGTCTAATCTGCACGACTCTTGGAAATCCACGAGCTCTAGGAAATGGAGAGAAATGACTCGTAGATCATCAGATCTAGAACGAAAGTTCATAAAAGTCAAAGCCAGTCAACAAGTTAAGAGCTCAGAAATCACATTCTCTATATCTGTTGTCTTAGCTGCAGGAAAGAAACTGTGAAAAGATTTTTTACAGATTTTTTTATCTTTTTTATGCTTATACAATATTTTTAAAATTCTCAAAAGGGATTTGTCGACCACCTGCGCCAGCTGTTTCCCTTTTCAACTCTAAAAACTCTAAATTCAGATCAAACTGATCAGTTGTACTGTGTTTTTTTTTACCAATTATTGAACATCCATAAAAATGTTACTGTCTTAACACAGATACAGTTCAAAACTATGCACCGTCTTAATAAAATCCAGGTCTCTGAGGATCGTAGCTAACGCTGCACTCACAATACTGTGTAGGACAAAGTATGTGTATGGAAAAAATATTCTATACACAAATTTTAAAAAAAAATGGATCGATCTGTTTTTTTTTTTGTTTTTTTTTAAGGCGCTTCAGGTACAACTAGCATGTTTGTGTGAGAGCACACAGTAGGCTGCATAGATAAACATCGATGAATGATTCATGCACAACTTCAAAAAAAATAATAAATAAAAAAATAAAAGGCATGCACTGAATTTATTTTTTATTCCGATTTGTACCTAGCTGTAATCTTCTGGAAATTATTTGGTGACACAACAGCACATATATTCAGAATAATGAACGATTAATTCCATAATGTATTTACATGATAGACAACTGTTTGCTCAAATGCTGTAAATTAGATTTTTTTTGTCTGGAAAAGTTTTGCAATTTCAAACATGTGAGAACCCTGCATTCAATCTGTTGTGATTCCAAAGCAATAAACATTTTACACACATGCACGACGTCTAAAGCCCGAAACTTCTCACTGTGTCTTCCAGCTGTAAGCCGAGTGATTGACAGGACCACCAGACATGGGGAAGCAGAACAGCAAGCTCCGTCCCGAGGTGATGCAGGACCTGCTGGAGAGCACCGACTTCACCGAGCACGAGATCCAAGAGTGGTACAAGGGCTTCCTCAGGGACTGCCCCAGCGGGAACCTCTCCATGGAGGAGTTCAAGAAGATCTACGGCAACTTCTTCCCCTACGGGGACGCCTCCAAGTTCGCCGAGCACGTCTTCCGCACATTCGACGCCAACGGCGACGGGACGATAGATTTCCGGGAGTTTATCATCGCGCTGAGCGTGACGTCGCGTGGCAAGCTGGAGCAGAAGCTGAAATGGGCCTTCAGTATGTACGACCTGGACGGGAATGGGTACATCAGCAAATCCGAGATGCTGGAGATTGTACAGGTGAGTCTTTGTATGGGAATCCTACATGTAGAGCAGGTTATGTATGAGAAAAGTTTCCAGCGAAAAATAATCACACTACAGAGAAAAGTATCTGTGTTACGCGAGCAATTGAAGTCAGGCGACGCACAGACGCGTGCACTCCAACTGTGACACTGCCCAGGCCAGTTATTGTTAAACAGTTTTATTAACAGAGCAGCCACTGTATCCATAACACACTCTTTATGAGACTAGGGAAAACACTGCTGGCATTTTAAGAATAGCAGGACACACATCTCTGTTTCAGGTTGAGAGGAAGTTCAGAAAGACGTAGGGGGCTGGATGTGCCGCTTCCTAACTTACGATTTCTAGGAGATGTGTCATGTAGGACCTACATTTCCTGCCAGCTTTGAAATGACAGCACACTTACAAGATGCATTTAGATTGACTGGAAACATACCCCTGTACTGCCAAGGAGAACAGCTTTGGAAAAACAGGGATCCATTCGGGTCAGCATTGACTCCTACCTTCAGCCTAATTTAGAAACATTTGCTTTTCTGTTCGCTCCACACCTTTTACAGGAACAAATGGCTCTGCAGCTTAACCTAATCCGTGTCTGCTGAATCACCTTCTGTTCGCTATTGTTGTCTGGCTTTTAGCTTTGACATGATAATGTCATGTCGGATCACGTTTTTATCTAGTGCAGCATATTTGGTTAAGAAATATAAAAGAAAAAGAAAGGGATGTGTTAAAAGGCCTGCGTGCTGCGAACACATGTTGGTATCCATTAGGACGAGGAAGACAAATGTCAGCTAAATTGAGCGGACTTTTCACGTTAAAGGATGTTTTTTAATGCTGTGAGGGAAGCCACAGCTCACCTTTAAGAACTAAAGAAAAAAAAAACACAAGGAAGAAAGGGGAGGGGGTGGCATTTCCTGCACAAAAGCTCTTCATGTAAACAGACCGTTGAGCACATCAGCACACAAACTCTGTATATACAGCATTTGCAGTTCTTTAATTATTTATTTTTCTATTTTTTTCCTGCCGTCTTTCCATAACAGCAGCTTAATGCTCCCCGTTTAATTTAGTTTACTCTGATTCTCTGTCTTGATGAGCAGACCTCTCATTGTGTCTTTAGTCTAGAAGTCGCGTTTGAAACCGGACGTCTGCGTGATGTATGTGAGGGCAGGAAGATGCATGAGGAAAAAAAACAATGGAGTAGGTAAAGGTGGAGTAGAAGATGAGAAGACAAGATTATTTTTCAGAAGAAGCCAGAAGGAAAACTGATAAATACCCGATGCAAGTCCTGCACAAGTGCCAAAAGCTGCAGTTCCTCAAACGACCACTTGAGGCATGCTTCAAAAGTGAGTCAGGTCCCATAGACCTCCTTCTCTGTATAGAAAATAACTAAAGATGTGTGGGTGCAGTCACAGGGACCTGCCCACGTCATCTCCAGGCCCGCTCCGTCCGTCCTCCTCCAAGTGCGAGTACAATCACCGTTAATGCATAGGCGCTAATCAATCCCATTTCTCTAATTAATTTCCAAGAGCCAACTCCAGGAAAACAGGAATCTGCACTTCTGCTTCACATGTGCTCACCTGTCACCACTTCAAGGTTAGATTAAGCCTTCCTACCTCGAGGCCGTCGTGATTCAGCCTTCAATCTGTCACCTCTTCCTACAGCCTGACAACATGAATCCCTCTGCCCACCTTCCATTAAAAGGTGGCACTGTTCGCGAGGACGAGGGAGAGAACAGAAAGCGGTGACTCAGACGGTTGTCACCGGTTGTTAGCGGGGCACGTCAGTTCAAGTGAACAAGAGGAGGAGAGTTCTTGAAGGAATGGGTGTCAGTGCATGTACTGTTTCTGCTAGCTGTTAATTAGCTGCAGTTTGTTGATCACTGGGAAATGTCTTCCTCCGTCCACCAGGCACGCAAAACATATTAATTGTGGTTTCTGACTCTTTCATTGCAGCAGGAGTCCTACTCATTAAATTAGAAGATGTCATTCCTTGATTTAGAAAAAAAAGCCCAGGGCCATTTCAATTTCCCTCTCTGTCTCAGACACGTACACACAACTGCCTTTACCCTCCTGCCCCCATTGCATTTGCCCGGATGACTTTCCAGGTTCAAAGCCGCCCGCCTCTGCAGAGAGAAAACAAGCTTGAGAGAAAAGTAACTGTTGAAGTTTAAAGCGAGGACCGCGCTCCAAGTCTTTAATCTGTCTCAAAGTCTTGTGATCGCTGTTACTGCTCTCAGGGCTATCAAAGAGCAAATTTGGCAGGTGACTCTCATAAATCCATTTCATTTTCCTCTGCGTCTGTGATGGTTGCAGGCCAACCCACGCGTCCTTCCACTAAAATGCCTACCGACTCTCCCTGGCTCTCTTTAGGGACGCCGCGATGTCAGCATGTGCTTTTATATGAGTGAAAAATGGCGCTGAATTGCAGAGTAATTGATGCAAATGTTAGTATTATAATAATCTAATATAATAATAAGCTGCAAATGGGGAACTATAGCATTTATGTCAAAGCACAGCTGTGAGGAAACACAACGGCCTCAGAGCTATTTCAGCTATTTCTGTAGATTACTGTACTTATACTATGTTCACACTATAAGCAACAAAGATCCAGCGACATTATTGCTGCTCAACCTCTCAACGTTGAGGGCTTCCTTTGAAAATGGCTGAATTTATTCAGTGATGTTCGACCCAAAAAATACTTTATTCAAGCCTCAAGTCTCTGTCGTGTGCCTGGTGTTCATACAGCTTTTAAAGGAGCTCTTCTTTTAGCCATCTTCACCAACCTCTACCAACCCCTGGTTGCATTTTGTGTAAAAGTGCATGCAGTTCCTCATCCACACGGAGAAACCACTCGTGTTCTTCCCCCGAAGGACCAGGCCATTCCTCCAGTATTTTTTTCTCCAACTTTGTTTATTGAACAGGATTTTGTTTTTTTGTTTTTTTCTCCATACAGACAAGCAACGATAGCAAATAATTATATAGCTACACATCAAATGTCCTCATGTCCCTTCCCGCCCCGTGATCAAACCTCTTTCAGATTATATACACTCAAAAAACAACGATAAAGAAGAATAATAACTTACAACAACAACTTAAAAAAGGGAGGGGGCTGCGGTTGCTGCTACAGAAAAATATAGCATGTACAGAGAAGCGTAAACATCCTCTACAGCTGGAGATGTATCAGAAGAGTTTACCACTGCTAAAAATGGGCCCTTCGTATGTCTTGAAATGTCTCCGGTTGACATTTCTCTGAAGTGAACCCGTGAGCGAGAACCTTAGTCAGAGTTAGAGAGCACGTCTTTTATCCAGTAAGATCATGTCTCTCCAATCAAACAAGATTAGCCTCCAGGCTAGCAAAGTAGAAAATGCCAATACTTGCTTCACTGCCATGGATAAGGTACTTTGGAGAGTAGTCCCTATAAGCACCTCCCAATTTAGGACAAGACCAAAACATATGAGTGTCCACACCTATTGCAAGCACCACTAACAGAAGAATGGATTCTGGCTAGTTTAGCGTTCGTATAATGTGTTTATTCCTCCAGCGCCTTCCTCAATTCACACTCTTCGCCACTGTGACGTGGAGCTGCAGCTCACTCCAACCAGCTAATGCTCTCTCCTGCGGAGAGTGTGTAAATGCTGGTGATGCTCATAATTAGCCTTGCTGTGGGAGTAATTGAATGGGATGGCTAACAGCCAGCCCGGCTCGTCTTCTCCTCGGATAATGATAAAAAATCAGAACGCGGAGAGGAAGATTAAACCGCTTCATCCTCTCCATCAGTAGCTGATGTATAACCTCCACCTTTCCTCGGAAACACACGACGCTAGCGGCGGAGCTCGCAGGTGCAGAGGGGCCGTCCAGTGGCAAAGAAGAGGAAAAAAAAAAACACACACAAAGGAGGGAGCATTCGTATTGGCGATTTAGTGAGATTAAATTGAATGGATGGGTAAATGAACAGATCTCTGCTCAGGCGGATAAAGCCGCCGTGGGAATCGTGTGTGGTGTGAGGCCGAGACGAGAGGCTGCGTGTGTGTCGAGCGTGTGCGCTCATTACCACAGAGCAGCTCAGCTGGCTCTTTCTCTCATTGACCCGCCGCCTCTCTCAGACTCTGCCTATGCACATCTGTCTCTCTCTGTAGTATCTAGATGAAGGGCAGAAACGGAGATATTTCTGAACGCGGCGATCCGTTCCTTTCACCCTCGCATTCACAAGTGGTTAGGTAATAGCGCAGAGCTGCGGCTTAGTAGCGGCGTATCTGCTTGTCCTCACTTAACTGTGGCCCGAGCCGTTTGCAGCCTCACAGGGGGATGATGTTGTGTTCTTGGCTAGAAGCTCCCCCGCTGCCAACACGTCCAGTGCCCTGTTGAGGCCTTCTCCGTGGCTCTGAGCCTCAACCTCTGGTTCCTACTAAAGATGTTAATCTGTAAAAGTGAGGAAACAAACGTATCGCTTCCAGCGCTCAGGGATTTCCTTAAATAGCTGTGTCCTGTTTCGTTGTCATGTTTTTTTTTTTTTGTTTTGTTTTTTTTTTTCCAAGTGTGTTGACCTCGGCGCTGTTTTCCTGTAACTTTACATGAGGTCATTTTTGAACTTGTTTCCTGTGAGTTCACAAGCATAAATCAAATAAAAACACTTTTAGAGCTGGTTTGCAAACGACACTTAAGGTGAGGCAGAGGTCAGTGCTGTGAATTACGTGGGAAGCGGCAAGAGAAGCTAACACCAGCTACGACAACGTGTTTCAGGACTGGTATTCTAGTGTTCAGTGTTTTTCAGGCCAAGGAGAGATTTAGTAGGGACTCCCCTACATACTATATGTGTTCTATATTAAAGTCGGCCTAGTGCTATTTATAAATATACATTATTATAATTTTGCATTCAGTATTAAGATGTCCTTTATCCATTTACTAAAATATGTTCAAATTCATGTTAATGTGTATTTAAAGAAAGTTTATAAGGGGAAATGTAAAAAAAATATATATAAAAAATGTCTAATCAACCAAAGATTTTGCGACCCCCCTGCAGTACCTTCATGGACCCCTCTAGGGGGCGCGGACCCCCTGTTGAAGACCTGTGTTCTAGTGCAAACCTGAGACAAGAAAAAACTGTCAATCACAGTTGCAGACATGGCAGAGATCAAAGTCTCCTATCAGTAGTGTTGCCACAGTTACCTTGAAAAAGTATTAGATATTACTGATTACGCCTTTGAAAAGTAACTTACTTTACTAATTGCTTGATTTTAAAAGTAACTAAGTTAGATTACAAGTTACTTTATTAGTTACATTCATCAGCTGCCCCCCCATCAAAAAACAAACATGTTTTTTTATAAAAATGCAGCATTTCCCCTCCAACATACTGTTCTCCCCCACTCATCTTCTTCTTCATCTCTCCCCAAATTACTTAGTTTTTAGACTTTGTGTTTCTTTTTTTTTTACTGACGCTTTGCCTCCAAGCTGCGCATCTAACCACAACTCCACTCCTCCCTCCATTGTTGTGTACCTTTGTGTCGCTGTGTGGTTTTATACATGAGTTGCCCTCATGCTGAAAACATGACGGAAGTAACACACAGTAACTTGGATAAGTAACTTTAATCTGATCACTCATTACTGGAAAAAAGCGCTCAGTGGTCAGCCAGATTTTATTAATGGAGCAACATTAATAAACTGCAAGAATGAGAATCACCGGAGACCGAAAGCCTCAGTTTTCATCGAATTGTGTGTAGTGGAGAATATTGACACAGCCATAAGCTCCAGGTTGTTTCTCTTCACTTCACTTTAGGAAATTGAATCTTATTCCACTGCGTTTCTCTGGATTAGACTAAATACAATATTGACCAAATGCACTAAAACACTTTTGATTAATAAGCTCCAACCTGATATGAAGGCGGATAATAACTGCTGATTGTCCCCCGGCTCCACTGTGACCAAGGAGCTGGGCCGCCCTGCCACAATGTAACGGGAGGCACAACCAGCACCTATATATGGCTCTGGCTGTACTGTAATCACAATCAGCCCTCTTCTGTTCACATGTCAGCTCCCATTCCCCTCAAATCCGCCTCCTTATTAGACACAGAGAGAGTGGGCTGTGATTTCACTGTTTACTGCCAAACACGCAACAGAGAGCAGAGGAGACACAACACTGATAAATAGTCGGCGAGGGATTCGTGTATGTGCACCCCTCCCTTCCTCCGCCGATGAATATGTAATCATAAAGAGCGGGTGAAGCGGCGCAACACGCTGGCATATTGGAATTAATTCTGAATGTACCGTGTATTGACTCACCTGCGTGTTTGCTTTTTTTTTTGCGACACAGAAGAATAAATGTCCCTTATATCAATAAAAGGAATATAACACAGGGGACGTGTTAGATAAGATGCCGTGTGTGTGTGTGTGGTAAACTCCTACGTGTTGGCCTCGTCTGTGTCTGAGGGTGTAGAATATGGTGTTTTCTGTTAACTCCGTCAAGAGAGGACAAACTTAACACTTAATCCTGTCAAGTGAGTTTAATTGAAGCAGCAGTGATGTCACAGGTTCAAAGGAAAATTACTGCAAACGTTCTCGCGGCATTAGGAAGTAAGATGCGGACAGATACGTTGGTAGTGCATCGACAGTCTAGACCTTTTTCAGCTACAGTAAAATAAAATAGCAAAGCAAAGGCAGCCACTAGAAAGCTAGACCTGGCATTTATTCGTGGGGATGCTAGTTAGACATGTAGCAACCAGGGCAATGTCTTTCCTTGATGGCAGCAGGATGCACATGACAAAAACAGTTGAGGAACAACTAAAATAAAACATGAAGTGTTGACCTGGCCTCCAAATTCTCTAGATCCCCAAACTGATCAAGTATCTGTGGAATGATGCCCTCAACCTATAGGACCCAAAAGCCCCCACTAACAGCACTGCATTACTAGACACCAGAGGACACCCTGAGAAGGTCCATGTCCATTGAAATAACCAAACCAGCAGACATGTCCAAGCTTTAAGAGCTACAACGAGTCTATAAATTCATGTGATTTAACCTCTGACTGTCCACCTCCGTAGGCAATATACAAGATGGTGTCCTCTGTGATGAAGATGCCCGAGGACGAGTCGACACCTGAGAAGAGGACGGAGAAGATCTTCAGGCAGATGGACACCAACAGAGACGGTAGGCGATCCTCGTTTAGAGCCATCAGCTTTTTGAACTCTCTTTGTGGCCTGTCAGTGTGCAGGTGTTTAGTTAAAACAACAACTGTTAAGATCATAACTACTCTGAGCTTCTCTTAGATTCTACCAAAAGTATTTTAAAACGAGGTGTTAATTGACCGAGTCCACGGACGGGGGGACAGCATTTAACGTGCACATGCACTGAGCACCATGTCACCGCCACCTGCTGTGCAGTTGACATACAAACAGGCCCCGGTTTCCCATTACAGAGCACTCCAGCCTGAAGAAGCCATTCACTGACAGCGCAGTTCACTCATGACCTGTTGATTTTAGTCGACGCACTCGAGGAGACACTTGAGTTACGGTTGAACTCTAACGGCACCTCTGCGCAACACTAACGACCCCTTAGCACAAGGCGTCGGGAAGAAGAGAGAGGAATTAGTGCGTTGTTGTTGTGTGGGTGGGTGGGTGAAGTAGAGAAAGTAGGAGGAGGAACAGGAAAGAAAAGTGACAGCGGTGCAACTGTGGTGGATGTGTTTTGCTTCGCCTAATGAGAATCACGAGTGGAGAGCAGCTTGTGGAGGCAGCTCCCGTTTATTTCCGAGGAGAAAGGAGAGCCGTCTCAACACTGCCACCTGCTGGTGGGAAATCATTAGGACGCACTGAAGGCTCTTAATGCGTGAATTCAATTCAACTTTAATCGTGGTGTTTGATACCATCGATTTCCATAAATCCACCCTAATGTGTATGGTAAACCTAAAAAAAAAGTATTTAAAGTCATAGCTTCATAAAGAATACAGCACATCAGGGTAATTTATTTATTTATTTTAAAGTTGGAAGTAAACTGAGGTAGTGTCCTCATTTACAATATAGCTGAGCTAATAAAACAACAGAAGAAAAAATCAGCCGTTTCAAAACAAAAAATAAATAAATAAGTGAAATAATAAGACCATTAAAATAGATTATTGTTTAACTATCCTCCTTAAATGTCCTACTCATCATAAATACCTCATATTCTGTGTTGTGGTTCAACCTGAGTAGTTTAATTACTTTCCACTGTTTCAAAAGTGTCGATATTTTGATTTGAGAATCCATTTTAGAGCATGAAGACCTGGTATCGAAAGTATCGATAGTTACGCATCGATACCGCACATCGCTAAATGTTATTTTAGTTATGTAACATCCTTGATAATGCAAATTGTCTGGAGATGCTTTGCAAAAGAGAGCGCCAGAGTCAAGCGCTAACGTGAGGGTAGAAAAGGAAAACCTCCTTTTTTAAGCCTGAGCAGATTGAGCTTGATGCCAGCTGAGTAGAGACAGAAAAAGAGAGAAGAGTGAGAACAGTCCTGAAAAATCAGAAGAGAAGAGAAAAACACAACTTACAACAAAATTTTATTGGGCAGCAATCTCCAGCAGCAGGTTGAAAGGTGATAAATATGTTAAATATAAATATATGAAAGTAAAAATAGATCATATAATCTCTGTGTGAAACAAGCTGCATTCTTTTCACACCCATGGGGATAAAGCCGAGCTTAAGTCTCTTGTTGCTTTCTAGGATTTAGGAGAACTGGTATAATTAGCTCAGGCTTTTCAAGTCAGGTCAAGTCAACTTTATTGTCAATTGTGACACGTGCAACACAAAACATGATTGAAATGACCTTCCTGAAAGGCCCACGGTGCAGCAGCATAACCATAAAGAATTAAAACAAAATGTGCAAACATATAAAAAATATGTCCTGTATATACAAAGTAGAGAAATATGACGCAGCACATGATGCAACCCTGAGTTGAATAGTGCAGAAAAGACTGGGCGGAGTGAATATAAACAAATATGTCATTGATGAACTGTAAGGCCAGTTCAAAGTTAGCTGCACCCACATGAGCAGGTCTCTGTTATAACATTCGAATCTGTCGATCACATATTTTATTTATGTATAAAGCACCTTAAAAGCAACAACACATGAAAAGCTATTTACATCCAGGGTGACACCTGGATTAAAGAACAACCAGTTAGTTTAAAGCTAAAAAACACCTGTCATCATACTGTCATGTCCAGTGTTGTTTAGACGGGAGGTCATTATGACTTGTGCTACAAAATCTAACTTTTCTAAGCCTTTAACGTCTTTACCCTCCGTCGGTTTGTTGCTTTGTGTTGCAGAATAAATGAGAAAGTAAATTCTCCTGTGATTCACACGCTGCTGTCTCTGTATGTTTTAGGCAAACTCTCTCTGGAGGAGTTCATCAAGGGGGCCAAGAGCGACCCCTCCATCGTCCGCCTGTTGCAGTGCGACCCCAGCAGCGCCGGACAGTTCTAGACCCGAGGCATCGACAACGACCTGTAAGGCCCACATTCAGCTTAGCACCTCACTTTTCAAACTTCTCCCGTGCGTTTAAAAAAAACAAAAAACAAAAAAAGGCAAAATGTGAGTCGTGCAGAACTCACTTAAAAGTGGTTGCAGGGGTGTAACGTAGGAGGGCTGGGAGAAGCTCGTTCTCGGGAACGAAGGTGTTTTCTCCCACGAAGAGTCGCGGCTCTTCGCGGGCAGAGGAGACGGGCGCTGGAGGGAACCTGTGCAGAGGAGGAGCGCGCCGGGGAAGAACGTGGGACGGGTCGCTGGCTTCGTAGGAGGTGGCCTGGTACTTTAGAGCAGGTGTTAAAGGTTTTTAACGCTCGGAAGGTTCTTTTTAAAAGCCCCCGTGTGTAGGATGTGACCCTGTTCTGACACGCTGCGTTCGTGGGCACCTCCTCCTTTTAAGGATTTTCATTTTTTTAAAAACGTTCTCAGCTGTCACAACGGAGGATGTGTGGTGCTGTCATCACCTCCTCTTTCTGCCCCGCAGGCGAATAGTGGAACTGACAGTGGTGGCTGGTGATGTGGTTCTCAGAGGATGAGATCGCAGTTCAGCTGGGATGTAACACAGAGAGGGGGCTCAGACTGTGGAGAATATCCACTTCATTCTCAATAAACGTGTGTTTGAACTGGTTTATACATTTAAACCGATGTACTGTTATGGATTTACTGGTTGTGTGTTGACGGTGGATTTTTTTCTGAGGTTGTGAGTTGAATCCGTTGTTTTATACAATACCACGCGACAGTTTGAGATGACCTGTGGAAAATAGAAATAAAAATAAATGAAAAAGCTGATGCGTGACCACAGCGTGAGTCCTGTGTCTCATCCACGGAGCTGTAGCTGTGGGTCTGACTCCAGCTGTGGGGACGAGCCAACGTCATGAATGTGATTCATTAGCATGAAGCGAGCTGTGGCCCAGCTGTGTGTGCAGCGAATCGATCGAGTGGTCGTGCTGACTGAGAGCTGCGGTATTCCTGAACTCTCGTGACTTAACTTAAGTATGAAAGAGCCACGGGTTACACACTGATCAGGCATAACATTACGACCACAGGTCTTTATTGCGACTCCAAAACAGTCGTCAGAGAATGGACATGGACCTTCTGAGGGTGTCCTGTGGTGTTACTCACATCATCCCACAGACACTTGATCAGTTTGGGATCTACTGAATTGGGAGGTCAGGATTAACACCTCGTGCTGTTTTTCATTTTTTCACCCTTACTCGGACACTAAGAACCAGTAAAGTCGTGACTTTTCATGTGATAATACCAGGGTTCCTACACAAGTATGGAAAAATATGGAATTAGATTTTTTTTTCGTAAATTTCCAGGTCTGGAAAAGTATGGAAAATTGTGTGAGAGCACACAGTCGGCTGCATAGATAATCACTGATGGATGATTCATGTGCAATTTACAATAAAAAAACATGCACTGAATTTATCTTTAATTTATTTGTATGAGCTACATGACCTATAATCATCATATAAACAGCATATATGTATATATTCAGAATAATGAAAACTAATGATCACAATCACAACTATTTACTCAAATTAGGTTCTGATAAAAAAAAATAGGGAATTTTGAGATTTCAAATGTGCGGGAACCTGAATGCATCACTAATCTAACACCACCTGTTGGTGTCTTGTGTCCCCTGCAGTGCTTCTTTGGGTGACTTGAAACGCCCGTAACTCTCCACTCTGGAGCAGACTGATGATGAAGAATGACAAGATGACGACGATGAAGGACGCAGACCTTCAGTATGTACTGAGGACTTTCAAAAGATGGACACACGGGAGCCACGTCCTCCACTTTCCCCTCCCTCCGAGCTGTTTATCTAAACCCCCTAAAAACACCAAACAAACCCCCACCGATTGTAATTGAACCCCCTCAGTTCTCCTATAGGCATGTGAGAGTGTGAAGAAGGTCCACAGTAGGTTGTATATATGCAGTATAAACTGGAGTCTCTTTATCAGTGTCTTTGCTTGGTTGTGTTCCCTCCACCCGGGGCCACACAGAGCCTCCATCACTCTAATGTGTATAATAGACGGAGTGTTGTTGTGCATGGGACTATGAGAGGTGTCGAGTAACAGGACACGCTGTAGGTGACGTCATCCAATCTGCAGAGAGGACCTGTGGAGTCTGTCCTTCACTCAGAACGAGCAACTGCTTTCACTTTCCTCTTTTCTACCGTGAGAATGTGTACGTGTGTTTGTGTATTTTTTCTTTTTTTTTTTGCAAAAACTCGATAGACTTTTCGTGCTGGGACGACGAGAACATAAACACGATGCTCCTCCTATGCATATACCCCCCCCCCCTCCCCCTCCCACCGATCAGTAGTTTTGTGAAGCCTCTTCTGAGGGATGAACATCCATCCTCTCCTGCCCCGTCATCTGTTCCAGTGTTTTGTGTTGTTTTGTTATTTTTTTTTCCTCCTCTCTCATCTCCGACCAGTGACACCGACGGAGAGTTACTGCGCACTAGAAAGTAGTAAAAACTAGTCTTTTAAAAGTATTTCAGTACCGTGTAGATATTTTAAAGTGCACCTAAATTTGTAAAGCAAATCCACATAGTCCAGAATGCTCAGAACAAATGTTGTGAAATAATAATAATGATGATGATAATAATAATAATAATGAAAAAGAAAAAAAAAACTTGTTTATTTAAGCTGTCGCGGGGAAACCGAGCATGCACCACTTCTTTTTATTCTGACTTTTATTCTGACGTGAGGAGCGGAGGCTCCTTCACTTTTAGATGTTTTTGAAACGCTGCATGTCGAATCAGTCGTTGGGTACGGGGGGGTGGGGAGGGAGTGGGGGGGCGCGTAGACTTAAATAACACGCATGCATGTGACTTAAGCGCATGTGTGTGTTCGTGACGTATGTTTATGGATCGCTAACGGCCCAGTCGCCCCTGCAGCTCTGCGCTCGCTTCTCTGTGTTGGTTTTTTGTCAGCACTAGTTCTACCAGTGGTCAGTGTTATTATTGCCAGAGCCGACGCGTCTGTTAGTTCACACCGGGGATTTTATGGAAGCTTTAGGAAGCCCACCATGCACAACTAATTACACACACACACATATATATATATATGTAAGAGAGCTCAATAATTAGATCTCCTGCCATCTGAATCTCTAACAGGGCCCAACATACACAGAGAGCAGCAGCTCCTTCAATATTTCAGAATATTACAGACAGTGCACGGTGCATTTTTTTTAATTTTATTTTATTTTTTTTAATTATTATTTGGGTTCCTATCTCACTACTGCTTTCCTTCACTCAAAAAAAAAACTCTCCTCAACATATTTTAAAGTGGCACCAGGACATGTGTGAAGCTCCCCTGAATGTAACCGAGCCCTCGTCCTCCAGGTCCGAGCAGAGCCGAGCCGGACCCTCTTACTGCAATCAGAAAAAAAATAAGAAAAGAAAAAGAAAAAAAAAAAAAGCTTTGATTGTTTAGTTGATTAACTGCAGTTTTTTTTTTTTTTTTTTGTAAAGACAATAAAAAAATAAATAAAGATACCGACCAACAAAACAGAGAATTGCAACTACTGCAGCGATTGCTTTTATTGTTTTTATATATATATTTTTTTTTTCTAAAGCTGTGTCAGGTGTAACATTTCTGTTAAAACACAAAATAGCATCTTGTGGTCAAGTGCCAAATAAAAACAAAAAACAGTATTGTATAAGTTTATACAAGTACAGTTGTTATATGTTGAACAAAATGTTTGTAATTGTTGCATTTTTGTAGGTTTTTTATGGTATCCTGTATTTAGTGACTGCAGTTTTGGAACAAAGGATTCTGTTGTTTTTTTTTTTTTTTTTTTTTTTTTGTTTTTTTTTGTCAATTTAAAAGGCGAAAATTAAATTTACATTATATTGTGTGCGAATGCTCATGTGGTGTCTGGTTAATTGGGTAAAATACACAAGAGAGGAAATTTGTGGAAGTGGAAGACGGTGCAAAAATACAAGTTAGATTAAAAAAAAAAACATGAAACAGATTAAGGTAAGAGGAAAAACAAAGGTATAAAATATATTTAAAGTTGATGTTCCAAGCTTGCATAATGAACTTACAAGGGTTTAATGAGAAACCAACCAAAATAAAGTAAAAATTCACTATAGTCATTCATGAATATGAAAAAAACAACACAGAATGAGCTAATAAAATGATAAGAGAGTATGTTTCCAGTGGTGGAGGCAGATATTTGTCCAGTGAATGTCTGTGTTCTTCAGTTATTGGCTTTAAGTCATTGAGGACATAGGACATTTTAGCAGTTTAACCAAATATTTTAGGTAGAGTTTCATATAATTTCAATAAGTGGAGGATTACAACCATTTTCATTCACATCCCGCTGCTAAATCATAGATAAAATGTTAATCCTTAATAGTTCTTTGTAGGAAGTCTGGAGCCCATGACGAGTCACTTTCTTACAGCTCCATTATTTTTGGATCATGATGCGTGAGATCAGAATATTCAACATCCTGACCATCATAAACTCCTTTTTTTCTTTCCTATCTCTACACATCTCAGAGTCCACCCAGCTGCTTCCGTCATGTCTCAGTAAACACTAGTGACTGGGTGTCGCTGGAGGCAGCGCGGCCTCACGCCGCTTTAGAGGTTCTGGAGAACGTCTAATGGGGCCTTTCTATTCTCGATGACGTCTTCTCTTTACAGAAGACTCGTTCAAGGATGTGCCTACCTTTCTTAAAACGTTCTTCGCGCAACTAAATGCTTTGAAGGCGTTTTCTTTACCCAGGGTCCCTGGATCATCCACCACTGGCTGAGCCCAGTGCGGCCTATGGCATGCTGCGAGATTTCCAAATACCACACTTTAACTACTTAAGAAACAAGAAAGTAATGTCTCACATCACCATGTGGTTGTTATTCCTCCAAAATCCTCAAATTAAAGTTGGGTATCTGCACTAAAAGCCATAATTTATCATATAACTGTAGCTTGTTTTGACCAATAGCTAAAAGAATGAAACAAGATGTCAGTATCTAAACATAGCGTATATGGACATAACTGTGCCCATTCGTGCAGAAATCTCAAAATCCCTCTAGAAGTCAGTCAACAAACCTCAATCTTATCCTTCAAAACCTGAAACACACAAAAAAAGTGGACTCAAAAGAAGATGAATTTGGACCCACATTCCAGATGGATGGTTTTTAGTTTCTCACCACTATTTCCTGGCAAATTAAGGCACAAATACCATAATTTTAAGTGTTAACCCAGGGTCACAAACATTTTGAGGTTTGAGGTTGGCTCCTGGTCTCCATATGTATCAGAGTATCAAGAAAAAAACTGCATTTATGTATAAACTTTGGAAGAAATGCCCGTGCGAGGCTCTTAGTTTAAGTGCACATTTGCATCAGCTGTAGGAGCCTCTATAGCCAGTAGATTGTTGATGCTGTACAACTAATTAAATCCATTTATTAACACAGACACTTATAACCGCATTAAACACAATGTAAACATCCTTTTACAAGCTGTTAATCCTGAATGTGTTCTTATAAATAGCTCATAATCTATATATACATATATATAAATAAAGTCTGTACTATGACAAATGTGTGTGGTGCAACAGACGAGGAGCGACGAGCGGCTGCGTACAAAACTATATTTATTGGTTCACTTCAAAGGCTGTACATGGCGGCGCGTGAAGCGTATGTAGCGTATGGAAGGTGTCAGTGAATCAGGTGTAAACACAGGCAGGTCGGACAGCTGGACCGGAGCCAGCGCGCAGCCAGCGGAGCTCTGGTACTTTTCTGTGAAACTCTGAACAAGTTCAAACGGATGGAGCGGCTCGGGCCTCGCGAGTCTCTTAACGAACGCCATAAATACTAATGACCACGGTCTCTTTAGTGAGAGGAAAAGCAATAAACACGGGCACAGAGGAAGCAAAACAGTTTAACAGCATCCTGGAGACTGGCAGTCTTCTTCCATAATGGAGCCTCGTGTAATTATAGCTCCAGAGACACCAGAGCGTAATCACAACCTGAGATAAGGGTTATTTCGCTTTAATAATAGGAAGCATTTAGCGTGCAGTAAAAATATGAACAGTGAGATTAAAAAAATATGGATGATCTGCGAAGATTAAATGGCCGCGCTCACTTTTTACAACAATTTTATTCGAAGACACGTCTAAAAATAATCATATTTTCAACAAAACAATGAAAGAGTTGAGTGGCGGCTTAAAGGGGACCTCTGAGCAGACGTCTGTTTAGAAGTCAAATGTCAAGTGATCAATGTAAGAGCTTCCACCACAAGAAGAAGCACCAGGAAAGCTGTGCAACAAAGCACAGGGGGAAGCAACAGCACTGCTCCCTGCTGCTAATCCAATATATAAAGGCTTCTTCCTGAGAAGCCACAGCGAGCTGCCTGGATGCCCTCTGGTGAACTGGACTGAACCTCGTCTTAAAATACTTTAGAAGTGAAATCAGGCCAGGCTGTGAGGGCAGATGAAAATATATTTCCTCACCTAACACCAAATTTCCGCTTTATTTAAGCCTGGTTTTCCTCCCGCGTCACGTTGTCTAGTAAACATGATCCACACAAGGCTACAACCCCAACTAAGGCTCCCTTGTGGCCCCTCCGGAGGACACGGTTTTTGGCGCTGGCATCTAACGCTGGTAACGAGGCTCTTGATCGCATGTGTCCGGACCACGCGGCGGCCGACGAGTGACGCGTTGCCGCTGGCGACCGTCAGATCTCTGACAGGATCACGCGGAACGAGTCCGGCGAGCCCTCGATGGAGAGGATGAAGGTGTCCTCGTTGGAGTAGTGCTGGACGATGTTGTCGTCCATGTTCACCAGGACACTGAGGGAGACAATAAACAGATCAGAAAGATTCTTCATCCTCTAATGAGTTCAGCTTTAACGTCTTATTAATCCAGCCTTTTTGCAAAAAAAAAAAAAAAAAAAAAACGAAAAACAACAAAAACGCCTTTTCAAGACCAAAGTAAATTGAGTGCTGCTCATGAACATTTTGGAGCTCATGCATGATCTTGGCCTCATTTGAAAGCCAAGACTCTGAAATTTCAATCACAAAAGTCAGAATCACTCTATGTGGTATTGTTCTCGAGTAATCAAAGTTGGCACACAGTTAAAAAATAAGACGCCGTTGGGTTCGCCTGAATGTTTTATTTCGAAGATGTGTTGGTTGAATCCTATAATGACTTTTATCAATGAAATCATAAGAAAATTACATGTGACATCAGTCAGCATTTACTCGAACACAGCTCTCTGATTGGTTCAAAAATAGTTAAGAGCCTGGAGATGATTGTCACGCTAGGAACCGTTGGTCAGTCGACCACTTTGGACATTACATTTTGGCGATGCAATATTTTCACGCCGACCGGCAACAGCCATTTATAACAGAACAGTAAAAAAACAAAACAAACTGCATACACATTATTATGACGGTAATAATATAAAATTTATATTTTTTAACGTTTCTTTTTATGAAGAGAGAAGCTGTAGTGATAGAGATGAAGTAGCCTGCAATTTAGGCCGGAGCTGATCGTGGAGAAACGAGAGTTACTAATGTAACCAAGGTTCTATGAAAACCATCTCTGGTGATCAGGAAACTTCAGAGAGCATTGAGGACAAACATAAAATACCATTTGTGTGCGTGTGTTTTTTTTTTAATTAAGAGAAGTGACTTGTGTAATTACTCTAATTGCCAGAAGGGGGAGACAAAGTTTTAAATAATAACTTTAACGCTTGTAAGTTAGCATCTACTCTCAAAGCACCACTATCAGACAAAAGTAGTGAAAATAAAGTCGCATCAATTTCTTAATTATCTATATATACATTGTTTCTCAATTAGAAAATGTTAACATGATAACTGAATATGCTGGCAGACGTAGGCATGTTAGCAATGACGTTATCGTTTTGGTCGAATTCAAGCCTCTCAGAGTAAAACTACAGACTCTTCGTTTCGTTTCTTTGCAGTTTGACTCACCCCTTTTTGCTTTTCTGATAAACTTTTGCGATCTTGTCAAGCGGCAGTGCATATTTGTCAGAGATCTGTGAAGACAAAGTGCATTTTACGTTAAACATTGAAGCAGCCCGAGGTTGCAGCTAACTTACGCTTTATCAATACTCACTGCCTCCGTTAATGCTTTGAGGGTCGGGGCGTGCAGCATTAGGGCGTCAAACACTTCATCACACTCCTTCCTCACATATAGTAAAACTGAAGAAGCACGGGAAAGGAAATGTGCAAAAAAATAAATAAAATAGGCTCATGAGTTGTAAGGGCGTGAATTTGTAATCAGACACAAGTTACATACCTCTCCTTTCCAGCTCCACTTTGGACTTCTTGGGCTGAGGTGGACAGACATCTTCCTCACCACCACATGGCATCCTCTTCATCAGAACCCCTCTGATGAACACACAAAGACACGTAATTTTAAAAAAACAAAATAACATCCAACTCTATAACTTTTCACCATGAAGAGACGGTTTAGAGAAAAACCTCTCAACACTCACCCATCTTTGACGACCTCTGCAGTTTTAAAGGCAAACACCTTCAATTAGAGTAAAAAATAAAAAAACATGAGACACAAAACGAGATGCAGACATTTCTTTTGTTTTTTTTGTTTTTTTTTGTGAGTGCTTCCCTCACCTGTCCTGCTCTCTGCAGGTTCCCAAAGTAGACATCAGGAATGAAGAGGACGGGCTGGGAGTCCAGGTCTAGCATGCTTTTCAACAGCGTGCTGTCAGCCCTCTTAATGGGAGAGGTCGGCCCCAAGCTGCCATTTTTCCCTAATCCAGAAAGAGCATGAACTCAGCAGCTGTTGCCAGGCAACCACTTCACGTGGAGTTTTGCCATTTACCCTGCTTTTTAAATATTCCCCTGCTTTGTTCCTACATTTAGTTTTATAACACCCAAGGAGGTGTTTTGTTTTTTTTCTTCGAATCAAACCTTCCAACACCATTCGTGCACACATGTTCACCTTTCGTCTTCCTCCTGATCTGCTTCTTCTCCTCATCGCGAAGCTTCCTCTCGGCGCCCTGCAAGACACACAAAGAAAAGACACGATGTATTAAAAGGAGGCTGGACATCTTTAATCCGAGTCCAGTTTTTTTTCCCCGCGCTGCGTCAGCGACCCTCCTCACCTTATCACAGAAGACCTTGATCTGAGCGAAGGCCCTGTGGATGGGCCTGCTGCTGCAGCCGTTGTAGCTGTAGGTGTCAATCTGGATTATCAGAGGCATCCCCTTCACGCCCTTCTGCGAGGAGAAGTCCGTGCTCAGACAGTTCACGGAGATAAAGACCTGGGGAAACGAAAATGGCTGGGTGAATTTGGCTTCGTGATCCGAAAGGTGATTATCAAATAGCCGTCGCGCAGCAGTAATGAGGACTGCTTGTCCAGCAGAAGGTGCACCGTGCACTTTACTAACATACACCTATTCATTCTACTCCTTTACCCAAAAGTCTGCACAGATCCTGTCTGTATGTATGTTAAAGTGACAATAAATCTTGATTTGATCTTGATTTGCACTGCAGGAGGTAATTTAGCAGCTGTCAGTGAGCACAATTTATTTTCATTTATTTTTTATTTTATATAATAACAAAAAGTATCCTCAAATTGAGTCAGCTGGAACAAGCCTACTGTAGATGTACCATGTTTTCTGGTTTGCATACCTTATTTATGCATTATCCAGATGCTTGCATGAGTTTATCCGCTTCCCTCTTCGACCCAGTTTATTTCCCCCCGATATCTCTCAACCTCAAGCAGCTGCAATCTAGCGTTGCACTTCTTTTAATTTGATCTTTAATCTTGGATGACATAAATCATCTCACTGTGTAAACCATGTCTTGTAGGTGGATGCTTTTGCGAGTTAAGAATCAAAAAAAGTGAGACGTCAGCCCTTTCGATCTTGTCCGGACAAGCTGGAAACCCGAACGTGGTTTGTGGGACAAATCACATGAGCTTCTTCCCAGAAAGCTACGGGCGGCACCAGCGTAGCCGTCCCCTGCTCTCCTGCTTTATTATAAAGATCATTCCTGCCCTCACCCCTATCACGAGAACCCATTATTCATCAGCCATTGCCTCACTAAAGATTCTTTAAGGTTTACATTCGGACCGGTTGAGAAATCTGATGGCGATCTAAGATGTTTTTCCCAATGAATGTCGATCTGACTCATGTGCAGCGATGATGATGAGTGGGAGGGTCACGGGGTCATGAGTCACAAAAGCAGCAGCGGCCGCTTTTGCAGGCCAATCGTGTCCGATTTCTCAACAATCCCTCTCACGAACGGGCTTCGAAATCAAGCGCCTCGAGGCCAAAACACATTTGCGAAATTTTTCGGTGGTTTAACATTGCTCCAGACCCGTCGGTGTCGCAGCTTGTTCAAATCCATGGCCCTGCTCCAAACTTCACAAGCTACAGTATCGTAGCTTAGCCACGGAGCTGCGGATCTGCCGCCTTTTGAGTGCCCGCGAAAGAAATTCACAAAATCTCACAATCCGCCACAGTGAAGCTGTGTCACCGTTAGCGTACACTTCAAACAATGCGGTGTGTGTTTATTTTATTTCGTAACGCGGTGGAACAGATTCTCACGATTAATGCCAAACCATATAAACCAACATAAACTCCAGTTGAATCTTCTTGTTAAACCGGACCGACGGCTCCGGCAAACAGGTCGGCGGAGACAGATAACGGATAAGATTCCTCACCGCGGCTCGGGAGCAATTTTCCCACTACGCAGCATCAACAGCACCGTGTCTGAACCTGCAGAGGTGAGGGCTGACTGCTGGAGAGGCCAGGAGCGCAAATGAACCTCCTGCACGCCTCCGCAAACTCACACCTCCACAGACCCGAGCCGTTTGATTTTGTTCTCCGCGAACGCCGGACGCATGGCCGCCAGCATCTGTGCGTGCGCGGATGCATGTAGGTGGTTGTGTTTTCTGCCTCTTGCATCCAGGAGCGTTCGAATACCTTCCTTCCTAAAAAGTTGACGAATGCAATCCAGGCACAAACAAAAAAAAACAACAACTTTACACTCGAGGAAGCCGCTTATCTCCCCGCACCAACACAGTGTACGCTCTGTGATAAAGAGGATGCCAGTTGTTGCCTGGCAACCGCCGAACCATGCCAAAAAAAAAAAAAAAAAAAAAAAAAACGTCATTTGCACCAAAAATATCAGTTTCAGCCCGTCAAAACTGGACTCCAAATTAGATTTGGACATCTAAATGTCTAGCTGGCACCGCACAGAAGTGACAGCAGTGACAAGGTGATTTCCCCACAATTACAGGGCTGTTATTTCCAGCAGGCTCTGGTCCTGTGTGCAGGCTATAGTATGTCAGCGAACTGCAAAGCCACGGGCAGCGTTCATCCGGTTTACATCTGGCTACACTTTCCCACTGACAATCACCAAAACCTGAGTGGACCTGCTCTTGTAAACAATGCTTCAGGGAACATCTGAACAATGAATGAATGAAAAAAAATCTACAACAACAACAACAACAACAAATGTGGAGGTTCTCAGTCTAAAAGATCATCGTATATAAAGGGAAACTGGAACTTCTAGATAGTGGAGATTATTAGGTCCTGTGAGTTGGATGAGTTGGATCATCCCACAGACGCTAGATCTAATGAATTTGGAGGCCTGGTCAACACCTTGTGCAGCTTTTCATGTTTTTTGAGTTGTTCCTAAACCATTTTTTTTTAATGTCTGCATCCCACTGTCAACAAGGAGTGTCATCGTTATGGGGTGGGGGTGCCTGGTCTGGTCTGGGTGGGTGCTACATGTCTAAGTACCATCCACATCTATTAAAGCCAGGTCTAAAAGTTTCCCAGAAGAACATTGAGTAGTCACAAGATGCTGTTTACTTCTCGTGTCAGTGGTTTTAATGTTGTGGCTGATCTGTATAAAGACTGCAGAACTGAGTCTACCTGTCCTGCTGTGAAACCGCTCCATCATCTGAGCCAAAATGCTGGTCTCCGAGTCTGAACAGGACTTAATCACTGGTAAACACAGAAAGCTATAATGATTTACGTTCTGATGCCAAAACATGGATGTGAATGACACATGCTGCTGTTTTCCAGACAATCAAAACCTACACTATGCTCCTGGAACAACAGTTGATTATTGTGGTCCGGTGTACAACTAGTACGCATCGAATGACGCTGCCGCATCATCACCACCTGAGCTCATTAAAAACAGTTTCATTCAGCGTGGCGGAGGTGTTTGCCAAACGGTAAATATTTATCCACAAACCCGCAAAGCTGCAATTATCCGTCTTTCAGCGAGGCGGTTTGTGGAGTTCTCATTAAAAACACTGAACTGAATAGGAGCCACAGGACCAAAACAACCTGAGGCTGGGCTCATTCTTCGGCCCCGTTTAGACCTTGCACTGATCTCCATGCTGGGGAATCTTTATCGCAAGTAGTCAGCTGGGGAGCACTTGTGTCGGAAGAGTTTTGCCTCGTTCGTTGAGGTTAAAAAACTAAACAAAACACAACTTCTGTTATAAAATGATCGCCTGAAAAGGAAAAAGTGAAGTGATGTCAGTTAATTAGATGTTCATGCAAGATCTGACCGGGGGCCTTATGAGTTTGTGTTGTTTGCTGCTTGTCTTATCTGAAGGAGCAGCAATAGAAAGGCGAAATCTGAGCTGCTTCATTACATATTGGGTCTCTGTGACCCACTGAATAATGACCTGACACAAAGCAGGAGACGCTCCTTCTGTCGTTGAGGACAAAAAGGTTGGGGGTGGATGGTCGGTGGCCTCAGCAACAGAATACTGACATAAACTGATGATTATACACTGATCAGGCATAACATTATGACCTAATGCTGTGTAGGTCTTGTGTCTCTGTGACTAGAGAACGACTAGTATGGAATTTTTACGGCTCAAACCGAATAGTTTTACATCAGCATTGACCGATACATGCTGCCGATTTTTGGAGCCAATACTGCTGTTTCTCCCTCTATTTCAATAATAAAAATGACACAGTGGTAACAAATGTTGCAAGTCTCAATTTAACCAAAAACATTAACATTTATTGAACTCAAAGAATTCTAGGGTTTTATCTTCAACTCTTATTTTTAGGGGTGCTCCACACGCCTATGAGTGCAAGTGTTTTCCAGCTTCCTTGCATGCACTCTGCTAGAGGGGGAGGGGCAATGTATGGGCTGCACAGGTCCACATCATCTCCAGCAGCAGAGGGCTGCCTGTGGATGCGCCTGTCTGTAAATCTTGGCGAGAAATAAAAATATTCATATATATATGTGTGTGTATGTGTGTATAGGGGAATGCACAGTGTATTGGCTGATACCAATACCAGTAAAAAACAGAAATATCGGCCCGATATATATCGGACGATCTCTTGTTGTGATGTCTAGTCATCGGAGAATAGACATGGGCCTTCTGAGGGTACATGTCTAAGTAACATCCACACGAATGCCAAGTCCAAACGTTTCCCAGTAGAACACCGTGTTGTCACAAGGTGGTCAATGTTGTGGTCATAATGTTATGCCTGATCCCTGTAGAGTAGAGTCCTCAACACTAAGTAACTCTAGGTTTTATTGCGCAATCTTCCCCGTCACGAGCAAAGAAAGGATCATTTTGACCCGTTTCCCCTTTGAAACTTTTTTTTCTTCCTACCTTGGCTTCTTCGCTGACATCCCATGTGAAGGATACAGCATTGTAGGCAATTTCCTCCACATTCCCAATCACGCTGAAGCTCTCCTTGTAGTCAGCTGCACACAAGAGAAAATTGTGTTAGACCTCGAAGTTTGGTGTCAGTCCTAATTACAACACAAGGATCTTAACTTACTCCATAACTAGTAACTGTTATTTCAAATACTAAATCCTTAATATCTATTAAGTGTAGGGAAAGAAGCACACAAGTCCAAATTTAATGTTATGATGTAGTGTGATATGTCATTTGTAATGCAATATCTTGGCCAGCAATGACAACACACTTGTTTTGCGTGTATTCTAGAGTTTGTAATTTCCTGGAAAACTATTTCAAAGAGGCAGTACACAAAATTTCCGTCCCAATTCCGATGTCCCTCCCTTTCCTTCCCTCTCTCCTTTCGTTGGCAGTTGACTAATCAGAGCAGACGGCAACTGTCTTGTGGTTTTGTAGCTTAGTCTTCTAAGTTTTGGATGTGAATCCACCAAAAGGTCACAAGATAAACCTGAGAGGCCATCCGCCACGAGACATTTGAGTTGAGTGAAATATGTTTCTGCTGCACAAGCTTCCCATTCAGTGACTATTTTTTTTTATTGAGTAATGTGCCCTTAAAAAGGACGTAATAAGTCACATCTAGACAGCTGAAAGTAGTTAAGTGTAATACTGTATAATGAAAAACTAAACTCAAGCACAGTACATCTTTTCTCCCCTCGCTTCGATTTCCCAAAGACGTCGAGTATTCCCAGAAATCCACTTTTCCCTGCCTACTTTGTCCATGACATGTTCATGCCAGTACCCTGGTTGGCGTTGGCATAAACTTGCCACAGACAAAAACCACCATAGTCTACGAAAAAACCTCTGGTTCATTCCACTGAGTTTTAAACCGCAGGTTGAGGCCTGTCTGCTGCTGATCGCACACAATATGGCCGCAATCCAGGCCCCCACCTGCTCCTCCCATTAACGTCTATGCAAATGTCGACCCACGGGGTGTCTCTCCGTGGAGCTCCTGTGGGAATCGAGGGCTGACTGTTATTCAGACTGGTTTCACCTGAGGCTATGTGACAGGATTCTTCCAAAGTCTCCTGCAGGTTTGCCACACTTACTTGCTCTGTAACTGTGTGACTGAGTCATTTTTGTGTGTTGGCCTGTGCCCCAGCTACTCCAAGTATGCAGCAATGGATGTAGAAGGCAGCCAAACAAAAAAAACTTACCAATGTCCAGGACTCTCTGTTTGGCAGTGTGCTGGCGAGCGTGCCAATATTTCCAGTTCTTCAGCTGATCGTCTCGGCACTTGTCCTCCCCAAAGACAACCATGATGACGCTCTTCAGATCAAACAAAAACGCAAAGTGTGATTAGGCCAAAAAAAAAAAAAAAAAAAAAGTGCTACTGCTTGATGATAAGCTAGCAGTTAAATTCACCGCCTCCTTTCCCTCACCTGAACTACACCGGCCCGCTGCAGCTCAGAGCCTCCCGCGGTGATTTGCTCGCTGCTGGACGGGCTCCCGTCGGGCCCTCGCGACGCCGTCGACCCGCTCATCCGCACTTTGCCCTGGGGCTGAGACTGGGATGACCTGAAGCCGGTGGCAGACAGCGTCAAGGCATAGAACTGGCCCCGGTTCAGGTAAGCCATTGGTCCTTCCCCTTGCCGCGGCCGGAGCGACATGCTGGCCTCCAGGTTGTACTGGAAACTGTCACTGTGAGACATAAAGCAAGCACATAATAACCCTCATGAACAGACAGTAGCTCCTCTGATAAGACTAAACCAGGGGTCTTCAACATAACATACAAATGATGCAAAGGTCCAAATATTAATATTTCATTTCAAACAGTAGGGGAAAATAAAAATAAAAATGTATAAAAAATGTCTAATCAACTAAAGATTTTGCGACCTCCCTGTAGTACCTCCATGGACCCCTTAGGGGTCACGGACCCCATGTTGAAGACCTATGGACTAAACTATATGACTGAACATGAGCAGCACAAAATGTGTCTACGCATTAATGAAAGGGAAAACAAAGTGGACGCATTTTGAAGATTTTGTTTTGTGACTGGAGTCGAGAAGGAAGCGTTTTTATGTTGCAAATGGAGCTTGAACAGGAGTTTGTTGCAGCAAGTGGTGGATTACACGATAAATGTGGTTCTAAATGAACAAGTACACATCCTTAAATATGTCTATTTAAAAAAAACAGCTGCCAACGATCACTGTATATCATTTCCCCTGTGCCACTGAGCTCTGTTGTTTGATCAAAAACGCACTTTTCCTTCGTTACCGTGAATGCACACATCGTAGTTTATTTTGTTTATATCGTGTAAATACTAAAGTGCCCGGATGTTACAGGATATAACAATTAAAAAAAATATAAGACGTCATATTTGTGTCAAACATTTACTCATACAGTACATACAGCTATACTTAACTACTCCATTTATATATCTTATCTTGTAGTAGAGGTGGTTATCGTCCATGCATCGCCTGCATATTTTTAGCACTGTAGGGTGAAAAGCTAAAACCGGTATTTCACACCTCTATTCGTTGTGGAAGTTTAAAGAGAGACTGGGGGGGAAGTCACAATGTGCTAAAGCAACACCCTGTTTAGTTTTGGTGCTTAAATGAGAGTTGTTGGCAAAAACAGAACCAGAACTGAGCAGACTATTGACAGTGGGGGTGCAGTTTTGTGCTAGAACATTATGGGGAATCTCCGTTTGATTTAACGTTTTCGTTGGTTTTCTAAATTTCAACTTACACAGGCAGGCAGTAGTGAAATGCATCAGTGATGAGCGGACTTCTGTGGTGAACCTGTGAAAGAAAACAACATGCACCCTTTAAAAAACGTATATGCAGGGAGATTCTGTGCATCAAGCAGACAAAGAGCCGCCGCCACCACCAACAACTCACTCCCCTTGTATAACAAGTCTGACCTGTCCTTCCACAGCATCCTCATAAGTGCTGTCCGGAGTCCTTCTCTGTCCATCCTTCAGGTAACCAGCGAGGGACAGATTATAGCAGCTCTGCTCGTAAACCATCCTCGTCTGTTCTTTAGAATCGTCTTGATAGGAGCCGCCTGAACAAGCAGCAGACATCGGCGTCTGGCCCTCAACCTTGACCAGAGCAAGAGGCGCGCTGCCTCCACCTTTACCGTCGGCTCCTCTGGCGTCTTCTGTGAGGCTCACGGCTCCATACTTGCAGCCCTGGTGTTCGGCGGCATTGCTGTTGTTGAGGGACAGATTGACTGGCATGGACCCCACACCTAAAAGTTGGTGTTGCAGTGTGGTCCTGCAGCTGTTGGGCTCGAGTGTGGAGGAGTCTGTGGTTTTGGCGTTGCTGCTGGAGTGTCTCCTCTCTCCGGGAAGCTGAGGGGTCTACAGGAAACCAAGAAATTATGATCTGAAGCCCATTTATTTTTGTATTACTTGTGTTGAATCATGGAGCCTTGCGGTGCACCTTGTAGTAGTCGTACAGCAGACCCAGAGCCGCAGCGCCGTCCTCATCTCCGTTGATGCTCATCATGGCCTTGGTGGCGGCCGTCAGTGGGGTCTCCAGGAAGTTCTTCCACGTCTCATTCTCGCCGCTGAACACCCTGCGGGATGGCGCCGACAGTTCGTTTGGTACCACCACCACCAGGCGTTTACTGAAAAGACAGCACGACAATGGGAAGAAAAGACAGCGGGCCACCGTGTTATTTTTTTTTTTTGCAAAACCAGTCTTTTAGTAACAGAATCCAGTATGAATCTGGCGCCGAGCCACCAGGTACGCCTCTGGCTGTTTCTCACCAAGTGTGTTTATGCAAGACTGCTTTCTGAGAAATAACTGCTTGTATACGCTGCAGTTAACAACACAAACTGAATAGCAACTGAAATGATGTAACTCAGGTGCAGATTGTCTAGCTGATTGTGTATATGATCTCAGGTTCTGTAGGGCACATGCTGGATTGTTGATAAGATTCACAGCTAAGTGAAATCTAGGAATTATTACAGCATGTATAAAAACAGTAGGATCTCACTGAAGGGTTCAGAACACTATGCAAATTTTTATATAATCTAGCCTTCTGTGCAGTTCAGTTGTTTGTATAGATGTAAAGGGAAGTACTTATAGACATTGCACTCCGTGAGAAAACTGCTGCACTGGAAACATTCAGCAAAGACACAAAACTAAACGAAAGCATCAGAATTAAAAGTTGAAGTAAAACTTGCAGACGTTATTACCCGTGATATTATTGGCTTTTTTTTCTTACCTGTCCAAGTCCATGCTGCCTCCAGTTCTCACTGGTGTTGCTTGTCTAGGACTTGCTTGAGAAACTGGACTTTCTAGTTAGTGCAGATAAGTTTGTGCGGGACTCTGGAAGGAGAGGGGGAGAAAACTAAGCCCGCACGAGGCTGGCTCTGTTTAACCTCTCAGCCAAAACATCCAATGAATCATGTGAAACCTTACGTCCTGAAACCGAATCCATTGGCCGTGGTGTCAGGTAAAGTGTGAGTCCACACTGGATAAATTAAAAAAATAAAATAAAATGTAACATGTGTTGCACGGGCCCGGGGACTCTTTTAGGAGAAGTTGGTGAATTAAGAGATGGTCTGTGCAGCACCTGGAGAGGGAGAATAAACAAGGAAACGAAAGCTGCCTCGATGATTGGTTAAACGGTTTCGCGCAGGTGGAGTAGCGGGTTTCTCATTGGTTTAGAGCCCGGAGGAACAAGGCGTGACTTGGAAAAGAGGGGAAAGGTGGACACACCAAATAATATAATATAATATAATATAATATAATATAATATAATATAATATAATATAATATAATATAATATAATATAATATAATATAATACACAAGACAATGGTGGACATTGTTCATAATGGACCGGATTTTGTTCAAGGTCCTTGCATCTGCCAATTCATAATATAATAGGTAAAGAAAGGTTAGTAGTTGTTGGGAGTTGCCTCATTGTTGCAGCGTGACACCTTGTGGTAGACATATTACCTTGCACCGTGAACAATTTATTTACATGAACTCGTTCATACAGGTGGGGCTGTCAGTGGACATCTTTTTTTTTTTTAATTTTTTATTAACATCTTGTTCTGGATAAATAGTCGCTTTGGTCTGTTGATGCAGACGACTTTCTATGAACGGTCATGAAGCTTTTCTGAATGAATTGATGCTTTTTTTTTACAACTTTATTTGTCATTTTTCCATATCGAAAACCTTGACATCTTAATCGTTTCAGGAATTTGTGCTTTTTTGAGTTTATCAGTTTCATTTCATCACGAAGAGAAAGAGGCGCTGTCTGCTAGGGATGTGCGATACCACTCATTTTCCTTTCGATCCGATACCAAGTCATACCACACCTAATATCCTGGTACCGATACTGATATGGATACTTGTATACGCCCTCTTGTGTATATGAAAACGATGACTTTTGCAATGAACATTTGTGAGTGTAATAATGAAAGCTGCCAAATATCAGACTTCTCTTTAATCACATTTAAACATAAAAAACAGTAATGAAAATAAGCACAGTCGCTTAGACTTTGACTAATTATTTTTGGTCTTCAGGTTAGAACTCGACAGAACTTGAACCTTGACATCAAATGTCTCATTCTACATTCTCTGTCACTTCCCATTTATGTGTTTTTGTTAAGAAACAACTGGGTGTTGACATGATCTACGTGTAAATGACTGTGATGGGACTAGTTGAAGGACTTTCATCATAGAGGTCTGTCTCATATGTTGGGTGCATTTTTCCTCCCTTTCTCTCACGCTTTTAAGTTTTTTATAATTTATTACAGAGTCGCTGTCATAAAAGTGTTCCTATTTCTTGTGAAAGCGGACTTGGTATCGATATTTTGAGATCGATTCTAAAAACCCACGCCTAGATCGGTAGAATCGACATTTCTGTATCGATAAGCGCATCCATACGCCTTGAGCATGCGCAGTAGCGTAGTGAGGGCAAAACCGTTGCGGTCGGCGGAAGGACCAGAGGACTCAACTGGGCAGTTTTTTTTATTGTATTTTGGTGGCTATCTCCTGTAATACGTGTGTGTTCACTGGTAAGACATATGCAAAATGTGTATGTGTGTCTCTTAATGCCGCACGTCTGTTCTGTATTCATGTTCACTATGTGTGTTTTTTATCGTATTATTCTAACTAGCCTAGCGGCAGGAATAGCAGCCGGCTAATAGAACTCTTGTCTCTGTATTAGGACGAAGTGACACTCGTGTTAATTTTTCGTGTAAGGTATGTTTATGCAACTGCTTTGTGTTGTGAAGACAACCAAATCCTGTTTTTACAACAATCGCTCCGAAACTAAACGCTATCTAGCATCGCTGCTATACCGTTATCCATCAATGTTAGCCGCACGAGAGCGGTGCGTGGCGGAGACGAGCCTCACTGCTGCACATGTGAGGTTCATATAATTTTTAGTAAGTTCATATGAAGATGACAAAACAAATAAATAGTTGCTCACGTGCAGCAGACTCGCATTCAAAATTTCCCACTGACTTCAAGTTAGTCCCTCCCTCTTAATACCGATCAGAAGCCAAGTTCATACAACCCTACCCCTGGCCTAGATCTAACATTATGTCTATAATAACTTTGAATAACTGCAGTCTGATTTTCTTTGGGGAAATTTCCAAGTTAATTGCCTTATACATGTGACCCAAAAAGGGGCAATTAACCTAGATCTGAAACAGGCACTGCTGTCTTGCACTTTTTGATGTCTGGTAATGTCATAAGAGGAGCGTTTTTTAATTGTAAATATTCAAAGCCTTTGTTGTTGTAACTGCATTTATGATTTCCATTCCCATTACCCTTTTATTTCTTTTCTTTTTTTTTAAAGGAATTATGTGCTGCCTAGGCTTTGTAGCTTTTCTCAGTTTATGGCTCGTCACCTTCTCCACGGTGTTGTGCTGATCAAATTCCTGTATAATTTCCTCAGGTGTAACATCAGATATGGCCCGTGGGCACCAGAAGTTCCAGTCCCAGCAGAAAAATGCCAAAAAACAGGCGGAGATCAAGAAGAGCAAAGGCCATGACCAGAAGGCAGCCGCTAAGGCTGCCTTAGTATACACATGCACAGTGTGTCGGGTATGTGCTTTAGCAGAAAAAACATTAATTTATCCTCGATCTCAGGAGGGAATCTAGTAGAATGGGAAGCTGGCAAATAGTTTCTATAAATATATAAGAAACTGTGTAATTCTGATTGCCTCATTAGCCATTCGTCCAATACCAGTGCATTCTTAAATATACATATATGATAATTCGGCTGCACATTTGAGATGTTTGCCACTTTTGGGCTCTCCTTTGATTTCTTTTTTTGTTTCATTTGAATGTGGTCAGTTATTATTTCTCTTTTGCCTTGCTGAGCATTTCATGTTCTCTCGCGTTACTGCTGTAATTGAAACCGACTAAACTTGCGCCTCCCCTCAAGACTGCATCCTTGGATACTGTACACACCATGACATTACTGATGGGACAAAAAACATTACCAATTTGATTCCATTTTGCCAGACACTACCAGAAATCTTTTTTTTTTTTTTTGCTGCACACAAACGGTTTCCTGTGCACCAGTTTGCACCACGCTGTCAGCTCTCTCATTGTCCAGATGCAGATTGCACGTATGAAAATTGGCAGAACTCCCACAGTCTTTGTATTCGTACCTCCACCAGTCTCTGTGCGGAAAAGGCCGATTGCTTCTGTGTTGATGGGTGTGAAATTCAAAATGACAGAGATAAGCTTACATGCAAGCTCTCGCTGTGTAGGTTTCTTTTTTAGATCTGAACAGAGAGGTGGTGACATGTATTGTTACCTGTAAATGTGATGTTTTGTCTCCTTTAGTTGGTTATCTCTAGTCATGGTGATGCCAGACCACCAGCGTATCACCCCAACAATAGTCTGACTCACCGGATGTAGACAGTTAAAGCTCCACTTCTTCGCTCTGTTACCGTTTACCAAACCCCCATCACAATAACATACAAGATTGCAGGATTGTCCGTCCATGATTCTGTCTTTGGATCATTGCAAATAACCAAAATAATATCCTTTGCCTTGACACGATACTTTATTCTGAGTTTGCTTTACACACCTTCTCACTTCGATACCATATGAATCATACTATTATATTTATACACATTTTCCTACTTATAACTGTTTTATTTCTCCCACTTTCTTTCAGACACAAATGCCCGACCCCAAGACCTTTAAGCAGCACTTTGAAAGCAAACATCCAAAGTCTCCGATGCCCCCAGAGTTGGTTGGTGTGGAGGCGTAACCGATTCACCGCTCTTTCAGTAAGCCCGTCGCAGCTGATTCAGGACAGGCTTCTACATTTTGCAGTGTTTTCAGATAAAATATCTTCAGTACAACGTCAATGATTCCTCGTACTGAATAATTGATGTGTGGGTATTTTTATGCAGGGATGGTTGTTGCCTGCCTGCCAGTGGAAATCTTTCCTGAATAGATTATTTTGTAAAACTGCCTTCTAGCCTACTCGAATTCAATTAAGAGCCAGTTCTGGAGGTAGACACGCAACACACAACGACCCTCTCTTGGCCTGTGCCAAAAATTGTGTATGTTCCATTTTCAGTTGTATGCAATATTTGCAATATCTGATCATTTTAAAAAAATGTACGACCAGCTTGTTCACGGGCTCCACCACCACCACAGCATCTCAGGTCTCCCGCAGTTTCACATCAGTCTTTGAAGATAACATGCACTGGTTCTGGCTCAGCTCAACGAGGTCGATAATGATAATTGGAAGTCGTCTCCAGACAAATCCACTGTGCTGTGAAATGATGGATTGTTATGGATTTCTAACTGAGACCAATTTGTGACGCACCAGGGTCGGGGTAAAAAATTATAGTTTATCCAGAATGACTTTTGGGTTCATTATGTGCTTGATAAGACACATTCAGTACCACTAATTGTGTGTTCTTTTGACTAAGAGTTTCTTCCAAACTGCACTGATTTTTATTTTTATTTCCAGAAAACTCTATCTTAAGTCGGGGGGGAATGAAGAATACGTTAAGCACAGTGTGCTACACGGGTACTGGAACTGCACATTGTGTTTACCCCAGAGAATTTCCTGAAGTTTATTTAGTTTATGTCCGATGCAGAACTTTCTCATGTGCAACAGAGTTGTAAAAGTTGACCAAGTGTTGCAAACCCTTCCATTACTTATTTTAACTCTGCTGCTGCATACAACAAATTTTATTTTTTCCCAATCTCACGTTCTGTTAACTGTAAAAGTTTGCACTGGGGCTTGTAAATGATAACACTAACTCCTGTACCTCCCGGTTTTCCATTCTAATATGCATGTGGCATAATTGTGGCCACTACAGTATTTGATAACGATTTAGTTCATCTCTGTTGTATTATGTCTGTCTCTCACCCTCATCTCTGTGGCATATGTGAAAACCCTGAACCTGCATTAAAAGACTGAAGTATATTACACTGTAAGTTAGCTTTAACTCTTTTTTTTTAATGTTTGTTTCTTATCATAGCACGCTAACGGGCAGATTTAATTTATAGATGAGAACTATTTTCAATATATTTGAACCCACTGGTCATTAACCACTGGCATTTTATCACTGTGCTAATGTCTGGACTGACAACCAGCCATGTTTTTACTTTTGTAATAATCATATCTTTGTCCACACGATGTAATGTATAGCGTTTTAATAAAGATCCTACTTTTATATTAACCATTACTAAGTTGTGTTTTATTTCAACAAGTACGAATGGAAGTCTCTCGACTTAATGAGCTACGGTGCTGCAAACTCAGCGAGGTGGGAATTTCCAGTGTGTTGTAACGCTGTGGTCCATTCACATCTGTTTAAAAGTAATCACTGTGTCTTGTGTTCGTATCACTCTTGTGAACACTTGTTTCTACAGTGAGTGTACATGCACCGATTGCTAACAGAGCCACGACAATGGAATATCTGTGTAATGAATCACATCTACCTCTGCTCTGCCAATCGTTTCAGTCTTGGCCCAACAAACTAAATCTCAATAATCAGAGTTTTATTAGCTTGTCAGTTCATGCTCCAGTTGCCGGCCAAGAGTCCAAGTGCTCTCTTAAAAGCTGCCGACCCAGGCAACTGATTGAAGTAAACAAACGCTATATTTAAGAGCTAGACATGTAGCATGAAGGTAATAATGAATTGCTAGCATGGTGGGACTGTTACATGAGCCGACAAACGCTAACGGATTATGCCGCTCGTCTATTATTTACGCTCATGATCTATTAATGCCCTCATCACGCTGGTTGCTAAGGAATATGGGCGTTGTTAGAAACCAGAGAAACGCCTTAAAATATGATGCAGGTACGTGAAATGTAGAGCTTTGTGATTCAAAGTGAATCTTCCAGGGCATATTGGTCATCGCTGTTTCTGTTAGTGTTTCACCCTCTTGCTTTGTACCTTCTCACACCCTTGACTGATGAGGAAGCTCGGAGCTCGTCTTGTGACTCCCGAAATGTAAATAGTGGGTGGTCAGAGCGGTGTGCTACCGGACTGACAGGTTCTGTGAACTGGCCTATTTCCTTTGCCCTTAAAACAATGGCACAAGGACAATAATATGTAACTTTTTTTGCGTGTATCTAAATGACCAGGCATCTCCACCCCTATAGCAATGACACTCCTTGATGACATCAGCAGAATGCAGACGCAGACACACAAATATAGTTGTTAAGGAGCAACCAAAAATTCAAGCAAACAAACATGAAAAGCTGCACAAGGTGTTGACCTGGCCTCCTAATTCACTAGATCGAGTATCTGTGGGGGGGATGATCCACAGAGACCCCCTCCCCTCAACCTATAGCAACCAAAGCTCCCCCTCACAGGACACCCTCAGAAGACCCATGTCCTTTCTCTGATGAATCACAACTGTTTTGGAGGCATAAGGGAGACTCACACAATATAAAAAAGGTGGTCATAATGTTATGCCTGATTGGTGTAACTATATAGCATGTGTTGGCCTTTTCAGTGATTTCTAGTAGTATTGATTTCCCATATATTTATTTTTTTTTTTGTAAACTTCAGGGTAAATTATCTAACGTAACTCCAGGGATTATTTGTTCATTTCGGTCCAGCTTCATTTATTTGGCGTCAATAACAATCAAACTATTCTTTACAGAAGCCGTAGCCTGAAACGCCCCCAGAGCAAGCGAAGAAAAACTCCCTTTCTCTCTGATTATAGAGGGGGAAACTTGAGCAGAACACAGCACCAGTCAGCTTGAGGCAGGCCGTGTATTTATTTCATTCAAGTCTTGACAATATATATATTTTTTTAAACATATACAACGTTTTCTAGTGTTCATTTGTGTAAAACACCACAGTTTTCAGCATCCAACATATCCTGTAAGAATTTTTTGTGATACATCTGGTACTTTTGCTCGGGTGAATTTCCACCCCAGACAGATGCTGCCAGTTTCAGTGACTTATGTCCATTAGTTCATCATTTAACATCAGAGGCTTTGCTGTAACATGCAAAGGTTAGCTGGATGCAGGAGTCGAGCGTCTGCCGGGGCAGATTTGTGTCCCTGCATGTGTGTTCAAGTTCTCAAGATGACGTTGATGGACTGAGTCAGAACTCACCTAACCGGTTACACACTTTTGTTCACTGTTGGCAGTTTTTTTTTTCTTCATGTGAAATACCTCTGGTATGGTACTACGCCCTTCCTGAACCTAAAATTGATGAGTGAGGTTTTTCTTTCTTTCTTTCTTTCTTTCTTTCTTTCTTTCTTTCTTTCTTTCTTTCTTTCTTTCTTTCTTTCTTTCTTTCTTTCTTCTTTCTGGTGCCTGCACATTTCTACAGCCGATAGTATCTGATTTGCCCTTAAATAGGTTACAAGCTTGAAATCTTGGCCCAGGGGGAAAACATGTGACCAGGCAAAAATAGATTCACTCTCTCCCCTTGGACACCAACCAGAATGCAGAAATAGTAGTTTCTATTAGGAAAGATATACTGTAGCTGTGCCCTGTGTTCTAGTTTGTGATGCCCTCAGCATCTCCAGCAAATAGTCCCCTAGAAAACAACAGTATTTTATTTAGTCGGAGCACCATCCCGCTGGTAGCTGAACGCCGCGGTGCGTTTCATAAAATCTGTTCCAAAGCACCATGCCAGTCAAGGCAAAAAGAAAAATCCTTTCGGTGCTGGTCACTGTGTGGTATGTGGTGTCCCTGCCTCTGTTCTGACTGGAAATTATGATCCACAGTTACACTGGGGACAGTGTTTGAATCTGCCAGTCACCTTCACTTCCTCCATGTTTGTTAGAGTCAACACGGTCTTAACTAGTGCATGAAAAAGTTCACAGTGGAGATATGTTCTACTACAGCATTATTAAAAAAAAAAAAAAAAGTTTGGCCACATTGCATTCGCCCCATAAAGGCCAGTGAAGCGATGTTGATGGGTAAAAACTACAACTCCCACAGTTGCTTAGTGTTCGGTTGCCCCGGTAACGTTTGACGTCAGTCCTCCTTCGGTGCCTTGGACTGGTGTGATTGGAAGGAAACCCCGTGGACTAGATTCAGTCGGACTGACTGGGAATCAGCTGTGGTTCGGTACGCTGACATCTGCCAGTACTCAGGTAAGAAATAGCTTGACGGCTTTCAAAAGTAGCGAAATTTATTGGTAAAACTTCTTGACTTGTCACCAGATTTAGTGTTAGCACAAAGCCCGCTGTCTCCAGTGGACTGTGGTGCTGCGCGCCGCGGCGACGTTCATCAATGTGAAGAACAATGGCTAGCTTAGCTTACGTTACAATTTGGGATATGTCTAATGGCTGGTTTCAAAAGCGAACACGAGACGGGGGAAGGCGTGTCGGCTTCAAATGTTAAACATCTGATTTTTTTTTTTGCCCCCCTCACTGGCGTTAAATCTTATAAAGCCACATCTGTGTGTTAAATTGGAGACTGAAATGTATTGTCAAGGTGGGGTCACAGCTTTCGCCAATAATTGTCTAATCTTCAGGTATTAGTCTCGTAGGCAAAATTGAGAACTGGCCTGAAGTGCCAATAGCGTGCAATCGCATCCTTACTGCATTGTGTTATTAGCTTTATTTGCTGTAATTTGGTAGGTGGCATTCCGGGTAACTAGTGTACTTAGAAAGTAGCAAATTAGGGTTAAGTTCAGTCTTAACACGTCGGCCACTAGGCGGGCTGCTAGCTCAGTTACACTGAGATGCACACCTTTTTTTTGTAACCCCCCCTCTTTAGGCGCCCCACTGACGAAGCAGTCTCACATTTTTTTTTTTTAAGTTCAAGGTAAACGCAAACGCCTTAAAATCGTGTAGCGACCAAATTACGTGCACGACGGTGGCCGTGAAAATGTGCACAACTCCCGAGTCCGTCCCCTATAAGTTTCAGGAAATAGTCGGCGCCATGCTGGAATCGGGTCACGAGGGCCTAAACTATAATGGTTCCCTTTCAATCACTGAATCGTGTTTGTCGCCAGAAAACTGAGCCTGTGTTTTTCACGGTAAACGCTTTTTGTTTAAGTCTCTGCGTGTCAAAAAAAAAAAATAAAATAAAAATACGCGCATTCGTTTGTAATATATCCCACGTTCAAACGGCGCTGTACATTTCGTGCTTGAATTTCCGCTTGTCGGGCCAGCCACAGGTACAGGGAAGGGTGTGGTGTGAGAGCACGGAGAAAGAGAGAGGAGGGGAGGGGAGGAGGAGGGGAGGAGAAGGGGGGGACGACACACCAGCGTTTGCCCTGGAAGCGAGCCAACCAGTACTGGTTCAAGTTGTTCTTGCATGTATCTCTGCCCTCACTGCGGCCTGCATTCCTCTGCTGAATAGTGTTCTCACATTCACGCGTGACATAAATGGTTTAACCGATTAAAATGTAAAAATGCATGCACATACCGGTGCAACCGTGGGTCTTCATGTCTGCCCTTGTCCGGCCCTTGTTGTTTTAACCCTTTTCTTAACCCATTTGGTTTTTGACTTAAAAAAAAAAATAAATAAAAAAAAGTACAAATCCAATATTGTCAGAAGTGATTGTCTTCAAGCAGACGACTTCCATTTATTTCCATGCATTTATTTGTTTTATTTAGTGACTCACCTGTTTTTTTTAATTTTATGTTTAGTTTTAATTGGTTGCACGACCTCATACATAAAGACTTGTGAACTGAGAGGAAACGTGCTTTCTTTCTTTCTTTTTTTTTTTTTTTTTTTTGTTTCTCTGGATTGGATTTTCGAAACACGTCACACTACATGTACTCTGGAATGGAAAAAAAAAAAGTAATTGATCGGGTGGAAGCCCGCTGGCTAATTGCGATGGGTCAAACGGATGTAGGTTATTGATGTGTGAAGTCTACGCAGACTGCCTTAACGCTGTAAACTGCAGCTGGTGCTTCTGCTCTCGACAAACGCCATAGGACTCAACACTGCTGTGATGTGCGAATGCGATGCTAGGGTATAGTGGCTAATAATAGGAATGCCACTCCACTCAAGTCACTGTGCTCGCGACGTGTGCAGACATAGCTATTTTCCCCCTGTCCCTTCTGGTTTAACCAATAAGGAGCCATTTAAAATAGCAATAGTTTTGCTATTTTCAAACATTTTGAAGATCGAGTTGTATACTTGCCTGTATAATTGCTATCTTGTGTTTCCCTAGCGTTTAGCTGCCATGGTGTGCATCAGAGTTGTTCTTCTTTTAAACGTACTTCTAATGGAGGTTAAGGAAACGACATTAAATGTGTTTAGTGTAGCAGCTTTTCTTTTGACCCACTTCTGTAGATGTGTTCTGTGTAGAACAAACACAGATCAGTTATTTTCCTGATGTAGTTTAATGTGCCTCACTATTTTTTTTGTATCACTCCACTGATTTATTAATTGTTACTTCTGGTAAATGGGTACTAGATGAGATTAAAAAATATATTTTCTGAGCTGCTTACTTACTTAACTGACCTTCAGCTGTTCCCTTCTTTTCTTCCCGTCCTCCAGTGAGCAGTCATGAGCGACGCACCTCAGAAAGAACTGGTCCAGAAGGCCAAGCTCGCGGAGCAGGCCGAGCGTTACGACGACATGGCCGCTGCCATGAAGACCGTGACGGAGGACAACAACCAGTTGTCGATCGAGGAGCGCAATCTGCTCTCGGTAGCCTACAAGAACGTGGTGGGCGCCCGACGCTCCTCGTGGCGCGTGGTGTCCAGCATCGAGTCGAAGGCCGAAGGCGAGAAGAAGCGGGCCATGGCCAAGGAGTATCGGGAAAAAATCGAGAAGGAGCTGAAGGACATCTGCAATGATGTGCTGGTGAGGCTGATTCATTTGATTTAATGTCTTTACATTTACAAGACTATTATACGTAACAACAAAGTCTGATATCGGTTAATTTGATTGCATTAAGTTCATATCTGTAATGAGGAAAGTGTTTCAAATTTAGATATTTTTGGTAAAAAAAAAATATATGTGCATTAATCTTACTTTGGCATTTATTCAAACATAAATCAAACCAGCATTTAAAACACTATTTACATTGTAGAAGGTACAATTTCTCATCATGGATAAAGAAAACCCCCAAAAATGGATGGAGTTGTGCACACTTTCACAAAAAAACACATAAGTTTTTAGCAAAACACCGGGTGTGGTAAATTATGGATGGATGTATAGATAGATGGATAGATGGATAGATATAGCCTCCAGAATTCAAACGGTCAGTAGTAGAGGTATTGATAGCCTGACCTGAACATGAATGGGTCTGGGACAGCCCAAGGGTGCACCCTCGAGGGTTTAAGTGGGTGTCGGTCTGGGTAGAAGGTGACGGAGCCTAGGTGGGTAGGTTACAATCCAGATGAGCCAACTTGAGATGCTCCACTGAAACGTTTGCCATCGACATCCATGATAATAAAGCACTTGCATCGAATCTCCAGCATGTGAAACTGGCCGTCCCAAGCAGGTCAACCTAGTTTTTGTGAGTGTATGAGGCCATGCTCCAAAATCTTTGGTGTTATCTAGGAGCTAGGGCCACTGATGTGCAGCAGCATGTGCAGTGATGATGAGGGACAAAATCCCCTGGGATCTGAAGGGGCCGACCATCATTAAATTCAACGAACAAGGTCTAGAGGTCCTCCTTGGGGCCCTGAGGCGCACAACCTGACCCGCAGGACCTTCAGGAACAGAAGCTATACTTGAGGCTGGCCTACAGAAGTGCTTTCCCAGCCTGGTATGCAGGCGGTGTGATATGCCCATTTAATTGTAAGCGCCTGGGTTACCCACAGGGGATGACGCTGAGGAACGTCTGGCTTGTCCCTCAGTTCAGAGAGGCCACGGACAACACTGAGTCCGCTGTAATCCCTGCACATTTGCCACCCACCTCTTCTGAGTAGGGTGACGCTCACAAGGCTGTTGGAGCAGGAAGTGATTTCAAGGCGCTCCATATTCTGGATACCTATGTGGGTAGCCTTTGCTGTTTTAAGCTTTTATATTTGTTAGCTTGTGGGCGAGAGCTAGTGAGCCGTTGACTTTCCCTACGTACTTAAAACAGTAGCTTCTCGAACTGAATGGCTTTGTGTAGTTGGAGCTAATAAATGTTGAACTACAGTTCATTTCACCGAAACCACCGCATTGCAGGAAAGAGAAGATGTCTCGGTAGATGGTGTGTAGGAGGCCGGAGGAGTGTGAAATGCACTTCAAACCAATTACAACTATTGTGTCAGCGCTACCCCGTGATGTGTAGATACATTTCTTGGGAGGTGACCTTTAGCCTAGCTCCTTTTTACATATATTTAGCAGTAATAAATCCATCTGTAGAAGCCCTTCCTTTCTCAGCCTATGCATTATCTGCTCGGTGACTCACTGGGTCCTAATCCTATAATGAGAGAAGCTGAGCCACCAACACCGTGGCTCACCGACTTCCACTTCAGCCTTATGGCGACAGAATTAGAGAGGGACGTGAGGGAAATGTACAGACTTAGTGGTAGGTTAAGGAAGACGCTGGTGTATACTTGAAGCCTGAAGGTGTGCTTGTTTGTGTTAATAGTTGGAATAGTGTGAATCGATTAATAACGGCACATATATGATCCTAAAAGAACGTGGTGTGCACTCTAATCCTGCAGAAACGATAACGCTTCTCTTCAAGCAGGAAATGAAATCTGTACTTAGGTTTGAGTTGCGCGTTTGTCTTGGGGGACGTGGCTACGTTGCTCGTTCCTCATTCCTCCGAATGTAGTAATTATAGAAGTCAGATAGAATCTGAAAAGGTGGACGATTACTTAAAATTTGAGTTTCGTTTGCAGCCATTCCTGCCGTGGTTGCAGTTTGATCTTTGCTATGCCCTTGCCAGTGGCCCAGTTCTACATTCAGATCCCAGAGAGCTACCCCCTATCCCAGTCTCTCACATCAGTCTAAGAGCATTTGGGCAAATGCAGCCTCTTATTAACCTTGTTTATTGCATTATGCTTTGGAAAAATGTAGAAATGTGTTGCGCCAGAAAGGAGTTCTTACCGAACTTTTAACGTTTCTCGTTTCATAATGCCACCGGTTTGCATGTGAACCAGTTCAGATCAAATCTGCACTTAAATATAAGTGTTAATTCATGTTTAATCCTCTTCGAGAACTCAAACATTGCAGATTCAGTTTATGACAGAACGATACATTGCTTCCTGCGGTTAGCATTCAGGTTAGCATCAGAACGGGCTATGAAGTGGTACACGCTTGTGTTGCAGAGAGCCCTGCTCTACTCTTTCAGTGACCTACTTCCCCAGCAAAAGCTCATCAGGAGTTCAGCTGCCTAGCTCTCTTCTTTCTCCACCCCCACCATCTTTCATCCGTACTCCCTCCTTTTCTTCCATGACCCTTTTCCCCCCCTTCAACAGTCTTTACTTCTCTCTTCGGCTCATCCCGTTTCTCCTCCCCAGTGCTTTCATGTCGTCCACACAGATACGTTCCCCTTCAGTGGTCCCTGAAGCATCTGTGATGTAGCTCAGCCAAGGTCTCGGGCTCCGGCCCAGGGGCTACTGTTTTTTTTTCCCCAGCTCTCTCTATCCCTATTTAGATCTGATGAGAAATGATGCCTTAAAATAATGGCTTGAAATAGGTTGAAATAGCAACCACTGCAGCTGGAGTCATTGTTGAGTTTAGGGGGCAAATGAAGAGTAAACCCTTTTAGTATTAATATAATGTGTATGTCGTGATGTGAAGTATATATTCTTTTCTTAATGTCTGTCGGTTTGTTTTCTTATCGCAGAAACTCTTGCAATCTTGCCTCATTCCCAACGCCACCCAAGCGGAGAGTCGAGTCTTTTATTTGAAAATGAAAGGTGACTACTACCGCTACTTGGCTGAGGTGGCTTCAGACGAGGAGAAGAAAGGTAAGCTCTCTGTTAAATCTCTTTATTACTTCTGTATATGTGTGTGTGGGGTGGTAGTTTTATTTAATTTTTCTATGTGCGCTTGTCTGACTGGAAGGTCTGCTTGTAAGAACTGTTTTAACAACTCGTCGTTTTAACCCAATAAAAATGTATTTGATTAAGTCACAATAATTGTACACTCAAGTCTATAGTTAAACTTTATGAGGTGGACTCCTCAACGCTAAGTAGAACAGTGCCGCAGTGTCCTCCTGTCACAAATATTGGATAATTGCACTTGAATGATAACACTTATTGTCATTATTGTTGACTTGTGTACGTGCAACAGATTACACAAAAAGAAAATTGTCTTAAACTTTAATGGCCCCTGTCTCTGATCCCTAACAACCAGTGCACTTAAAGGAATGCTCTGTTAGATAACCACGCTCTCGTATTATTTCATACAGAGCTTCTCGTGTTTCCAGAGCATTAGTCTCCCTTTCTGTTCAGTTTAGTTTTTTTATTCTTTTGACCTACTTGATTCCTAGTGGCGTGCTTCTGGAGACATGCTAGTGCCTATAAATGGTCGACTGCAGCGTTACCATTCTCCACTGTTCACTACGAAGCTACTAAATCCTGTAGCCTAATTTTCTCTATTTTCTACAAGACAATCTCAACCCTAGAACCTAGAACGTTGTTTCCTGTAGTTGTAATATAGAAACGTTACCGAAACTCTTTTTTCCTAAATATAGGTCACCATTTCCCTAAATGACTTGCAGTTTGTAGCCAGCATCATTCTTGCTTCATGCGTTTGTTTAACCATATACCAGGTGCTCAGACAAGGTGAAATATTTTAAATTGTATCACATTTGCTTTGAGTGTCTTCACCTTTGCTACAGGCATGAATCAGCAAAAATAGGACACGGTCTAGATCTTAATTTATGTGTCATTGCCGCTAACAGATCAGTATTTCCAGTTTGAAAAGTAATTAAATCTTAGACCCACTTTTGAGTTGATGCGCCCTGATTGTCTGCTGCATTTTTCTGGTTAATCTCACTGAGGTGTGTTCAGCACAAACCTGGGAAATATTACCTGTTAAATGCGAATGACCACTGTTACAGAGTATGTGAAACCTGTCGCCTTTAACACTGTACGCTGAGAAAGTTTGTTTAAGTTCCGATTCTGAAACAGTCATGCGATTAGTCTTCTTAAAAGTCACGTCCCTTGTGGCCTCCACCCAACAGGAACTACAGAAAAAAAAAGAGGCCTTTCTTAATACCACAGCAAGGCGTGGCCTGTCTAGCATTATTCATCCTTCATTGCTTCTGTATTGCTGTAGTGTGTTGGATTTATTTATTATATAAGCTGATTTTATTCAACTTTGGTTTACTTCACAGCTGTAGACAATATCTGAAGTTCTAAGATTTGACCATTACGAGTTACAGTCGAGGAAGAGTTATTGCAGCAGTGTTGCATCAGATTCTGAAATCTGAAATCCATGAAAAAGAAGTTGTCCTACTCTCATGCTTTTTTACACCTCTCATACGTTTTTCTCTCTCCTCTCAGCCATCATTGCAGACTCACAGAGCGCCTACCAACAAGCCTTTGATATCAGCATAGAAGAAATGCAGCCCACGCACCCTATCCGTCTTGGTCTCGCTCTTAATTTCTCAGTGTTCTTCTACGAGATTCTCAACTCACCTGAGCAGGCCTGCAAGCTGGCCAAACAGGTACGCAGGCGCTTTTAAATTAAATTAAACTTAAATTGTTTAATACGGGCCATAAGCTAGCAGATAAAACCTGTGCACAAACTGACACGACGTCATTATTTAATGATGACCACGGTTTTTCCACGCTTGTTAAAAAAAATGTTTTGACTCCTACAGGCTTTCGATGATGCCATCGCAGAGCTCGACACACTGAGCGAAGAATCGTACAAAGACAGTACACTAATCATGCAGCTATTGAGAGACAACTTGACAGTAAGTTTCACTTTCTTAAAGTCGTACCAGCAGAAAAGACAAGAGATTGTGTCTACTAATGAAACTAGAACTACTACAGCTAATTTCCCATTTCTGAATAGTCTAAAGATTATTTTCACATTTAGTTTTTGGATTTATTAAATACAAGCTTCCTGGAGCTCTCTCTCTTTTTTGTTTGTTTTTTTTCATTTGTCCATGTATTAGAGAGTAACATTTCTTTTCATTAAATTACGGCTCTTTAAACAACAAAAGGAAATGGAAGAGAACACTTGTTTGTCAGTCACGACTAAGTAACACAAGATTAAAATGAGCCGTATGAACGTAGGCAAAAGAAATACTGCCGTCTGTGTGGCCAGCGGTAATGAGGGCAAGCACTTAGTTCCCATATTAAGTTGCACCATAAGTCATTTTTCTGGTTCGGTATATTCTTAATTTCATATTCTAATGAAAAGATTAGACGTGACTGTATGTTACTGTCTCTTTTTTTATTACCTTATCATGACCCTCTTCTTCTTCTACTCTCTTGTCTTCCCTCAGCTGTGGACCTCTGATAACCAGGCCGAGGGAGAGGATCAAGAGGAGACCAGAGACTGAGCCAGATCCCCATAGTCATCCCTGTCTGCCTGCCATCATCCCGGCTCATCTTCATCCACCATCACCATCAACACTGAGACCACCTCATTATCATCATTGTCATCCAACTCTCCATTTTTTTTTTTTTTTTTTTTTTTGTCTATCTAGGTCTCTCGATGCTCATCTCACCCTATCGGTTTACTATTCCTTTTTTTGTAGTAACTGTGGGGGGAAAAGGGGATGGGGGAGGGAGGGAGGGTAGCGTGAGTCCAGGGGTTGGATGCCTTGCTGTTGACTTATTTTTCCTGTGTAGGAGCAATAGTGTTTTATTCAAGTGCTGGATGGCAGAACTAAGGAAACGTGCAGTCGGTTGAATTATTTCGAAGAAAAAAAAAACAACGCAGAAAAATGGTTAGACTGTGTGTGTGTGTATCTCCGCTCTTATTATCGGTTTTGTTAGAAACAATCTTTCGATGCCACATGCAGTTTGACAGAGAACGGTAGCTGACGGCAGGTGTTGGGTCTGTATTAGCAAAGCATTTGACAGCGAGAGGTGAAATGGGGAGTGCTGGAGATGGAAGGCAAGATTTGTTTGAACAGAGGTTACATTCCATTTACTGTCCGTTGCTCAACTTTCTACTCTGTTTTTTTTTTTTTTTTTTTTTTTTGGTTCTTTTTTTTTTGTTTTTCTCGGGAGGGGGGTGCTGCTTTTGTATTTCTACCTATTAATTACGAGGTATAGAAAACTCTCATGAGCAAAACGGCACACAAGCTTTTACTGTTGCTTTTTTTTGTATGACCACAGCAGTAAAAAAAAAAAAAAAAAAAAAAACAAATCAAGAAAAAAAAAAGAGTCCTACATGCTTATCTAGTTACTGCTTTTTCCACGTGTAATATTTTTATTTTGTCCCCCCCCCCCACCCATTATTTGCCTAAACTGCATGTTAAGAAGTAGTTTGTGGAGAAGTAAGGATGGTGGTCGCTGTCGGGCTGGGTAGCTATGTTTGTCTTTATGATTGAATTTTCATACAAAACACCCAAGCATACCTATTATTTGGGGGAAATCTGTAATTCAGTGTAAGTGGAATAAAATAATTTAAACGGTTCAGTTTGGTGTGGTGGTAATTTCGAGTCCGATAACGTGATTTTTCTGAAGTGATCTTTAGATTCACTTTATGACTTTTTTTTTTAACTCTCTGGAGTTGCAGCGGACACCTGGGTTTTACTATATTTGGCATCTCCCATTACCTGTGAATCACTGTACAAGAATAAGTGAGTCACGCTGAGGCGGAGGCTGCGAGCAGACGAAGAGACTTTCATCATTACCCTCTAGTCTGAGTCAACATGTCCTGTGGATGTGCCTCGATGCTGCACTGTAGTCAGCGATGCATCTCGTTCTCTTGTCACACTTCCTCCTCAAACTACACGTCGCTGATTTCAGGTTCTTTTGTACCCACGTCCTTGGAAAATATTGGAACCAAAAGTTAAACGCTTAAAAATATCCAAATTGGCAAAGACACCTCATGAAACCATTGAGACTGCTTCCGGCCTTGGCTTGTATAAACAGTTCAGACAAGTGGAAACTTATTCTACCCTTCACTTTGGGTGTGTCTGCCCCACTCCCTCTACAGTTGTTGAGAGAAGCGCTCAGCTCCCTCAGTGGGATGACCATGACCCAACCCTTCAGTAAACGCAAGAAAGTGGCAAGGAAAGTTTCCCAGCAGACATTACTTTTCACGTTAACTACACTACATTGTGAGACTGGTAACACCTTAAACTGTATGTGATGCATGTGATATTTACATGTAAATGGCGCATATGCGTTTTAGGTTGTTGTAATTGACCCAAGTTATATTTCCATAAATATCGTGGCCTGATAGAAACCACCCGCCATCCACTAAAATCGTGCTCTTTGCTGCCCCCTGCTGGTGTTTTGTTAAATTACCTGCCTGCAGCTACGTGGACGAGCTTCACGGGAGCGAGCAAAACCAAAGCCTAAATGATCGGATATTTTTTGTGAAATATAATGGTTTTATTTATTATAACTTCTTTTTCCTCGATGTCAACTATGGCAGTAGATTATCTGATCTTAATGAACACTGATCCAGTTCATTCCGTGAGGAAGATCAAAGTGTTTGGGAAAGCTTTTACTTGACAAAGTTCTCACTGTAATTAGATCAATTATATAATAATGTAATTATAGAGTGAACTTTATTATTAACGAGAACAGTCCGTACTTTCACTTGTTTTGTGTAATATAATACACTTTTGCCTATTACTCAACTGACACGTTAGGCTAAGTGTTCAAAATGAAAGATAATCAGAATCAGCTTTATTGGCTCAGTGTGCACATACAAGGAATTTGACCCTGGTAACTTAAATGAGCATTAAAAAATATATATATTGATCCACCTGTACAACATTACTCAGACTTTAGGAAAAAAAATAGACTTAGAGTTTAATCATTCACAAGGGGAAATTGCTTGGTTACACTAGCTTAGTTGCACATAAAAGACACTCTTTAGAGCCACAAGTAAAAGGAAGATAAAATAAGATTAAAATATAAGTAATATCTAGTAAAATATAATAGAAGTAGTGTAAGCCAAAAAATTGACAGAATTAGCATATCAACAACATATATTCATATATTCAAATATATAATATATAAATATATATAATATATACAGTATAAGTAATATCTAGTAAAATAAAATAGAAAATAGTGTAAGATATAAACATATATATAATTAACCCTCGTGTCATGTCAAAAAAACTTCCTCTCTTTCTGTTAGTGGCTGTTTTCAGTCACTAACTTTGACTGCTGTAGAAATATATCAGATAAATATTAACTTTTTTTGCATAATTCTGTTAATCACCCTCAGTACGGATAAAAACTACTAAATACATAAAAAAAACACATATTATTATTATTTTTAACCCTTTAAATGCATTTAAATGCTGAAAACATCCACTAACTGTAAGAGAGGGTAGTAAAATTGCCCACGGTGTGTTATTGACCTATTGAAAATTTTGAAATCATATGTTAAAAATATATGTAAAATCAAGGTTCCTCACCAAAAATTATTAAATTTGCTGCTATACAGTGGAAGTTACAGTCAAATTAAGAGGGAAAAGTAACCCCTTGTGGCTGATTTTGGCGCCAACAAGACACAAGGGTTAATATCGTTAGTTATTTTTAGTTATTTACTATAAGTATTTGCTTGCTAAAAAAAAAAAATATTTATTTATAGTCTTTTTCGAAAAACGGTTAAATATGATTTAGACAATTATGCTATCAGACTAACGAATTTTAACGAAATAGGTAAAGGGCAGGATCATGTATAAAATATCGCGAGATGTATGACGTGTCCCTTAGTAGCGGGTGGAATCTGGAAACAAGCTCCTCCTCCTCCTACTCCTCCGACCTTCCTTTCATTCCCGTAACCTGTCTGCGTAGGGTGTGCTCAGGAGCTAGCCTCGGCACACATTTTATTATTATGAAACAAACCAAAAGCTAGAGAGCACACGCAGACATATTTTTATAAGAAAAAGCAAAAATCGGTGAAGCAGGATTTGATTTGCCAAAAAAAACCCAAGCAACGCGAAGAAGAACGAAAGACGGAAGGAGAGGAGCGTTAGCAGACTGAGCTGTTAGCGTCATTGTTGAAAGCGTGGGAGATTAACGTGAGCCAGATATATTGTTTACCACTTATTTCCCACTTTACGGGATTTGACCTTTCGAATATAATTGTTAGTTGGAGTATTTGTTTCGTATATTACGGGTAGTTACGCTTTCTAATTGACTGTTAAAGGAGTCAAAATTGTGTGCGAGCCGTATCGGGTAGGCCACGCTCCGACATTTTGCTAATCAAGCTAACTAGCCCACGTTGCTAACTGGTCAGGTACACTCGTGTCGGCGCTCTTGTGAAGCCATCCAGCAGACCTGGAAACGGAGCCTACTCGCGTAGGAAATTCTTTTTACATTGACGGCCGTCAATAAATATTTCGAGCAAAGATAAGTCGACATGAATCCCAGCGCGCCTAGCTACCCCATGGCCTCCCTCTATGTGGGGGACCTACACCCGGACGTCACTGAAGCCATGCTGTACGAGAAATTCAGCCCGGCTGGGCCCATCCTCTCCATCAGAGTTTGCAGAGACATGATCACCCGCCGCTCCCTCGGCTATGCCTACGTGAACTTCCAGCAGCCTGCTGATGGTAGGTTTACCACGCTGTTAAGATAAGATAAGATTTGTCACATGCACACGCCGTGAAACGTTATTTGTACCTGTAGCCAGTAGTAAAAACTACTCACAGCGCGTTGCAGAGTTTGCAAAATTTTCTAAAGTTTAGTCTTGATAATCCCAAATATACCAACGTAGTTTGCATTTTAGATTTTAAATTACAGTTGCAATTATTTAGTCCTACCACTTATTTTGCAGTGTGACCCCCTGTGGCCCCTGCCTATTATGTTTCTGATCCTCAGTAGTGGGGCCCACACCAGGGATGTCCTGAGTTAAATGACAACACATTTTGTTGTTTTGAAAGTGATTCTTGGTCTCATATTTTCCTTATGTTTCTTACACTTAAAAAAACTTTAATTTCATGCGTTCAGACCTGCAGGAACTCTGAGTGCAGATCTAAAACTGAGAAAAATACAATAAACTGTAAACTTAGGAGGGTATTGGCTCACATGTACCTGCCTTTACAATATTTTGAAACTGCTGTGATTTAAGTGCAGTAATGCAGTGGTACTTAAGTTCACTGTTAAGACTGAGAGTTAAAAAGTTGAAGCGGATGTGGCACCGACTGACTCCATTTTGGATGTGTTCTTTACATCCTCTGCTATAGCATGTTTCACTAAACACAAGTGCTTTACTATAGTTATGGTTTTAATTTAGGTAGTGGTTAGTCTCTGCTGACACACTTGTTTACACAGCCAGGCATATAAACTTGTCTTTGTGTGACTAATTTCAGCTGAGCGGGCCTTAGACACCATGAACTTCGATGTGATCAAGGGCAGACCTCTCCGCATAATGTGGTCTCAGCGTGACCCTTCACTGAGAAAGAGTGGAGTAGGCAACATCTTCATCAAGAACCTGGACAAGTCCATTGATAACAAGGCTCTCTACGACACCTTCTCCGCCTTTGGAAACATCCTGTCCTGCAAGGTAGGTGGAGCAGCGCTTCTTTTCTCTTCTTTGTGTTTTGTGTTCGACTGTTTTACATACAGACTACTTTGCATGTCTAAAGGTTGCATCAAGTTGTAGTTGAGTGTCTCGTGATGAGAATGCATGGTGTTGTGAAGTTTTTTTGACATCCTAAAATCTCCATTTATTCAAGGTGGTTTGTGATGAAAATGGCTCAAAGGGTTACGGCTTTGTGCATTTTGAGACCCACGAGGCGGCTGAACGCGCCATTGAGAAAATGAACGGCATGCTGCTCAATGATAGAAAAGTGTAAGTCTTCTGGGGGACATATTTAACATGTGGAATTTACAGTTACATCTAATCAAAGTTGTTTTTTGTGTGTGTCTTTAACTGCATTGTTTACTCAAATGCCTCTAACTGTTAGTGGTTTCAGACACCATACGGTGTGTTTTTCTCACTATGATGAAAGTTTTTAGATTTGAATTTCACTTTTCACAGGAGCCCTCTAAGCTAAAATAGTTTGCATTCACATCCTTAATGCAGTCTGCTCTCAGTTCCTCAATTCAGTGGCAGGAGGTCCCAAGATGCACCCAAAGTTTCTACAAACTCAAGATTACCAATAAAAATTAATTATTTCATTAAAATAAATGTTAACCGCATAATGTTACAGAAGTGACTGGATTTGTCTAGAATTTGTTTTTGATTTATTGTATTTTCCTATATTTGAATAACAGATTTGTTGGACGCTTTAAATCTCGCAAAGAGAGGGAGGCCGAACTTGGAGCACGTGCCAGAGAGTTTACCAACGTTTACATCAAGAACTTCGGGGAGGACATGGACGACGAGAAGCTGAAGGAGTTATTTGGTAAATATGGTAAGATTTTTGAGATTTGATGTAGAACGCTGACTTTGTGCGCTTTGCTGGTAAGACTTGGTCAGTTAAACGTGTTGATTAGCTGTTGTGGTTTTTAGGCCCCGCGCTCAGTATCCGTGTTATGACCGACGAGAGTGGGAAATCAAAGGGATTTGGCTTTGTCAGCTTTGAAAGACACGAGGATGCACAAAAGGTTAGCACCAGTGAATTGTACATTCATTTTTTTTTCTTCTGTCCTTCATTGAGCCGTTTGCTTTGTGTGCGTATAAACACGGTCAGCTCGTTTCAGCGGTCTTCTTCCCTTTTCATTGTAGGCCGTGGACGACATGAATGGTAAAGAACTGAATGGCAGGCAGGTTTACGTGGGCCGCGCACAGAAGAAGGGAGAGCGACAGAACGAGCTGAAACGCAAATTTGAGCAGATGAAACAAGATCGCATGACCAGATATCAGGTCGGTCGCTACTTTGTTCAAACAATTTCGGAGAAATGAGGGGGGGATTGTGCAAACATTCAAAATTAACACTGCATTACTTTTTTTTTTTCAATGCACCAGGGCGTTAATCTTTATGTGAAGAACCTGGATGACGGCCTTGATGACGAGCGTCTGCGTAAAGAGTTCTCTCCCTTTGGAACCATTACAAGTGCAAAGGTAAAAGCTTAAATACAACAAATTTATGTATTTGTATGATTTTCTAGCAAATTCATTCAACACTAATCTTATCTCTTGTCTTGTAGGTGATGATGGAGGGTGGTCGCAGCAAAGGCTTCGGCTTTGTGTGCTTCTCGTCCCCAGAGGAGGCCACTAAAGCTGTAACGGAGATGAATGGACGTATTGTGGCCACCAAGCCACTGTATGTGGCCCTGGCCCAGCGAAAGGAGGAGCGCCAGGCCCACCTCACCAACCAGTACATGCAGAGGATGGCCACAGTCCGTGCTGTCCCCAACCCTGTCCTCAACCCATACCAGCCCGCTCCTCCCTCAGGGTACTTCATGGCGGCTATACCACAGGTGAGTCTGCTCCACGAAGTTTGTAACATATTTGTGGCAAGGGAAAGGCAAGCCGGTTTGATTTATATAGCATGTTTAATACATAATGCAACTCGATGTGCTTTACATTTAGAAAAATAAAAAGATGAGGACAGTCAATAAAAGAATGCTACATTTTATTTTCAAAAAAGAAAACATTCACACTTGGAGTTGATTTCACTTCTGCTCATAGTTTGTTCCGTCTGTGTGAAGCATAACGGCTAAATGCTGCTACATGTCATAAAACTACAGTTTTACTGTGGAGCCACTTCCTTTGCTGTAATACACTATGGTGATTTATTAGATCTGCTTGGGTAATATGATTTGAAAGTCTTTAGAGGAAGTCGCTTCTATTGAATCGACTATAAAGTTTCGGTTTCCTGGCACGGGATGATAAATCTGTCTCGTCCTTCTCAGGCCCAGAACCGTGCTGCTTACTACTCTGCAAACCAGCTTGCCCAGCTGCGCCCCGGCCCCCGTTGGGCCACCCAAGGAGTGCGTCCTCAACGTAAGTCAAATTGATTCTCTTTCTGTGTAGCATATCTGTTAATTTGTGCTCTTTATATTAGTAACCTCCCTCTCTGAACAACAGAAGTTGTATTTTAGTAACACGCCGTGTCTTCCTTCAGACTTCCAAAACATGCCCAATGCCATGCGGCCATCGGCACCAAGGCCCCAGTCCTTCAACACCATCCGTGCTGCCGCAACCACCAACACCCAGGTCCCACGCATGATGGCTTCACAGCGTATGCGTGAGTATTTTTTCTTTCTTTCTTTCAGATCCGTCATGTTCCAATCCTCTGAGCGCTGCCTGTTGATGAATTGAACCCATTTTGATCAAGTGTCCCTTTTATTGTCCTCACCTCAGCCACACAGGCCCTCAGCCAACGCCCTGCCGGAGCTTCAGCCACTGCCGCCCCAGTGCGCGCCATGCCCCAGTACAAGTACGCTGCTGGTGTACGCAATCCTCAGCAGCACATGGCTTCCCAACCACAGGTCCCCATGCAGCAAGTAAGAACGCATCGACTTTCTCTTTCTCAGCGTGAGGCACAGACATTCATGAATATGGTTGATCCATAGACATTTATTTTTTAACTCAAAGTTCATGTTTAGGAATGCAGTTGTTTCACGGCACAGGTTGTAAAAGTTGCTCAGTTGGACTGAGATGTGGCATCTTGTAAATGTTAAACTTGTCTTTCACAAGATAGAACACAGGTTATTTTTATTTTTGCATCCAGTGTTGACTAGAGCCCCTAAAGTAGCAGAAAATTATAATGGAACTAGTCGGTAATCTGTTGCTGGTTGGATTGCGTTTGTTACTCCACAGTTGTGGTTGTAGTTGAGGCTGAAATGTTTTTCTTTCCTCAGCCGGCGGTACATGTCCAAGGACAGGAACCTCTGACTGCCTCCATGCTGGCTGCTGCTCCTCCTCAGGAACAGAAGCAGATGCTGGGTTAGTAAATCTAAATCATTTATAATTAACAATTATTTGACACCTCCTTCTGATGCATTTTTAGTTTGTACTTGCGCATTCATTTATCCACTTTCATTACGTTTTTTTAAGTATTTGACTTTTTCTTCCGCCTTCAGGTGAGCGTCTGTTCCCCCTGATCCAGAACATGCACCCCAGCCTGGCGGGCAAGATCACCGGTATGCTGCTGGAGATCGACAACTCTGAGCTGCTGCATATGCTTGAGTCACCTGAGTCGCTTCGCTCAAAGGTCAGTTTATCTGCCTTCCTTGGAAATATTTGTTCTTCTGCATTAATATGCTTGTTGCATGTCATCGTAACCTGAGTAAACTGCATGACACAGTATTCCCCGTTGACCTCATCATGGAGGATTTAATGGAAAAAGCTTCATATGCAGTGGTTCAGTAAGTGCTTTGTTGTTGTAGGTGGATGAGGCTGTTGCTGTGCTTCAGGCCCACCAGGCCAAGGAGGCTGCTCAGAAGTCTACTACCCCCGCTGGTGTTCCCAGCGTGTAAGGTGTGTAGGATTTTTCCGTCTTTTTAAATAAAGGTTGCAATTAAATTACATCTAAAATGGCTATAATGATAAACATTGATTTTTTTTTTATTTTTTCTGTCTTCCAGATTGAGCATTTTGAAACCTGCTTCACCGATGGAAAAAGAGAAAAAAAACTTAAACATTGAAAAACCTAAAACTCTGAAAACATCGCAAAATGATAAATTATTTCTTAAAAAAAAAAAAAAGAACATGATTGACTCTGCCAGGTCTAGGGATGGTTTGTCTTAGACCTTGATCATAAACAAAAATTTGTTGAAAAAAATAGCAAAATAGAGAAAAATTGAGATTATACATTTGAATGCATTCCTCTGTTTTATGTCATTTTACTGTGTTTGGTGCTCAGAATATCAACCGTGTTCACCAAGGTGGTAACTGAGCACATTGAAAGGTGGTTTGGATAATGTGGCTGTAATAAATTGTCATTCAAAGTATTGTCTCCGTTTAATGACTCATAATTCTTGTTGGCCATAATCGGATAAATTATTGTGTACAGAGTAATTTATTTATTTATTTTTAATAATGAAAACAACCATTCCGGCTGGTTGAAGAGTTAGAAATGTCTTAGACCATGGTGCAACACTGGTGTTCGCCACCAGGTGTCAGGTTTGCTCAGTTTAGTAGCCTTTACCTGTCCGTCACAGATTTGGGTTTCGGATTAGACCTGATCTTGCTGAGCAAAATGCAGAACTAGTGTAATACGGTGCATGCAGAATGTAAAATGGAACTTGAGGATGCGTATTTAGGGGTTTAGACTTTTTATTTTATATAGTGAATGACATTTTTGATAAATATGCTCCATGTAAGCCATATTGAAGGGCACTGTGTCCCTAAACTGATAATGTGTGTGCTTTGTCCTTTTATTTCATCCGTTTATTGTACAGTTTTTCTTACCTCACCAGCTCTGTATAATTATATCAATGGCAGTAGAAATGCCATTTTATCCCATGTTCCCTACCTCTGAGCTCACCCCTCTAACCAGATCACAGCAATGTGGCAGACCTTGAAGGGATACTGCTCTTTTTCTTGTATATAGATAATGCAATTTAACACTAGAGAAAGGACAAATCTGCTGTTTTTCTTATTTACAAATGGGAACATCTGCATTTTAGTCTTTGTTCATGTAGTGGAGAGAAGGGTGTGGCTGAAACCGATCTCCAACTGCGCTTTTGATCATCAGAATTTTCTTTTTGCAGGGATGTCTGCTTTAATCATGACAATGTGGCTTATGTTACTGACCACATTGTAGCTTTTGAGCCTGTTAAATATTATCACTGCGGCTCTTTCTCTTTCTGGCCCAAGATCAACCAGACTGTGAACATACCTCAGAACCTGATGTAGTTTGTGGCTGAGCCCAAAACAACTTTCCATGGGGATTTCATAGGATTATCCAGCTTTGACTCTTACGTTTGTTCATGTCTGTGGTTCGCAGTGGGAGGATTCATCTTTTCTGATACACCATCAGTACAGAATGCTCTTGTTCTCAAAGGGCATTCTTTCTTATTCTGTTCATTTCAGGTATGTGGATGGAGCCGTTGTGTTGTCAGATTGCTGTTGCATCTGTAAACACTGCAAGAATGTAGACTGTGCAAGGTTTTTGCGCACACTCTGACTTGGAAAAAAAAAAATCTTCAGCTTACCCTAGATTCTTGCTTTCACATGATTTCCACAGTCTGGTTCAGACTGTTCCAGTTCCTCATTAAGCTTTGGTGAAAGGAATCCTTGCTTCAGGTAAACAGTGTCTCAAAGACGTCAGTGTGGATGTGAGTAGTGGCGGTAATCAGCGCTGTAAAATTCCAACAGCTCATTCGTCACTTCCTATTGTGTCTCTCTGAATAATGATAAACACACTGAGCACTATGGTGTAATCCTCTCTAGCTTGGATTAGGTTTGTCTGTCTGGAGCTGCCCTGTCTACCAGTTCATCAACAAAATCTTTTGTACCATGTGCATATCTGTCCACATAGACTCCAACCAAAATAAAAAAAAATAAAATGTAATAATAAAATCATGAATCCAACTTTGAAGTTTTTCACTGAATCAAGTACACAGAGTTAGCTAAAATCTATATTATTTTTGTTGATACTAGTTTCTCAAAGATATATTTGCTTTATCTAATACACTTTATTATTGACATTTTATTTTCAGAAGCCAAGTTTCACAGTTTAGACCTTCAGCCTCAAGCAGGCCTTAGATGCCCTTGAGCTGAAATTTAGTTTTTGTTTTCATAGATGTTATCACAGACCCAGTTATAAATAATAAATTATTAACCAATAGGAAATATTGCAAAGGACTTGTCAAATTCCCTTCCGTGTGTTGTTAAAATGCAAAAATATATTCTTCTCCTTCTGTACTCAGCCCAATAACAAATAATAAATGATTCACAAATAGGTAGTATTGTGAGTAATTCTTCTTCTTCTATTATTATTATTATTATTAGGGGCCAGTTACTCCCTGTGCAACGCTCCAGGAAATCTCGCGATATGATTTGAATCTCCGGGGCTAGAACGGGATCAGTGAACAACGGAGCGAGCTGTTGTCGTTCGAAACGTAGCGAGAGGTGGACCCGAAGGATAAAGAAGTACCAGCGGGGAAGTAATTCACGGCACCGCAGCGAGACCAGTGATTAATTAATTTAAACCTCGCTTTTTTTTTTTTTGAAAAGCAGAACGTCCCTTCTCTGTTATTGTCTCCGGAACAAGTGTCAGTAGCAACAGACGGTACGTTCCCATCGTTTCTGGCTAACCTTGCTAGCCCAGCTGCTAGCGGTTCGGTTCGGTGTGTTTGGTTGTTGGTAGCTGGTTGGTATTCTTGTGGTCGGCAGTAAGTGTGGCCTTTTGGGAAAAGCCGCATTTTGATAACATCATGTTCCCACTGCTAAAACATGGTGACAACCTGCTTGGTAACGTAGGCTGAAACACAGTGAGAGCTATATTGCTAGCTAAGCTATCAGTAAAACGCTGTTAAGAAGTTTATGGCAATGAGCAGCACGGGACGTAATTACTTGTAAAAACCACACTAGAAACGTTTAGATGTCTTTAACTGACCATAGATGGAGAGAGAGACAGACAGACAAAAGCTGTTAACACCAAGTTAAAAAAAGAAAAGAAAAAAGAAAAATAAGTTTAGGGTTTTACCATGATGTCATTCACACAAAGTGTAACCGAGCTATTAGACTAGATTCAACTCGATTGTCATTACTCATGTCCAGGTATAGACTAACGAAACGCAGTTAGGCATCTAACCAGAAGTGCAATAAGCAGTAAGTGTATGCAGTATAAAAGCGGTACGGTACAGATTGTTTTTATAGCTCAACCTATAGCTTTATAGTTTGTTTATATAAACAACTCGAACCGATGAAAACCTGTGTACAGATGAGGTGTGTGTAATATCAGAGCTGGATTTGAGAAACGTGTCACTTTATTAGTTATTCTTCCCAACACATACATACATTAGAAATTGTATATGTTGTGTGTTTTGTGGGGAAATGCAGAAGAACTTTCTCACAACAGCTGGTGGTATTTTTAATATCCTCCAATCCACTACTAGTTTCAGTCCACCTGCCACTTCAGAAATAGTGCACACTAACATTTACAGCTTTAAGGTACTGATGATTAGACATAAGCCTCTAGATGGAAAGGCTACATATTAAGTAATTGGAGAAGAAACACCATTGTCATTGGGTAAACTGACTGTATACAGCTAATTAATAGGACTAAGATATTTAGGGTATTCGTTGCTAAGGACTTACCTATACATATGTAACTACGGTTCTTGTGCCATGACCTGTGCCTGGAATAGACATTATATCTCCACTGATTCAGTCTGCAGGTGAACACTTCCAAACAGACCGGCTCAGTTACTTTCCCCGCGAGGCTCTAATCTTTCATTAGACAGTGGTGAATGAGTTTGTTCATTTGCGACTGTGTGAGACATCTGTTTTTGTCTTTCTAGAGGCATTTATATAAAACTACAGAGTTTCTATTTTGCCTTAATTGGAAGTGCCAGGTGTTTATTATTAAACTCCTTTTTATCTGTGCTATTGCAGCAATTTCATCCTCCTGTATAGTACTTCTGCTTTGCTGAAGGAAACCGGACACAAAGCTCTCATATTTTAGCACCTACTGCAGCAACTCAGTCATTGGCACTTTTTTTTAGATGGTAGTGAAGCAGTAAATCAAAAATTAGGAGAGGTTATGCAGCCACAAGCTGTCATACTCTGGGTTCTTTGTATTGTAGGGTTTTCAGTGCAAATGCAGTTGAGTGTTGAGAGATGAGCCTGAATAACTTCGTTGGATGGTAATATTTCCATATTGGGAAAACTATAAAGTACCTTAACCAAATTCAGTTGTTCACTGTAAGACGTAATTTGATCCAAAGACAGTTTGACTACCCAATGCTTAAATTAAGCACCTTAATTGTTGTATATGTGACAAATAAATGGCCAGAGAAAATAATATTACACAAAAAACAAAAGATTTACTACCAACAACTACCAGTTCAGTCTTTATTTCTATGACTGTTTGTTTTTAATTATTTCTAAACTTCTCCAGTACAATAGATCTTGAGGTTTTGATCTGTTTAGTGTTTTTTAACATCTCATTTATGTCTGGAATTGCTCATTTTCATTGGGATACTTCTTGACAAACATGCAAAGAGAACACAGGCATGGACGCATGCGTTCCCATCACATTACCGATGTACACTGTGTTTGCTTGCTTATTGGAAATATCACCATGTCCAGTTAAGGTTATTTGGATGCTTTTACTCACAGTCTCTGAATTAGCCATGATCCATAACATGAGCTTTGAACTCCACTAATACATGCCCACATACTATGTATTACTTTGTGATTTCGGAGTCCTTTTCTGCATGAACAGTGTCATTAACACGTATCAAGTATAGAAAGTCGTTGTGCTGATAAAACCAAATACTTTCATAACTATTTGATTGCTCAGGCCAGGCTCAAAAACTGAAAACCTTGGTGTTACAGCTCATGAAATTATTCTGACATTATTTGGGTGTCCATGACAACCCTTTAGGGTCATCAGTGTTTGGTTTTATCAGCATCCGAGAGCATGTCAGTATGTAGACTGAACCTGTGTTCCTCCAAAGAAAGGTCATTAGCCGTGCGTGGTCACCTGGCCTGTGTTCTCTGTGTGTGTTTGTCAGGACGTCTGCGTGACCTACCTCTTTTTGCTCTACGGTAAACACAGCTGCAAGGCTAGGTGTTGGTGGCCTGGCCAACACATCGGATTGCTGCCATCAATAATGACTGGCATCTACAGAGTTGGGTGGTTAAGCGCTTGGTTTAGCGTGAATATAAATCCTAGAATGCATAATAGTAGTATACAGACCATCTCCCGAAGTGGCAGGTAGTTTGCCATTTGTTTGTTGTGTAAATTTCTAGATCTTGTCAGGCAACAAACAGTAAATCACCTATAAACTCTTTCCAAAGTGGATACCATCGCAACTGTAATGCAGAAGTACTCGCTAGCTCAGTTCATCGATACCAGCCGACAAGTATGTGAAAAACTTCCACACAGCGTCACAGACATCGTATACCTGACTGGGATTTGAGTGGTATAGCTCGAAATGGCGGCCAGTTCCCTTTAGTGACACAGTCTGTCACTTTGTGACTTGTACCTTTGATATGCTGTACTTTATATTGGATTTTTTTTTTCATCTAATGTGTAGCTCTGCACTTTCCTGTCTTCAGGCTGTAAATTTTCCCTTGTGTGTTTAAAAAAAAAAAAAAAAAAAAAAAAGGCTTATCTTATCTCACTGATAGCTGTGTCTGAGTTTTAGGAAGTTCTGCTTCAACAGCATCCTTTTACGATAGCAGTCACAGCTGCTCCAGACAACATAATAACGCTTAATAAAAGTCACGTCACTTCAGGCACATGGAAATGGTTTCATTTTTTTGTCTGACATGGAACAGACCACTCTGTTCAGTTTATTGAAACTAAAAGTAGCAGCGAGGCAAACCTGTGTGTAAAACATAAGAATATAGTGCAATGTGTGACCACGAGACTCTGGTGCCTGCTCCCTAACCCTTCCCTTCCAAATCTGTAAAAGTATGGAATGAAATGCCATTATTAATGTGTGCAGAGTAAATATCTCTAATCTTGAGGATAAGGACTAATGTGTTGTTGGACAAACTTGCTGTGGCCATTTTGATAAGCCACGGTTGGATGATTGCTGTTCAGGGAAGAGGTTTAGAGAATGGTCAGTTTCTGGAGAAAACGACAATTCAGGAAATGGTAATACGGAGAGAAGGACTAATAAGTGGGAAGGCGTTTGGCCTGCTGGAAAACACATGGAAATACATGCTGTAGATGTTTCACAAGGTTGGAAAGTTTTTTTTTTCCTTGTTAGATATGTCTCAGTTTACGCTATTTGTTCGATTGCTGCCTATACTATGCCGTATCTTTTTGTTTTGGGTGCCACCAGGGGATAAGCAGTTGACCAGTCAATTCTGTTCTATTTCACACCCTCTTCCTGAGCTCTTAGCTCTTTCAGCTGAGCAGAAATGCCAGGATTCTTACCTCATTTCCCCCCCTCTTGAGTGAAGTGAGGGAGGAAAGAGTGGAAGTCCGAGAGGAGGGGGGGGGAGACAGCTAGAGACTGTACTGGCTTTGTTGGGGTTGGAAACTTTTCCTTTTCTTCGCTCCAGCTGCCTGCCTTGCCTTCTCTTTGTATATTCAACAATACCTTCCCTGTTCATGCTGCTGTTGATATTATTTGCACCGATTTCCAATTGAATGTTTTGGCAGATGTAAATACAGTGCTTTTTTTTCTTTTTTTAAAATGCATATTGTTTAATCGATCTGCATCAGAGAAAGGTAGTGAATTATATTAATATGTTTTTAAATGTCTTCTTCTGGACACATTAGTATGAGGTTAAATACAGCTGTTTAAATACAGCCACTGACCACATAGCCAGTTCTAAGCTCGCTCCAAGCTGTGGCGAATAAGGGAGGGTCACTGTTTGACTTTCATCCCCCATCCGTCAATAGTGGCTCATCTTGCTTGCTGCCAGGAGGCTGCTCTGTGTCTGTTCGTGATGCAGTGGAAGCCTCGTTCACGCATTGACTGTCCCCAGCCCCATAGAAGCCCAGGAATGTGCATCGAGGCAGCATTACACAGGAGACGGGCAGGCCAGGAATGCAGCTACAGTAATACTGACTGGCTGACTACACTGGCTGAGCCGTTGCGTGTTTCACATTTGTCTTAGTGTCTGTCTCATCGCTAGCCTGTCATCACTGCAGTCTACCCGTCTCTCTGTCTGCAAACGTGTTCATCTATCAGTCTGTATTTACTTGTCGTAATTTCAGCCCTGCACCGCTGCACGAAAAGCAGATGCTTGTAGGAAAGCTGCACTCTCTTTGTTGGTGGTTTCCCGTGCCTCGCTCATAAGTTGCCCCACACACCCTCCTTACCGCATATAGAAACACGGCGCACCAGCAAGTCTCTTCTAGCTATGTTTAGACCCTAGTAGAGTCCCAGGTGTAATTATCAGCTGAGTGGAATGACAGGCATTCTCCTGCCCTGCTGAGTCACCCAGGGTGGTCCTCTCCTCTCTGTTAGATTGAAGAAAGGTGCTGGTTTACCTTCCACGCTCAGAGGAGGCTCAGACATGGAGAGGGGTTACCCTTTGTAATTTTCTTCTAGTCTGCTTTCCAGGCTAATGTTTAACCACCATGTCAACGTGACAGGGAAACGACTCTGTGAAATTTAAAAGGTTCTCTGACTGATGGTTTGGTTGGTTTGTTTCATGTCGTAGGACCACTTCGTTCTTTTGCGACACATGAGTATGTTTGAATTGGTTAGGAATTGCTTTTTTGTTTTCCCAAGTGTCCTGTGGTCAGTGCATAGACTGTCCTAGAAATAACAGCGATTGCATTTGCTTGCATCATTTGTTTTGTTGCTTTAATGAATGTATGCAATTTATTATACAAAGTATGTACAAACTATCAGGTTTAAATAACGAAGCACGTTGAGACGCTTGATCGTGATGATAAACATTTTTTTTTTTCGTATGTCAAACACGGGAGTAAATCAAATGCATTTTCTCTGGCTTATGTTGAAGTATTCACTTTTATCAAAGGGAAGGAGGTGGAAGCAAGTTGGTCATTAACTGGTCTTGGACATATAATCAACTTCTGGAAATTGACAGTGGCAATTATTTCTTGTTAATGCTTAACTGCCGACCATATCTAGATATTTTTCCACATTTGTTCAGGGCAGCAATCATCATATGGGAAAATGTGAATCACAGCTCCAGGAAATCTGTGTTGAGTTTAAAAGTTGAGTGCACCGTGGTTCTCAGCGTGTGTTTAGTGAGAGCTGTACTCTCCCAGGCTGCAGCAGGTCAGTTGAGGTCGGCGCTGGATCTGTTCTCTCTCTGGAATGTCTAATGAACTCTGTCCCCAAGGAAATCTCTGGCACGTCTTCCAGCTCTCATCTTTCAATCTGCGTTCACAGTTTGTTTGTTGTGCCTGTGCGTGCATACAATTGTTCTCCCAGAAATTGTCGCTGCAGAGTCATGGTCATTATTCTGCATTTTTGAGTTGTGTCATACCCGTATCCTACTGACACCAGGGTTCAGAGCTTTTTAAATGCTACCACCCAAGATTATTTAGAGCCAACATACACACAAAGAAAAAGTCTATATGTTATACCTACTGTATATTAAGCTTAACAGGATTAACATGTTTTGTGTGGATAATTTCTCCAAAGCATGCCAGTTGTAGCCACTGGTGTAATGCTGACCTTTCAGGATGTAAACATTTTGTAAACGTGTTATTAATATAGATTTAATAACACAAACTGTGTCATTGGAACATCTCTGTTCCTGCTCAGAAGAGAGGGTTTTGGTTTGCCTCTGATTATCACACTCAAACACAACTTTTGATGAGACTTTTTTGTTTCACACGCACAGGGGACTTGGTGCAATATTCCGTGGTAATGCATTTATGGTACCTTCAGTGAAATGGACACATTTGCAGAAGTTTGGCATCAACTTACTGAAGTATGTCCGTTGTTCAGGGGAATCTTTGGTGGCCAACCTGCAGGGACTTCAGGATGCTTACACACATACAGAGTTTAGTCTGTGTTTGAACCCGTGTTTCGGTTTAACTGAGGAGGTGGGAACACGGCAATCACTGCACACAATTCCATCCAAGTTTGTTTTGGCCTCAGTCCAGTCCCAAACAAACTCTGGGAGAGTTATTGTGAATGGTATCTGATCTCGATCCAACCAAATTACCAGGTGTACTCTGCATCTTTTGAGCAAAAATGCCATTTGCTCACGGGTTCTGCTCAGGTCACATCTGAAGGCAGTAGAATATTTTAGAAACATTTCTCATTTATCAGCTGTCTTGTTTAAGTCTCTTAGCGAGCTATCGCCAAGAGACAACAACAACAACTGGTGGTCATCATTGGGATCACAGGAATTACTGACCTGTGGAAATTTGAACCTGAATTCTGTGCACTGGACAGATGTGGAAAAATACACGGACAGCTAGCGGAAACTGATCCCAAGCTTTCCTACTAATTTCATTTATTTATAGGCTTCGATTGTGTTTTATTCAGTCCTCAGCTCACAGCCACAATAGTGAGCTGGTGTTTTTTCACCACATTTTCCTCTGTATTTTTATCTTTTTTTTATTTTTTCCACTGGGCTCTTTCACCCAGGTTCAGGCATACTGGGCAGATTTGTTTTTTTGTTAAGGCACTTAAAGCGACACACTGAATTAGAGAAGGTTGAATTGCTGACTTCAACCTGCAGCCATTGAGCTGACATAGATGTTTTTATTTTGTGAGCGAGGCCTTGCCAGAGCCTTCAGATGACACAGCTGGCTTAGACTCCCCTGCATCATCAGCCCTTTCGTCGGATACATGCACACACATCTGTCTGCTCAGCTGAGATAAGCCTACACAGGGTCTCTTTGGTAATTTAGATGCAGTGGTGGCTTTCTGACAGGCATCCAGGTCAGGACAAAGCACAGTGGACTTTTCATGATTGAATGAGGACTATTAGCCTCTGACATTTAGTTTACTACATACTCTTAAGCCTTACTCTCGATACAACTAAGAGCATCTGCAACCGCTCGATTCTCAAAATCCGTAAAAAATATTCACAGTACTGTATTCTGTTAATGGGCTTTCCAGGAAATAAAAGATAAATGTGCGAGCACGGGAGATGTTGTTTGTAATTCCAGTACCTCACTGAGTATGTCCAGGAGTTAAGAAAGGCCAGTCCTTCCTTCCACAACAGTGTTTCCTGCTTTCAGCTCATAGCAAGAGGATTCGAGCCATGGAACAGGGAGGAGATCTCTGCCTCTCGCTGAGTTTGTGTGCGCACGAGAGGAGAGTGAAAGAGGTTGTGAGGGTAGAATGAGCAGCTTATGCTTGAGAACAGTGCGGTGCTGGTAGTGTCAGTGGTTTGGTTGCAGCTGCACAGCTGCTGTGCTGAGTGCTGCTTTTGATCTTCTGGTATAGTAGTGCAGATTGACAGATTTGTGGATATGCCGTTTTACTGCAGTTACACCAAGTGCTTATGAAGTATCGGATGTAGAGAGTGTGTGTGTGAGAGAGAGCATGTTCTGTCACACACACTTGAGCTCGTGTAGGTAGTTTAGCGGTGTGTATGTGTCTCTTGGCGCTACTCTGCTTGTGTTTCCACTGCAAGGTTCAGTGCCAAGGTGTAACCAAAGACACAGATAAACACACACATACACACTGAGGGATGGACACCCAATGAGCAAGCTGGACCTCAGTAGCAACACTCTCCTAAAAACTAAAAAAAAAATTTTCCTCACCTGCATCAACACCACTACCACAACATAAAGCACAGCACAGATGTGGAATCAAGAAAACATAAATTATTGTGATACAACCTCTGTGTAAAGTTTAAGCCTTCTCTTGTTTGACACGGAGTTGTTTGTTGCATGAAGTTGCGGGTTCACTACTGAAAGCTATTTGTGTTTATTGGCTCACATTGAATTCCTTAGACGCTGCATGCGTTTTTCCAGCCTACCTTTGGACGAATCTCTGAATCACTCCAGAAGCGGACTGTCAAGGAGACACAATTATGCGGTCATTTCACATGTTTGAGAAATAAATGTCTAGCTTCTAACAATTAACGAGTGTAACTGTTTTTTTTTTATACAGCTTGTGGCCTATCACAAATGAGAAAATTGTAATTTAGTCAGCAACAAGTAGGACAACTTTATACTTTTGCTGTATCTTAAAATCTAACAGTAGCTATAGCCTCAGTAATCTGGTAATAGTCATAATATTTTACTTCTGCAACTGCGCACTGACCTTTCTCTGCTTCTCAAAAGTGTAAAATTATCAAGTGCACAGGGAGTGTCTCAGTCATATGCCAAACTGAGTGGGTATATACACACAATTAGAGATTACAGGGAAGTGAAGCATTTTGTCATACAGGAAATTGTGAAATTAGTAGATCTAGCCTGCAAAGGTCAGTCAACACTCAGATGCAGAGCCCTTCATTGGACTGATTTTTTTATACTGGACATTATGACCATCCCAGCTGTGATGTACAGAAGTTGCTGTGGGATTTTTACGTGTGCAACACAAAACCTGTTTACCTCAGCAAACCCTTGCTCTACTCTCCATTATCTCACACGTCCTCCTGTTTGGCCATTATCAGCAGAGGATGGTCTTGGCCCAGGCCTTGTCACTGTTGATCCTATGAACAAATCGAGTGTCGACTGTCTGCGTCAATGCTGTCAAGGTTGTCAGCCTCCTGTCCCCTGTCCTCGGATCTCTGACCGACACTCTCGTTGGCTTTACTTAGCCAACTTTTACACTGCAAAATGTCAACAGCAAGTCCTTTGTAGTAATGCAGCGTTCATTGTAGAATCACATTCTAAACACTTGAATAGGTTATTTTTTGTTATATCCGACAAAATGCCAAGAGTTATCTTTACAAATAACTGGTCATGTGCATATGGAAGAAAGTCTGAAGTCTAGTTTGGACTTAGACAAAGTAATTTAAACTCATAGAAGGGTAAAAACGAAAAGCTAAACTGCTTGTGCTGTTTGTGGTGACTCAACAAGAAAAGAAGCAAAAGGTAGAGGAAAAAGGAAACTAGCCGAACGATTAACTATTAAAGAACATAAAGAAATGACACTTTTTACTTGAGTATGTGCACATTCTTTATTTTTAAACATGAAGTACATTTTCGATCTAAAAAACATTGCCTTTGATAATAAAAAAATAGGAAAAACTCCTGCAATCCACTATATTCTTGGAGCATAATTTTCCATACGTCTCCCTGTTTCATTGTGTCTTCGGTTGGACCGAGTGGTTATTACGATTTATTAACCAACCACATTGACGTTTCCCTTCTTCTTGCTTTCTCCAGGTTCTGTTGCGCCATATTCACAGCAGGTGACCCCCGCCCCTTCGCCAAAATCCGGCTATTAGATGTGACCACGAGGTTGATCAGGAGAAGCCACCATGTCTTAAACGCAGAAGGGCCCTCTGGAGCCCTGTCCCCCCACCCTGGCCCACCTTCCCCCTCCCCCATCCACCACCTTACCCCTTCCCCCAGCCCCATCCAGATCCAAGACCTCCCGTCCCATGTGAGAGACAGGCTGCCCAGCCCTGGCTCCCCGCTGGCGCACCCCTCCCCTCCCTCCGGAGAGATGAGCTTGCAGAAGCACCAGCAGCTGGGCCGAGGTAGTGGTGGAGTGATGGGCTCTGACCGGGACCTACAGTCCACCGCCTCCTCCATCTCTCTCCCCTCTGTGAAGAAGGCCCCCAAGAAGAGGCGCCTCTCCTTGGCCTCTCTTTTCAGACGGCGCGGTAAGGAGTCCAAATCGGGACGCCAGAGGTCTCGAGAGCTCCAGCATCCTGGACTCGGAGGGCTCGGAGGGGTGGACGGCATCGCTAGCATCGAGAGCATCCACTCGGAGATGTGTAATGACAAGAACTCTGCCTTCTTCTCTGTGGCTGAGACCGGAGCTGCCTCTACTGCTTCTGCTGCTGCTGCTGCTGCTGCTGCTGCCTCCACCTCATCTGCCTCAGGGCCTTCTTCCTCTATCTCCTCCTCCTCCACCAAAGCGGGAGGCGGGGTGGGGTCCGAGCTCCTGGAGTGCCCGCTGTGCCTTCTGCGCCACTCCCGGGACAACTTCCCTGACATCATGACCTGTCACCACCGCTCCTGCATCGATTGCCTGCGCCAGTACCTGCGGATCGAGATCTCGGAGTCGCGCGTCAACATCAGCTGTCCCGAGTGCTCGGAGCGCTTCAACCCGCACGACATCTGCATGATCCTGGGAGACCGGGCGTTGATGGAGAAATACGAGGAGTTCATGCTGAGGAGGTGGCTGGTGGCTGACCCAGACTGTCGCTGGTGCCCTGCACCAGACTGTGGGTAAGGAACCCATGAACACAGGCACAAACACACACATTCTGACCTTTAGCGATTTCTACAAGATGTTTATTTGTTAAAGGCTTTGGACGTAGTCTGTAAGATTGTCTTAAAGCAATAAAATGTTGAATACTAAAGGGAAATGACGAAGAGATGTTAAAAATATGACCTCTCCTGTGTTGAGTTTGGAGTCAGATGTAGACTTCTAACAGAACTTATACTGACTTATCGTATCATAATGTGAGTTAACGTGGCATTTGTTAATTGCACAACTGAATGAAGTGTTGACATAACTCCGTAAAGGAAGTTGCTGTCATGAAGCCTTGCTTAATAGTAGGCAGTGCAAAAAAAAAAAAGAAAAAGGAATTGAAATGTTTTTTATTGGGCCAAGTTGACATATTCTTTGAGCAATTTAAAATTTGTGAGATTTGACGTGTGGTTCAATTCGGGCAATTACATTTTTATGTCTTTGTGACTAAGTTGCAAGCTTGGGCGCTTGGTTTTGTTAATCAGTTAACAACTTGACAAGGACTTTATATTTGTCAAATCATCTCCCCAAATCATAAAATGTACTAGTGCGAGTACTAGTACTTTTCCTGTTTTGATAGATTAACAAATGTCTGCAACACTTGAAAGAGCTGTTCTGTTGTCGAGCTGCTTAAAGGGGAAATGAAGCACTTCCGTTCTTATCAACAGTATGTAACAAATGGTAGCATATAGAAAGATTCTAATCATTCCTGTGTCTATCCAACACCACGTAGCTTGTATTTGTTTAATATCACATTTTAACTTGCGGTTACACCTAGCTTACCTTGCATGCTGCAAACGGGGCGTTGCAACGTTTCTGCTCAGACGTCTTTCAGTGAAAGCATTACCGCTACCAACACTTCCACCTCCCGGCATATAGTGTGGAAAGTACAGGACAGGCTGCGGATTAAATGGTCCACCAGATGGACTCTGAAACGGTGGCATTGGTGTACGACACGCGCTTCTCTCCAAACCACCAGTTTCACCACTTCTTCCACTCTTAGTGGTACCAAGTTCAGTTTCCATGCCGTATAGGTTCAAAAGCACATTCAATAATATTTTTACCGGACCCGTGATCTCTTTCCATTTCATCCTTGTCCATTTCCAATCAGAATGATCCAAACAGCCCTGTGACATACTCAATTACACTTCAAAATGGCGACTTTCTAGCGAACGAACTATGTAGAAATAATGAAAATTAGATTTTTAGCAACTTTTAATATTTGATTTTAGCAAAGGTGTTATTTTGGATATATTTCTCAGTACAAGGACCAACATATGTACGTTTCATTTCCTCTTTAGCTTCTCTATTTTTAGTTTGTGAGCAAAGCAAACAGTGTCTTTCAGGATAACTCACCTAGCTGATGTTTAAATGTAGTAAAAGTTTGCGTCGATGTTGCCGTTAGAAGTTTCTCACCAACTAAATTGTAGAAAGTGTTTGTGTCGTGCCTTGGTAAATCAAGACGAGCATTTTTAATAATGGAAAATGCCGCACGAGTCCGGCCATGTATGGTAGTGCTTGATTGTTATGATGATGATACTCTCTTCATTTAGATGGAAACTGATCCCCCTAATAAACCCCTCCCTGCCTTTCAGCCTGTACGTATTTATTTTAGTTGTACTCGCTGCTCGCCACAGTAATCCAGTTGTGCGAGACTGTTTTGCTGTCTAATCCCCTTCCTGAGTGACGGCCGGTTGGCCCGTTTCCATCAGCCCCCCCCGCCCCCCCCCACACACTGTCACAGCAGTGTGTCTTTGTAGAGGCCCTGCAGGGTCAAATAGTCACTGTGACTCACTGACAAATCAAATCAGCAGCTCGTTTATGTGGAGCTGAGCGGACATCTGTCCAAAGTTCCTTGACTGCGGGCTATGCATATCTCCATTACACAGTTTACCACATTTAATTATTTGTAAATATTGTTTTCTCAACAAACCGCGGTGTAATATGGAAATGTTTTAAATACTTTTGCATGTTATCTTTTATTTTTTTTTTGTTTGTTTTATTTACATTTCTGACATCTAGCAACACCCCTAAAGCAGTACACAATTGTGCGTGAAAGGCTCACGTTCTCGCTGCCTCGCTCACACACGCTCACGCGCTCTCACTCAACCATTTCCTTTTCTTCCAGGAATTGTTTGAGGGCAGGTGGGTATAAAAAAAAAAAAAAAACATCTTGTATTGTTTGCGCTTTTACTCTGAGGCCGCAGCAACCTTCAAAAGTTGGTCAGCTGGATGTTTTGTTTTGTGGGAAGTCCTGTTTTGTAAACTTGGCCAGAATAGCAGCAAATGTATTTTAAGGGTAAGAGTTGTAGAAGGGATGACATGTCCAATTGTGCTTTCATAAAAACTGAAGGAACTGCTGAATGAAACGAGGGTAGATTAGGTTTCTAGAAAGCTGTAGCTCTCTGAGATATATACACACAGTACATATTGCTATTTCATTAATGCTCATCTTATCATGTCTAATTATTTGTCATCCTTAGCCGACAGTCCTTTCAATCTGCCACCATCTGGCATACTGAGAGTCAGTTAAAGGAGAGGCAAAAGCATGTGTGCCAAATCAAATCAAATCAAATCAAATCAAAATGAAACTTATCAGCAGCATCATGCGTACGCACAAGGCTTAAGGCCATTTCCTCAGTTCTGATCTTTCCAGTATAGTTTGCATCCTCATCGGTTCTTTGGGGTTTGTTTTATTCCTCCACTCCAGTGTTCAAGTGTGCGAGAGCAAGTGTGCATGTCTCGTGCTCAGACAATTTATTTTTCTTTTTTTTACTCCGCAGCGGCCGAGAGGAATTTACAATGTCCTTCTATTCTAGTTTTCCCATTTCTCTGCAGCTTTTCTGTGCTCCGTCCTTTCCTCTTGCTTATTCATTTTTTCCTGCCGCTCGGGGGCTTTGGAAATGCAGCGTAGGCACATTTCAACTAATCTAAATTGCCGCGTTGTAGTGGTTGCTTTGTATCGGGTCAATACGTATTTAAGCCAGTAAATATATTGTCGCAGAATTTTTGTCAGAGTTTTTCCTGTCTTGGTCCTGTGCCACTGCCGCAGAAGATTTCAAATTAAAATATTAAAATGCAGCTGAGGTGCAGACTTCTAGAAGCGGAGCCATTTTTCTTCTCCATTTTCAGAAGCTCAATCAATAATAAATGTTTAATTTTTAATACTTAAAGTCTGGAACCCATGGACTTTTCTGCAGCTGTTTTGTGTTAGTGAACATTTAATTGACACTTTTCCATGATGTCTTTCCGGTACAGGTTGACATTAGTTTCATCTAAACAAAAATTGCTTAGCCAGAACCGTTTTTGCTTTTTTAATGCTTTTGAGATGTTGTTCAGCAAATTGTTAACTGCATTTTCTAACCACTCACATTGTCCTGAACCATGTGTTGATGTTGAGATGGATCCTGTGTTCAGGGAATCTGACAGTTGCTAATAATCATCACCACACCATAGCCATAAATCCATGGCAGTGGTAATTATTAAATGATACCCGTTGCCTTCCCCACAACAGCTTGTTGACTGCTGTCTTCTCTCTTGTCATTTGCTACCGTTATTTCTTCCTAACCCTCGTTTGCTACTGGATCTGGCTCAACACTGGTATAAGCTGGGAAATATCGGAAAACATATTAACTGGAGGACTAATCGCAGTGGTCTTTCCCACATGTGTTTCCTTGAGTTTTTAGCAACTCTGTTTTTACTCGTGTTTCTGGTCCAGACTTTTTTTTTCCTCCAAACTCTCAAATCTTGATTCAGGGAGTAAGCATTCAGTGCTTAACTAACAAGACCATGTCTGCATCTTCTAATGTAACACTCTCTTTTTCTTTCTGTGTCTTTGGAGAACTTGTGCAATTGTTTGCAGATTATTCTGAGAGGGGAAATTGCCTCCTAGTTAATTGATGGTGAAATATCTTAAGACTTTAAATGCTTTTTAATACACCATACGTTAATGGTCTGTGTGGGAAAACACTGCATCTGCTTTGGTCTGTATAATGTTTAGCGCTGGGGGTTTGCTTAGGTGGACTTTAAATAAGACCGAGACGTCTCAGGAATTCCTCCCTCTGTCCGCGTTGTAGACACAGTCCTCGGTTGAGTAAATTGATCCACGGCAGAGGAAGTCTCCCAGGCTCTCCGTGGCTTTGTGATTGAAACATAAACCTCGGGTCAGTCACAGAGGGGGGCTGGTAGACTTCTGCTACGCTCACATAGGACTGGATGACGCACTCGAGGGTTTCCCCCAGGAAACTGGATAGCTAGTATTTTACAGCTGTCATCGTCGCACAGATTTATCCGATCGCTTCTGCCGTCGCTCTGTCATACCGAAGCCGTGTTATGATTTGCTGTGTGAAGCCACGTTGAAAGAACATGCACGGTTGAAAGAGGCGGATCAGATGTAATAAAATACTGGTTAAACCCCCAAAAATGTCAGCATTAGGTTCACACCTTTTGTTATTTCATATCATTTTTTTTTTAAAACCAAAGGAAGTACTCACTTTCATGCCTCAGGCCTTGTGACCAGTTAACTAGGCCACAATCTCCCTTTGTTGTTTTAAAGGCTTTTATGGCAGTGTTTGAATGTGTGACAGTGTTTGAAGAGTAAGCAGCCTTTGTAAAGGAAAGAGGGAGACTTTAAAAAGAAACACCTCTCTCTCTTTCGCAATCAATAAAGGCCAGTTGATTAAAAACCAAAGACTATTAAAACGACTTGTATAACTATTGTACTTTGGCTGTTACCTGATAACGAACGCACACAATCTAAAAGCTGAGGAAACCACACCTTCATGTTACAGGCAGTCGCGTTTATTTATACATCCATCAGTTGCTAATAGCTGCCGTTTTCTTTTTTTTTTTTTTTTTTTCAGACGGCACCATTTGCGTATATGACCTGATAAGTGTTTTGTTTTTCCTCTTCCAGGTATGCGGTGATAGCTTTCGGTTGTGCCAGCTGTCCAAAGATCACATGTGGCAGGGAGGGCTGCGGCACAGAGTTCTGTTACCACTGTAAGCAACTGTGGCATCCCAACCAGACCTGCGACGCAGCGCGGCAGCAGAGAGCGCAGAGCCTCCGTCTGAGGACGGTGCGCTCGTCGTCCCTCAGCTACAGTCAAGAGAGCGGAGCTGCAGGTTGGATTACTGAAAACTCATCATAAGCACACACACGCCATGCACATGGCTTCACATTTGCCTGCTCTCTTTCTGTCCTTTGTGTTTTCATGCTTTTAGAAAACATGGTCGTATGTGTCAGATCCATCTCAAACATTTATTCTAACGTTTTTAAATGACGCCACAACCTGAAAGTAAAATGTTGTCAATTATACTGTGTTCCTCTCAGCTGACGACATCAAGCCATGTCCACGCTGCGCCGCGTACATCATCAAGATGAACGACGGCAGCTGCAACCACATGACCTGCGCCGTCTGCGGCTGCGAGTTCTGTTGGCTCTGCATGAAGGAGATCTCGGACCTACACTACCTGAGGTCAGTATCTCAGCGGCGCACACACACACACACACAGGAACTGGTTAGCTTCATCACTTTTACACTCTTGAGGTTGTTATTATTAAACATGTAAAGTGAAGAAAGTTTCTCCTGTGCTCTGTCTCAGTCCGTCAGGCTGTACTTTCTGGGGAAAGAAGCCGTGGAGCAGAAAGAAGAAGATCCTTTGGCAGTTGGGGACGCTTGTCGGCGCCCCCGTCGGCATCGCGCTCATCGCCGGTGTAGCCATCCCCGCCATGATTATTGGTATACCTGTATATGTGGGGAGGAAGGTGAGACTTAAAAAGCACACCTAATTCTGCGTTACACATTTTTGACCATACACCAATCAGGCATAACATTATGACCACTGACAGGAGAAGTGAATAACATTGAGCATCTTGTGCTGGGAAACTTTTGGACCTGGCATCTGTGTGGATGTTATTTAGACATGTAGCACCCACCTAGACCAGACCAGACACCCCCCACCCCATAGCAGTGGCACTCCTTGATGGCAGCAGCCATCCTCAGTGTGACACAAGCAGACACACACTCAAAAACGCTTTAGGAACAACTCATAAAACACGATGAGCAGCAGAAGGTGTTGACCTGGCCTCTAAATTCAAGTATCTGTGAGAGGATCCACAGACCCCCCTCCCCCTTAAACCCATAGGATCCTAAGGAGGCACAAGGGAGACCCACAAAATATTAGGTTGTAATGTTTTGCCAGATCGGTGTATGTTGCACGCTGCTTTCAGAAATCCTTGGCCATTGGACAACATTCCAGTCAAATTATGTGACATAGAAACTTTGGAGACGGGTCAAATTTGACATGGAGAACAATATGAAGGTTAAGTTTTCTTGTTCAGAGCTCTCAGAGCGATCTGTTACCCTTTAGATTTACAATGAGTAACTTCACACATGCCGTACTCATTGCAATCATCAAAGAAACAAACACCGCATCAATCACTAACTAGCTGGTTATATTAAAAAGATCCGTGCACACGCAGTCCTCTTATTTTTCCCAGGCTCTGAAAATACCTCGAGCCAACTTCGGTCATTTGTCAGCAACCTGTGTGTCTGTGTATCTGGTCGTATCGCTCTCAAACCGAGGTCTGTTTAGAATAAGAATTTCACATTACAATGAAATGAAAGTATTCAGACTCTCCAGAATTCCCCCACTGCTGTCTGCCAAGAAGAAGCCAAGGCCAACAATTTATTCTTCCTTCCTCTAAAAAAAAAAGAAAAGAAAACCGACCACATTCTGTAGTGATCACGTGACCCATGTCAGACATCTGGAAACGAATCACCTTCATTCCACGTTGACTAAAGGAAGGTTTCTGTTCAGGCTTCATGTTAACCTTGCATCCCGGTGACTCACTAAACCCATCCCAGTTTCATGCAGGATGTGTCACACGTTTGGTATCGGCAGTTCTTTTGTAATTGTAAACTGATTTAAACAGCACACGCAGGCCTTTTAGATATTAATGATTTTTGTTTATTTGTCACATGTGAGTTATATTCTGGGTTCTCAGCAGCAGACACTGCTGTTAACCATTTTTCTGTTTTTTTTTCTCTCACAGTCACTTAAATATTTATTGGCAAGTGTTTCCAGTGTTAAATTGTACCAGTAACAAAGCCAGATGGTGGATAGACTGATATATTTCCATTGTTCATGCAGCCCTATTGATGTTTTAATTTGTAGCTCTGGTCCAGTGTTGCTGTTTTGAGCCTTAAATAATTTTTCTTCCATGACTTTTCTACCAGATGTTCTTCTGGTGCTGCTTCACCACCAGCAAGATGTTTTTTTCTTTAAACAATTCCTTGACATTGAAGCTGTGTTGAAAGCTTCTTTTGTCCCAAATTCATCAAATATAATTTTTTTTTTCTTTCTTAATTTATATCACGTGATAAATTACTGGTTATTTTTTTGGATGAATCTTTCGAGTAATCGATTGATCCTTAGGTTAACTTATGACTAAATAATAACCACAGCTTTTACCATCGTCTTCATCTCATGTGAACACATTTAAACATGAAATCTGTTAATGAGGAAACCTTTTTAAACTCTTAAATGATAATCATAACAAAACAAAAGTTTTATTTCTGTGTAGAAAGAGTTCTGTGAAACATAAATATATGCGTATACGTAAATTTAAACCCCAGTCTGATATCTGGAACTAATAATTTGAGACCTGACTGAAAACTGTTCATGTTGTTTTGCAAATGACTAGACTAAGTGTGCACAGAGGGGTGAAAGAAGGATAAGGTTAAACAAATAACTACACAAGTTGGTTCGCATTGGTTTATTCTGGGTTTTCATCAGCGACCAGGGTATTTATTCATTCATCAAAAGAATTCTGTCACCAGTTCTCTGCAGAAGAAGTCGACTTCTCAGTTTGTGACTCACATTTCTCCCATTTTTTTTTTCCTTTTCAGATCCATAACCGTTATGAAGGCAAAGATATTTCCAACCACAAGAGGAACCTTGTGATCGCTGGTGGAGTGACTCTCTCTGTCATCGTGTCCCCGGTGGTGGCTGCAGTCACAGTCGGTCAGTCTGGTCTTCAACCCGTCCTTCCTCTTTCTCTGTCTGACTTTCTCTTCTGCCTGCAGATCTTTATCGACGCGGCGTGTCCTCGTTTGACTCCGACAGCTCCGGGAATTCTTTTTGTTTAATGTTCGAGTTCACATTATGCAAAAGTTTGTTTTCAAAGTCATAATTTCTCACGAGTTGTTACACAAAGATGGGAAAAGCTGAAGGAGATTTAGACTGTTTTGACTTACTTGCGTCAGCAGCGCTGGCCTCCGCTGTTGTTTTCTTTGTGCCTTGGCCTGACATGTCTCTGCTGTGTCTCTCCCCCCCGACTATAGGCATTGGAGTTCCCATCATGCTCGCCTACGTCTACGGCGTAGTGCCCATCTCTCTGTGCCGTAGCGGAGGGTGTGGCGTCTCTGCTGGGAATGGAAAAGGAGTCCGCATAGAGTTTGACGACGAGAATGACATGAATGTTGGCAGTGGTGCAGCAGCCACTGGTAAGTTTCAGAGCTCCTCCTCAACTACACTTCCCCCACTCACACCCATAATAATTGTAGATGTAATTTTGTGGATGTAATGAGTTTTAATATGTTTTATTTCCTCTTCTGTGTAGATACTACATCTGTGGCAGACACCAGGAATAATCCCAGTATAGGCGAAGGCAGTGTTGGGGGGCTAACTGGAAGTCTGAGCGCCAGTGGCAGCCACATGGACCGTCTGGGGGCCATCAGGGACAATCTGAGCGAGACGGCCTCCACCATGGCCCTGGCTGGAGCCAGCATCACAGGCAGCCTGTCAGGCAGTGCCATGGTCAATTACCTGAACAGGTACGGGAACAGAAACAGCTGCAGCGTGGTCTAAATGTAAACATTGTAAACGTCTTTGGTGAAACCTTTCTTCATGTGTTGCTAGGCTGGAGGTGCAGGCTGACGTGCAGAAGGAGCGTTGCAGCCTCAGCGGTGAGTCTGGCACCGTCAGCCTGGGTACAATCAGCGACAACGCTAGCACCAAAGCAATGGCTGGATCCATTCTTAATGCCTACATGCCCCTTGACAGGTGAGTATAATTTTTATGTGAATGAAGGGGTTGGTTCGGTGCAGCTGCTGCACTTTCAGAAATCTGTAATATGTTACTGATGCTAGTTTGTCTCTCGTCTCCCTGCTTCTCCCTCGTTCCAGAGATGGGAACAGCATGGAGGTCCAGGTCGACATCGAATCCAAACCCGGCAAACTACGGCATCACAGCGGCAGCAGCAGTGTGGACGACGGCAGCCACATGGGCCGCTGTGGCTGGACCTGTCCCTCCAACGGCTGCACCTCCTCGGAGGGCAAAGGAGCCGCCGCAAAGTGGGCCAAAGAGGCATCCTGCTCCTCCTCCTCCAGCTCGGCGGGCAAAAAAAGCAAAGGCAAGCTGCGCAAGAAAGGCGGCGGAGGCACCAAGATCAATGAAACCCGGGAAGACATGGATGCTCAGCTGCTGGAGCAGCGAAGCACCAACTCCTCGGAGTTCGACTCTCCCTCACTGAGCGGCAGCCTGCCGTCCGTGGCCGACTCCCACTCCAGCCACTTCTCAGAGTTCAGCTGCTCTGACCTGGAAAGCATGAAGACGTCCTGTAGCCACGGCTCCAGCGGAGGCGACTACCACACGCGCTTCGCCACCGTCAGCCCCCTACCTGAAGTGGAGAACGACCGCCTGGAGACCTGCCCGGCTTCTTCGTCCTCCTCCTCCCTGGGGCAAGGAGCCGTGATCACTCCCCACTCCCCCTCCTCCACCAACTCCTCTCTGGGCCACGGCACAGAGCACTCCTCTCTCTGCTTCATCACGGAGGAGAACGTCAACCTGGTGTGCCCCGCTGAGCTGGACTCTCACAGCAACACCGGAGAGATTCTTAAAGAAACCAACAACAACAACAACCACCACCAACAACAACAACAACAGCCACAACACCCAGCCCAAACCCAGCAGCAGTCCAAGAACTCCTGTATACAAACTGATATCTAAAAAAAAAAAAAATCTCAAAACCTTAAGTGCTGCACAGACACTGTTTTATTTAACATCCTCCTTCAAACTAACACACATAGCTTACAGTTTAACCTGCGTTTTCTGTTATTCCCTTATAAAGGGGACATGTTTTTTTTTTTTTTTTTTTTTTTTTTTTTGGGGTTCTTTGCCCTTCATAAAAACCAGCCTTTAGTAGAAGAAAAAGAGACCTCTGTGTGTCCACTGATTGTCAGGAGGCTGTTGGAAGTTTTCAAAGGCTGCAACCATGTGAGAAATGTTCAGGCTGTGAATGCTGGTTGTTTCTCCCTGTGCTGCCCACAGACTGCTGATACATTTCTGACACTCGCTCCCCGGCCGCTCGTAAACAGAAGGCCGTCGCCGTCATCTTGATCTGTGTAGGTTTCGATTAAAACCACTGTGCCAGTTTTGCTAGTATTTGATCTTAGCTCTATGACGTGGATGCAACACCATGCAGGAATCGTAAATGTTTCAGCTTTCCAGAGGTGAAGTCATGCAGGGACCAGGCATTATGATTCACCGTTTCCTTTTTAGGTCTAGCTTTTCCCAAAATGTATTAGTAACAGGGGAACGTCTCGGTTCTTGTCTGTATTTATTATTAGTTTTCTCCCCTTTTTTTCCCCTGGACATTTGAAATGAACCCTCTAATGTATCATTTTTAAGGCCTAGGCTCAACTTCCTGAGTCATTTTAGCACTAAAATCCACATGTAACAGGACAGAGATCCTCTTCAGATGGATTCATGCCAACTGTAGCTGTAGTCCAATTCTGGGAGATGGTGCTCAGCAGCTCTTCAGCTCTTTAGTTTAGACCTGTAGCCTACAACTCACAGAGTGTGTGTTTTTTTTTTAGTGCTAAAGTGACTTTGGAGGGCCCAAGCCTCATCTAGCTCTGTGGAATATGTCGTCATATGTTGGGAGGGGCGGGTGTGGGCTGTCCTGATTTGAGAAAGGTCTCTGGAAGGCCATGGTTGTCGAGATAATGCTATTAAGTCATTATAACATTAACCAATGGGTTGGTCAATTCTGTGAAATTGTACAAAGAAAAATGTTTTTGTAATGTTCAAAAAAGTGATTTATTCAGGCTGATGGTTTCGCCTCACTGAGTAAGAGAGAGCTTTGATATCTTTCTTTGTTAACTCATGGTGCCTTCAAGAAGCTGTTTGTGTTCTTCGTCTCTCTCCACTGTGTCTTCTAGATCGCAAACAACAAAAACAACAACAACAACAAACGACTCATTATAGATGGCAGAATGTCTGTCTGTGTAGGAGGGATGCTCATTCACACACAGACCGTACTGTGGTAGACATGGTAAATGAAGAGTTTTCAATTGCCTACCAAAGACAGCACTCAGGCTCTTGTTAAATCTTATACCTTGGACTTGTCAGCTGTAGACGCAGTATTGTGCATCCTTCGTTCGTTACGCCGCAGGGTTGAATGAAGACAAGACCCGGGATCATACAGACACACAGACCGCTGTTTCATACACGCTTCACCAATGCTACGCAAATAACCGAGGCTGCACAACGGCCCGAGGCACCTGCACTGTTACCTGTATTTCTTATGACATTGATGTTCTGCAAATGCACAAAGGTTAATAGGGATACATAGGTTTGTTTAGGGGGTACGCTCCCCGTTGATTCGTTCCGTGATTACTGTTTGTGTTGCCAACCGGTGCTGCTGATCAGACATGACGTCAAGTTCTTCTTTATTTTCGGGAGTATTTGCCTGAGCCTGTGTTTACTGCTCCGTGGTCCGTTCAGTCGAGGCCACCGAGTCGGCTCAGGTCAACCTCTGCCAGAATGGTATTTTGACCCAGGTCTGTTACTGAACGAACACTCAATTTGGTTTTGTGGACGGGGCTTCACGCTCGCGGTCCTCCCTGTATCACAGGAAAACATTGTTTTGTTCTTCCTCCGCGATTTTTGTTTCTCATACTTCACCAAAACTCCGGTTTCTTGATCCTGATTTGAACACTAGTGCCAGATATAATTTGTGCAGGAAGGCATAAGGTATTTGTATATTTGTTTGGTAATTTGCTTTACTATATGCGTGTAAATGCATATCAAAAAATAAAAAAAAATATATATCTATGACATGTCCTTGTTTTTTGAAGTTGACCTCTTTGTCTCTAGGCCTATTTTTTCTGCCTCCTGTGCGAAAATGTCATATAATAATAAATGGGTTATATCTTCACAACTCTAAGGGCTGCATGAATAATTTTGGTCACCTGTGACTGAAACACCTGTGAGATTGCTACAAAAGTGTCAAAATAAAGATATATGTTACTGTGTCAGCAAAAATTCCCTTGGAACAAAGTAGAAAATATAAATTTCTGTTCTCGCCTAAAAAAAACCCCACATTATTTATAGTGAAACCACTCTTGATATGTGGTTCAAAAGCCCAATACCACTATGAATTAGTAATGTAAAATCTGATGAATGACTGTGCAAAAGTAGATGGTAAAAAGGTGAATCTGACCCAGTTTAGAGTTGTTTTAGCCCATTTGTGTCCAGGCCTTTTTGTCACATTGGTGCCATTGGTGCAATTTGTTTCACTGATATATCACTAAATACAAATACAACCGTTTTCATTCACCCAGACCGTGTGTGAAAGGAGGCCTTTGGGGAAACTTGCTGATATTTCCACAACCAATTGGTCAATTTTAATGATTGACCAGATTGATTGATCAGTCTAGAGAATTGAACACCATGCCCAAATGTACCATTGCAGCCACCAATGTAGATCCAGAGCAAAGTAAATCTAAAGATTGCATATTGTTAACGACCCTACACTCCAACCTAGAAAGCTTTTTTTGTTGCTGGAATATAACGATTAATCACAAAACAGCTAAGGTAAGACATACTTTATGATTTTGTAAATGTTATTTTTGCGACTCTTTGGCCTCTAGCTCTCTGAGTTCTGTTTTCATCACTCTCCCATACAATTGCTTGGGATTTTATTTGTGTTTCGTTTAGGTGGCAATGTCTGACAGAGGCTTTTAGATGAGTTTCTCCCCGTCATTTTGGTGCGTTTAGATCGTCTGTAGCGCATGTATCTCACCTCAGCCCCCCCTGTATGGGTCAACAAAAAAAAAGCACAACTACATTTCTCCAGTTTATTGAACAGCCTTTTGTGAATACTGTACACACACGTTTTACAGCTACAGAAACATTGTTAAAACCACATGAATGGAAAAACTGTGTAATTATTGCCTCTACTTTGACTCCTTGGACTAAACGTTTACATTCATGTAGAATTGATAAAACATCTGAAAAAAAAAAAGTTTGGGATTCAGGCTGTATTCGATGTTGGACAACTGGAATATTTCAGCATTTAATTAGTTGCACCGACCTTTAAATTAGGAAATGGACTACACATTTTAAACAATTATGTGCATGTAGCTAAGTGGATATACATGTATGATTTATGATGCATAAATCCAAGCTGTGTAACAATTATGATTGAAGCTACAGAACGACATAAATACACTTTCTCTTCGGGAGCGTCCTCACCAAAATGTAAGTCGACCCCTAAACCTGAAATCCAAGGCACGCATCTCGTAAAGATGCTGCTTCTCTCCAGTGTGTTCACATCTGCTGCGGAAGGAGAACGGCGCAGATGTGCGTTGGCGGGCAGGCAGGCAGGATGACAAGCACCTACCTTTAAAAAGCGATTTTACGCCACGGCACACATCTGCTGTTTGCATAGATGAATAAAAACAGAGCATGTAAGGTCTTGTATTTCTTCTACAACGTCAGCAGATACCAGTGTGACAGTGACTGTTATCAAGCTGCACAGAACAGCAATAAGACATCATGCAGGCCTATTTCTTCCACAAATATATAACAGTACATGTGGTCATAATAAAACTAATAAAATTCTTTGTTTTGTTTTCCTGAAGCGATGAATATATTAATAAATTCAGTAGCAAACGACCTCTTTTTTTTTCCATCTTTGCCTGATAATAATTAGCATGCAGTGAATCTAAGCTCTTATCAAATGACTCACTGGGTTCAAGGACCAGATCAACATAGATCAGCTTTGGGAACATGAGTCTGTCCTGTGCAAAGAGGTGGGACACGCCTGTAGCCTTATGTAACGTTGCACATTGGACCCTATTTATCAATACACCGCGGCGAAAAAGGTCCACTCTGTCCCGCTGCCTCTGCTGTACAACGCAAATGGTTAGTGGTGGTACAAAAGTAAATCTGCATAGCAAAATGTTCTGGAGAGAAAAATAGATTTCTTTTTAGTGTCACGCTAACATACAGGGGTTTAGATAATTTACAGCGCACACCAGCACGGTGAATGTGACTCAGGTCCATTGTATTGCTCATTCTGTAGCTTCCTGCTTTTGTTGCACTCAGTTCATGTGCAGTGTTTTGCATAGATCCAAGAGTAGAGGTGCAGCAGCTCATGCAGCAGAGAGCAGGGAGCAGGTGGGTCAGATGTACTTGTTGGCCAGGTTCTGAACATCGTTCTTGGTGAACTCTGCGCTCTCTGTGGCTGAGAGATGCTCGAACAGCTGTGTCATGTGGCGACGCTCTTCCTTCTCCAGCAGCATCAGTACGACCTGCAAACAGCATTTAATTAATCACCATCAAAGCCATAGCTGCAGGGAAATATTATTAATAATGTATTTAATGCAGTGACCAAATTGAGGTAATATGTGACTCGTACCGAGAACCTGTCGGTGGTGTGCAGATGGCTGAGGTGTTGGTAGACCAGGTTGGGGTTTTTCTCTAGTAGGTGTGAGTCCAGCGCCTGCATGATGAAGCTGATAGTGTGTCCGTCCAGCTGCGTGTTCAGGAACTGGGGAAGCATCTCCGGTGCTGTGGAGGCCAGTATTTCAGCGCCGGCCGCCGTGTTTCCACTGCAGCGAGCTGCGTTCAGAGACTGGCCGAAGTCGTAGGCGTTGGTCGGCTTCAGGTTGATGCTGACGTCCGCTCCGCTGCCGCCGCTCCCTGAGTTTGGAACGGGCGTCCCGTCCTCTTCATCCTCGACCTGAGGAGGGAACACGACGTGTCATGAAGCCGCGATCCAACTCTGTAAGTATTCTCAATTCACCTTTTTTTGTATAAATAAAACTGACTGGTCTATTTTCTTTTTCTCAAACTAACCATCCTGAACACATCAAAATGGAATTATGAGTCGACATTCATCAGATAGAGTCCAACATTAAATGTCCTTTTAGAAATTTTTAAAAATAATTATCCTTTCAGCTTGTCCATTTCGTTTTTTATTTTGGACAAACTGTCCTGTCTGAGCTGTCTACAGTAGAAAACCAGAACAATTAGCTGGAAGTGGCTAACAGCTGAATGTCAGGGATTACTTTTCAGTCCGTTCATCCACATCCACATGACGCTCATTGCTTTAGTTCAGTGTGAATGCATTTTTGGGGGCTGTTTAACCTAGATTCATTGGCAAATAGGGGAGATTATCACGTAGCACTGTGCTATGACAGTGCCGCTAACTCTGAGTTAATGTAGGTTAGCATTTAAATGTTACAAATTACCCAAAGATTATTTCTGAAATGTGTGCACTCCTTTGCAGTGTTGTGTTCCTGACCAGAATCAAACCAGAGATGTTTGCTGTCACTTCAAAAATGCTTAATGTCTCCAAACCAACACCATCGCACAGCAGCCTGAGCCATGCTTCCTTCAGTCTCCCGCCAACGTTTCATCCCCTACTTCCGAAAGCACTCGCACATGTCAACTATTCTGCAAAAAGCGCTGAGAGTGGATAAGCCTTTTTTTAATCAAAAGAGTGGAAACGGGAAATCCCACTTTCCCTGTTCCCATTGCACGGGAGGCCTGGCTGAATTATTAATCAAAAACATACATGTGTGTGTATGTGAGTACCTCTGTGATGGGGACAGTCTTCCTGGTTTTGGCAGGTGAAGCGGTGGCCAGACTCTGTCTCAGCAGCGCTGTGACCTCCTCCAGCTCCTGCTCGGCCTCCTTCACGTTGGGATCTTGCTGCAGCACCTCCTGCAGGTCAGAGCTGCACGCCAGATAGTCCTGGTGCAGTTAAAAACATGTTAAAATGCTGCATCCCTCACGCAAACATGATTATGATTTAATTGAAAGACTCCCCGTCCACCCTCCTACAAAAAGAAACCCTCACGGCATTAGTCATAAATACCCATCTCCATTCACCTTGAGGCCTTTATTGGCCAGGGCTCGTCTGTAGAAGGCCTTCTTATTGGTTGGCTCCAGTTTCAGTGCTGCATCGCAGTCCTGCTTGGCCTCACTAAACCTCTCCAGCTTCACGTAGCACAGAGCTCTGCAAACACACGTCACTTGTGATTTTTATTTCTGTCACCAGCGGCTAAGCCTGTGCGATGACTCAAATGTATCACGAGATCGTGACTCACTGACTGTGAATCAGACTTGATAACAGAGGTAGGAGACGTTAAAGGGCCGCTGTCATATGGAGCGAATGAGGGAAAATTAGACCCCACAGAGATGCTCGTATAGGCTGCTCTGTGGGTGTATATGGAGTCAGTGTTTTCTGAGCAGCTGTGTGGAGGCAGCATCCAAATGTTTGCTCTGGTGTGGCTGTACATACAAGCTGTTTCCATTCCATACAACAGGATATATTTCATCGTGTCAGCATCAGTTTCCTCTGCCACATCATCAACAATCTACCTGCTATTGTGAAAACAAAGGGGGGGGGGGGGGCAGCTACGGACAGAGAATGAAGTAAGACCTGTCCGCTTTGTGTCCACTGTGCTTTGTGTGGTTATCCTAAGATGTAAGATAACATGATGTTGTGACAAACGGCCGAAGAAGGCTTATCTGTTCTGTTCCAATTCCCCAACAATACGTCCTAATTTACCGGCAGTGACGGGCCGACAGCTGGTTGGGATTAACTACAGAGCTGACAAATGACAGCTGGGGATAATTAATCGGTCTGTTTTAATAAACAAGCCGATGACGGGATCGTCTTGTTTTTCGGCTTCATGAGAAAACAAGTCTCAAAATGTAGCAGAAAACACCTGACGGAGAATATCAAAAACTAGCGAGGAACAGAAAGTGAAAGAAGGAGTTTCTGTGTTGACGCCGGAGAAAGAATGAGGCCTCTAACCTGTTGGTGTAGATCGCGCACTCTTCTGGCTTTAGCTTAAGGCATTCTGTGTACTTTCCAAGAGCATCCTGGTATTGGCCCTTCTTCACAAAGTCGTTCCCTTCTTGCTTCAACGATGAAAAACGAACTTCCATTTTTCTCTCTAGAAGACAAAGTACAGTGGCGATTATTTAATCGTGCTCATTCATACAGAGAAGTTCCACCTCTGCTCTCTATCGAGGGTCATAAATTCGCACGGACTCTTACAGTAGAGCAGGTTTAACCGACCTCTCTTTTACAAGCCTGCGCCGCACGGCTCGAGGGCTTAAGTGATTGGAATTAATGCTGCGCTAGCTGGACGTGAGGCATCAGAGTGCAGTCAGCAAAGCAGTCACAGTGTGAACCGAGGGCTAATCAATCTGCTGCAGAGGGTCTTCTGGGAAGAAGAACTGTGCCAGCAGGTCTATTCTTTCATTAGAGTTTAAAAATAACAGCTGCTGTAGAGTCTCGGGAATGGAGAAACTGCACGGTCAGAGAACAGAGGTGACACGTCCACTTATATAAAAGTTAGGCATTTTACATCTTCCTCCTCCCACAAGAATCAGTGGGGGGAGGGGTGGGGGTGGGGGGTGACACAAAAACAGGAAGTCAACTCTCCTCTGTTCCTCTAATGTTACTCACTAATGTTACGTAGATGTATATCTTATGAGCAGCTTATTATGCAGAACAACGTCCCTGTGTCCGTTATATTATCATATGTTACATTACTTGATCCTTTTTACTGATCCATTAATGTGTAATGTGTGTTAATGTCGTAGTTAGATGAGGCAGGGACGTGTCTAAACACTTTTCTGTATTTTATTTGTTGACATATACACTGACCAGGCATAACATTATGACCACCTTCCTAATATTGTGTAGGTCTCCCCTTGTGCCTCCAAAACAGTTGTGACTCATCAGAGAGTGGACATGGACATTCTGGGGGGTGTCCTGTGCTGTCTGGTGACAGGATGTTGGTAGTGGGGGGCCTTTGGGTCCTGTGGGTTAAGGGGAGGGGCCTCTGTGGATCATCCCACAGATAGTTGATCAGTTCCAGATCAGATCTGGTGAATTTGGAGGCCAGGTCAACACCTTGAGCTGTACTGGACATCAACATGGGACTTTGAAGCCAATGTGGTTGGTCCCACATATTTTTTGTTTTATTTTATGTTGTTTTTTGCTTGCTTTCTGTTGTTTATCTGTGTTTGATTCTCAGTTTATGCTGTTTATTTATCATTTGTTGTCTCTTTACCCTCCTCAGGATGTTCTCTATGAGGAGTGTATCAGCCCCTGTCTAGGCTGCTTAGGCTGCCGTGGGTTTTTACTAGGCTTGGTGGTGACGTAACTGTGTCTTTTCCTGAGGTGATCAGCTGATGACATCAACTTGATCAGGAGCATCTGGGCCTGGCGCTCCAGACGGATATAAGAGTGCCAGTCGCTGTCTCTCGTTTGGCTTTTCATTTATTCCCACTCCACAACACAACACAACACCTTACATGACCAACATGTACATCACTGATGCCACGGACTTACACGCCTCATACCTGTGTTTCTCTAGTTGTCTTAATTTGGTCTTTATTTGTTTAAGTACACACATTATTTCCATTGGCTTTGCATTGCGTCTCTCCCATTTTCTCATCTCCTTGAGCCGGGTCATCACAGGAGAAACACGAGAGATGAGGACATGACATCTATAAAAAAAAAAAAAAACCTATAAAACATAAACCAGACCTGCATCCCTGGCGGCCTTCTCTGCTCGAGCCTGGAGGACCTCTGCGCTGGGTGGCTCCTCTCTCCGGTGCTGCTGAGCTGACAAAGGCACCAGAGGAATATCCGGGAGCTTCTCCCTCCAGTCTGGACCGTCCTGTTCAATCAGCATCCGGGTGATCCTGGAGGACAGAGCAGTGGATTCGTGAATGTTTCAGACACTTTGTTAAAAAGGCTCACAGTAAGTAAATGCCAAAGGTGTACTGACTTAATGCTCATTGTGTTTTTATGCAAAAAATCTCATTGTTCTACTTTGCAAACACATATGGACATTAGAGCATTGACCCTCCGGCGCTCCTGAACACAACCAGACAGATGAGTTTCTGTATTGCATAAGAGAGAAAGAACAAGCAGTCTGAGTCGTAATTAGCCTCTAGCTGCAGCTACTTTTGACCAACAGCTAAATCTGTTAAGTAGACAGTGTATATTTGCTCATCTGCTGTTTTCATTTTTACTTCAGTCTTCTGTTATGTTCCAGTAAAATGTCTGGAATGAAATGATACATTATACAAGGCAGACAATGTGATAATAATAATAATAATGACTCCCTGCCTTTTTATTTACTAATAATAATATTTGTAGACCAGAATTAAGACACATGGCTCGGATATCACAGATCACTTAACACAAAAAGGGTATTAAACCCCTTCTGCGTTTCAGTGCTGACGTTCCTCTGCCTTCTGCAGCCTCTGTAGCTGAACGGAGAGGTGAAGGCTAATACCTGTTGACGCTGTCGTGTGCTGCCTGAACACCGATGTCTATCTGCAGGACAGTCTTATAATCCACGTAGGCCTTCCGGTAGCGCTCCAGGGATTCATAAGCCATGGCCCGGCGCAGGAGGGGCTTGAGGGAGTACGGCTGCAGCTCCAGGGCTCTGGTTGGTATAAATAGATGTGATGAGTGAGGAGCAAAGGATCAAGTCTGCCGCCCCCTTCTATAGATGCTGGTGTCTGTACATGTACAGTGACTGAGTTCAGCGTGTCGTTGCTATGTTCGTATTTTAACTCGTTGTACAATTTAATCTCTCTGCAAATACACTAAGCGTTTAAAGGCTCTCGCATGGGAGGGTTCCTCAAGTTATTCCGACTACTTCTAAAGAGATTAATTACAATCCCTTGCAACACACCCCAGTGCAAATCCCATCACAAAACCACTGTGCTCTGCTACTGAGAAAAGAAAAAAAAAAGGTAAAGCTGAAAAATAATTCAGCTTCACGCCCACAACGAATGTATCTCACTCACCTTGTGCAGTCCTGTATGCAGTCTTGACTGTTGCCATCTTTCAGATAGCAGGCTGCTCTATTCGAATACAGTATACACAGATCATCTGGACTGTCAATACCTGCACACAAAGAATATCACAAATATCACACATAGAGAACGCTGTAACACAACGTGCATCTAATCTTCTTCATTTATTTCTTCATTCTTCATTTAATGTAATGTGACTGACTCAGAGGAACCGTAGAAACATGTGGGTGGTGCTGTGTTAGGACATAGATTACGTGTGAGACTTTAGAGTCCGTTTTAGTGCCAGGGCCTAGCCACACTCCTAATACACGTGTGTGTATGTTGCAACGCTGGATTACACTAATTATGAAATGAACACCCTTATACTTTGGTTAAGCACAGGAAGAGCGACTCTGAAAACCACTTAACCTACAGTTTTTTCAGCTTAAGACTGATAAAGCTCATTCATACACACATTTCACATGCTTACTCTCGTCATCATTTGAATTTAATTTGTATTGTCACATAGGAAAGATCTTTTGTTGAGGTTCAAAGTAGGCATTTATTATTAAAATATTAAAAGTAGGCCATGTGAGAAGTTCAAGGAAATCTTCAATTGATCAGCTCACTCATACAAGCAGCACATGTTGTATTTGTTTCTCTCTACATTTCCCTCCATTTTCATCTTTATGACGCATGTAGGCAAATTAAATAGCCCGTCACTGTATGTTACAGACAGGGCGACGTTCTCCAGCTACAATAAGTACAGTCAGCTTAGCATGCTGCCTCATCACATGAAACCAGATTATGGATGATGACACAGAGTGACGGCGATGAGCATGTCTCAGCAACTGCGTACACTTGGTGACATTACTGTGACAGTAGATCATGTTCAATGTGTTACAGTTTGTTTAGAAGTGCCACCTCTTGACAGGCCGATGAAATCCTGCATCCTGTTTGCATTTGCAGTGTTTCTGATAGTCAGCGAGATGGAATATGTCAACGTCCAGTCCCTTTCAAACGCACTAGCACAGTCGGGTTGCAAGTTTATTACGGGAGGCCGCAGAGAGAGAGACAGGGGTCGTATGTTTTTATGTTGGATGAGCCTGACAAGGCGCCAGTCCCTCTCCCTCCATCAATCGCTCTCCCTCTCACTTTCTGAGAGAATTATAGCTGCGGCCCTACAGATTCAATTTCACAGTGAGTGGTTAGTGGTCATGTGACTTGGACAGACCTGAGCTGAGAGGCTTAGCGCCGGGCTAAAACAGAATCACCATCCCTATACCTCACAACAGCCCCATTGTGACGCATCGTTGTAGACAAAGTCACTAAAGGGAGCAGCAAACATCGTAATGGTTGTTATTAACTATTTGTAGATTGTATGTGCACTATAATGTAGTAAACAGACTGATAGATGAGAACATTTGGATTGTTTAGGTAAATGTGAGCATACTTTTTGATATTTTGTTGTCACTTGTCAGATATCTGCAGTGAGGATAAACCAAAAAAAACACAACCACAAGGTCATGACCTTTGACTTACAATTACATGAGCAAATTGTAGCCTCACAAGCACTGGTGACTAAAGCGTCATAAAGCTGTGCATGTTCAAGTATGGCGGTGAGTGCACTGGTGCGGAAACGTCAACAATTACATTGTATCTCAGTTGGTTCATAACATCACTATAAATCCTGTTTGTATAATGACACGAACACACACTCTTAACTTTCCTCCAATGTCAACGGCACAGTTTGACTGAACTTCCACCAGCCACCTTAAAATATAACGACAGGAACACCATCAACACTGAGCACTCCTCTCAGCCTTACCTGAGTCTGTGTAGCCCTGAATAGCTTGTGAGTACTTGTCCAGTGCATCGGCAAACTGTCCATTTTTAAACAGCAGGTTTCCTTCATTCTTTAACCGGGACAGAGGTGGGGGCAGGGCTCCACATGGAGCATCAAGGTTGACAGTTTCTCCTGCATTTCCTCCAGCTGGAGTTCCCTTCCCGGTGCCGCTCTGCTCGCCCTGGGAAGACGCAGTCGAGCCTCTCTTGCTCGATCCATTGACTACCTTTTCTTGCGTGACTTTGTACTTGTCTGCGTTGGCTCCTTTGCTCCTCCAGTGTCCGTGGTGGGAGTTGTTGGAGTCGTTGTGAGGACCCCCGTCCCCTCTGCCGTGGGGCTTTTTTTGAGCGTTACCCATGTCTCCCCTTTCGGCAGGAGTAGCTGAGCTCTCCTCCCCTCCCACAGGCTGGCTGGGTTGAACCGGACGAGCTGGAAGGGGGAGGGAGGAAGGGAGGCAGGGAGGGAGGGAGGGAGGGAGGGAGGGAGGGGAAAGGCAGAACGAGAAGAGGAGGGGAGGCGAACACACCCACAGGAAGAAGTCAGTGGTTACATCACAGTGGGGGAGGGTTGAAACACATGACACACGGCCACTTCAAAGGGGGAGTTCCAGGAAGCGGTGGAATACGAAAGCAGTCGATGGGGGTTGGGTGGATAACACACACACACACATTTTATATGTCATATTACCCATGGTGACAAGGGGATTTTCCTCTACCTCTATCTGTCTCTCAGACTGAAAGATTTGATTTTCCCTTGCATTACTAAGATAATTAAAATAAAGCATGAATGCATTGGAGGGCGAATCCTTTGCCACTGGAGACTAAATCAGAACAGAATCAAACATAGGAATCTACAATAAACACACAGAAGAGTTCACAAAATACTGTAGTGTCGAGAAAACAACACTGCATTTTAGGCTCAATCAGCGAGAGCGGTACTAGAAGTATTGCATTAGCCCTTCACTGAAATCGCTCCATCAGAGTTCCGCTTTCTATTTTCAGTTTAAAACCAGCTGTTATACATTATGTGTAAAGCCTTGTTACATAATACAAAAATTCATTCAGCACAAATAAACTAGCGCAGGCTGACTGTAGCAGGAAAAAAAAAACATACGGGAATCCTTAGATCAGGTGTAGATAGATATTTTCAATGTGCTCAGGGAATTATAAATGTTCACTGGTCTGTGTGTGTGTGTGTAAATCATATAGAAACAGACATTTATTTTGTGGAGGTTGTGTTCAAACAATCTCACCGGTCTGTTGTAATTTTGCGTCATCGTCACCGCTGTCATCTTCCTCTTCTACCTCTTGGATGAGGATTTTTTTGGCCTTGTGCTGCTGCTCTGGTTGACATTCCTTCATCTTCTTCTCAATTTGAGACAGAAGTCGCTAAACCCAAAGTAATTCACAACATACATAACATTAAAATTAGTAAACAGTAGGACCCCCACCGAGTTCTCCCAAGAATGTCTCTGAAGGTGACATCACAACTTACATGACTTTAATCTGCATACTACGGACTATGTATAAATGGCTTTTATAATACCATTAAAAGAATACATACATCTCATTTAGCTCTATAGAGATCACACATTAAAAAATACACAATACACATGTCATGGGGAACAACTAAAAAATCTCATCCCACTAAAGCTACATTATTCGGGATATGTAGTTCACTAATATGAGACCAAATGTGATTTAATCAAACAAATTGCAGCCGTTATATAGATATTACTTAATGCCTGATCATCTAACACAAATACAGTGACACCTAGTGTACAAGAGGTATGCTGGTACGTCATGGACTTGCCTCAGTACGTATCTCACTTACAGTGGCAGCAGGATTCTGCGGCTCTTCCCTCAGCACCACTCTCAGGTCTTCAGCAGCCGTTTGGAAGTTGCCCATATGATCATTAATAGTTGCACGACGTTGTAGGGCTGCAGATGAGAAATACATTATTCATACATTATACTAATGCTACTCTGTCTAAATTTACAAACGTAGCATATAACTGCATGCAAAAAAAGGCAAGATTATGTGTAAGAAGTAATATCTCCTTTAGCAAACACTAGAGTATTACAATTTGAGGAACAAAAGAAGGCACCTTTCAAGTTGTCTGGCTCTAACTCAAGCACCTTCTGGCAGTCTCTCATGGCCTTGTGCCAGTGCTTGAGATTGATCTCCGCCTGGGCTCTGTTGTTGTATGCAGCCACAGTTGGTATAATGGAAAGACTCCTGTAATGGAATGAAAAATAAAACAGATCTTTCTTTACAGTGACACTAATGTACAAACACAATAAGCACGAAAGAAATCAATGAAGGACAGGCAGTTTACTTAAATGCTAAGTAAAACTGTTTAATCCCCTGAAGAGATGTACGATGCTTTCTATAATAAATGAGCTGTTTAGACAAGCTGACCTGGAGTAGTATGCAACTGCCTCTTCATAGTCTTTTGCTCTGAAAGCTTCATTGCCTTTGTCCTTCTCTCGATTTGCCAGAAGGACCTTCTCTTGTTGTGACAGACCTGAATGTAATAGGGGGGAGAGCACAAGTATCACACACATAAACACACACATCATGCTTTGTAATGATCACAAAACAAATATGAGTTGCTATTCGTAATGCATTACATGAGGAATCCACTTTAGTCTTGATCTTTTGTCCTGTGTTCACAATGGCTGGTGAATCATTTTTAACCACATTCCCATCTATTTTTTCACATTCTTTTTCCACGTCGAACCTGGAAACGGGGAGAGTTTTATATGGGTCAAGGAAGACACTGTAAACCAAGGCCTTACTTCAAAGTACAATAGACATTTGTGGACTCACTTGTCCCATTCTTGATAATCCCGTGGGAGAGGACATTTTGAGGGATTCTTTCTTCCTTTTGGAAATGAATTCTGTAATGCAACATTTAATTTAAGCGTCTGTCTTGAATACTTACATAAACACGAATATACTATATGAATTAAGATAATTTTTACCTGACTAAGTGGAACAGAGCAATTGGAGCCTCTTACAGGTGGCATATTTTCCTTTATTAGATCATCAAACACTGGCTGTTGTTTTAGCAGCGTCTCATGCTTTTTGGTTTCTTCTCGCCACATCTGTAAACGAGTGTTAAGTATATGAATATTTCTGACATTTTCAGAGAGAAAGCAATACAGTTAGAACAAACAAACAAGCAACAAAATGTTCATGTACTGTACCATCAACTCGTCAACTATTTGGTGCCACTCATCCTTAGGGAGACTCGCTGCTGTGGCTACAGGGGCTTCCTTCCTGAGAGCTCGACTTCTCGGGTCCAGTTTTTCCAAGTGACTCTCACAGAACTTGATTAAATGTGGATAAATGCCCTCTTTGCCAGACCTTTACACACAATTGCATTCATTTTACTCACATTTATCAGACTGTTTGGGATTACACTGTGCTCTAGCATCCTTTCTATTGCGTTTGATTTTCTATTTTTTTGTATTTATTTGGGGTTTTACCTTTTTATTTTTTTGTATGACCTCTCATTTTGCCTGTGTGTTGCTACACCACTGCTAATTTACCAATTATGGGATAAATAAAAGGATCATCTTATCTCAAGTGGAACATAATAGATTTTAATGCCTCAGAGTGGAAAATCAGTAAAATTGTGCTTCTGAATTTATTACAGTAATGGGAAAAAATGTAATTTGCGTGGCTTTTACCTCAGTACTCTCAAGATCTTCTCCAGGTATTTTACATCTTTGCATTTTTCGATGTAATCATAGTCCAGGTGCTCCACGGGGACCTCCCCACTGTAGTCGACAGTCGTGGGCTGGCTTTGAAGAGAGAAAAGGGCTTCTGCACTCATGTCTAGAAAAATAAATAAGTTTAAAATAAATAAGTTTTTTTCTACTCCCTGGCGATATAATATAAAACTAGCTTGCTACTGTTAGCTAATCGAGTGTGTGTCTCTTAATTGAAAAGTGGCTCGTCAGACAGAAAATTACGCAATTGATGCAGTTATATGAAATATCAAGACAGATTTTTTCCTCTAATGTCTCCAATGCTAATAACTAGTAATGTTATATTAACTTGTACCCTACAAAAGTTACAGAAACAATTTTTTTTACCGTCTCCTGTTTGGCTGAACGCTGGTCACTATGGCAACGACGCACGCATGACGCACGAAGAGCGGAAACACGTGATCCCGTCACAACTCGGGGCTCCAAAATTTGAAAGTGCGGCCTGGACCTGGAAGTGTCTGAGGAAAACGACATTGCCGATAAAAAGACCACGGCCTTTGCAGCTGCCTAGTCTTGCTTTAAAGTAAGGTCAGATTTTTGTCATTTTAGTAATTTGCCTTTTAGTTTTTAAACATTTGTTTTATGCATGAACTTACGTTACCTAGCAGTGGTTGTTAAGGAGGATGATTAACACTAACAATAAACCGTTCAGGTAAAATTTACTGCCAACTATTGTCTCTTTGATAATAGACGTGTGCATTTGAACGTGTGCACATTTAGTTTGCAACAATAGCCAATGTACATTTTATTAAACATGTTATATGGACAAATAATACTCAAAAAATACTCCGTACAGCCTGGGCTTGACACAGGTGTTTTCTGGACAGACTAATTGATGCAGCGAGGAAGCCTCGCGTTGTTTTAATTTTAATTTATATAGTTTTATTTGTACATTGTAACATAATTATCATTTATTCAGGACAAATGTGAAAATTGAATGGCAACTTTTTTTTCTTTTATTTTTGAAATATACACACATCGCGTTCAAGTCACTGGGAGCAGTAGGGAGTAAAGTAGTGTTTATATTGTCAGCTGTTAGCGGTGTCTTGGTTGGTTGTTTGGCTTTTGGCGGCTTTCACTGGCTTTAAAGCGGCGACGGAGGAAGAGGAGGAGGAGGAGGGGATTTAAATCTGCAGCATGCGCTCTCATAGCAACGCGCTGGAACAGCTGAGATTGTTTAGTGTTGCAGCAGCTGACTCCGTTTGACACTTTGATTTATTTAAAAAAATAAAAAAAAAGTTCTAGTTTTATAACCTGACAGCTACTGAAACGCGTTGGTGAGATATTTTCATCCCTCTGCTCATCTCTCGACACAAAGTGAGTCCAACAGAACAGCCTTAGACAAATGAGCTTTAAATCTTTGTTTGTTTTCCCCCATTTATATCCAGCAATTAATTATTTTATGTTTTCCTGCCATCTGGAAATGTTTTTATTTACATTCATTTTTGTTATCCACAGCCCACTTTGGTGATTTCTGTGACCTGAGCAACACAGGAGGAGGAGGGTGAGGAGGAGGAGGAAAATGCAGTGCACTCCTGAATCAAACGTCTACCATAAAAGCTGCAAAGGCAAGCACTGCTTCGATGACTGCTCCGACAGCGGATACTCTGGTTTATTCCAGAGCCCACGGGGGAAAACCGGAGCTGACCCCTATCGATCTCCTGTGGAATTCAATGAAACGCCAAAAGAGAACCTCCAGCTTTCTGTCACGCCTAAAGTAAAAACCGGAGAGTCGGTCAGGCTTTCGGGCAAAGACCCCAGGTGTGTGCCACGGTCATCAGCAGTAAGCTGGTGCGAAACTCCTAAAGTCTACAAAAGAGATGCCTCGTTGCGACACAGGCTACTAATGTGCAAGCCCACCGCTAATGTCAAAAGTGATGACACACAATCGCCGTGCGCTAGAAAGACTGAATCTTCCCACAGTGTCAAGTATGGACAGTGGCACAGATCGTCGTGTGACTCTCTTGACAGTATGATCGGGGCTTTGGCATCAAGCACTTTAAAGACAGACCAAGATCTGCCACTGTCTGGCAGGAAACGTCGTCTCTTTTTTGCTCAAGTGAGGACCTCCACTCTTGAAGATGGTAAAGTTAGCTCGGGTCGCCTGTCCAGTTTTGAGGGACGGGTTTCACTCACAGACGCAGATTTCAGTGGGATCATGTCTCCCACGGACCAACGTGTTATTGCAACCCCAGGCTCCTGTAAGCCTGAGGCTGAAAACTCACCGTGCAGCCGTGTAATAAACGACAGCTCAAATGTGTTGTGCACACCAACGTCTGCAAAGACACCAACATACATCAGGTTTGTGCAAATTTTTTTTACTTTCTCTAAATTGAACTTTCTATAATTTTACTTTTAATTTTCTCAGCTGACTATACAGACATGCAATGAATCAAACCATATCTGTATTAATTACCTTCTAATCTTTGTACAGGTCTGTGTTTGAAGACAGTGGTTTCAGTTCCCTAACCCTTGATAAATCCCAAAGCTCCTCGGTGGACCATGATGGCTCCTTCCAGGAGATGCTTCTCTCTAACCCCAGAACCAACAGTGAAACCCCAAATCTGGCAGAGGCAAAGCGGCGCTCTCGCTTGCAGCGGCAGCACAGGCTTTCCACACTTAAAGAAGGTGGCTCTCAGTCTGAGGAAGACCCGACGGACAAAAAGCATCAACAGCCCCCTCAGTGCCACAGCCGTTCTAAAGGAGACGACGTTTTTGCTGAAGATGCCACTCCTTGCACTAAACTTTCTCTTAAGTGTGGTAATAGCTACTACACCACCCCACTGAGGACGACTGCAGCTACGCCAGAATACATGACGCCTTATGCTACAGAGTCTTCTAATGCAGATATCACGCCTCTCAGAACGACCCCAGCCAATCTCTCTCTGACTCCAGCCTTGCAGCTCATTCACGCTATGTGCCAGCACAAAGCCCAGATGTTTTCTGGCCAAAGTCCGAGCCTGAAGGAGCAGCTGAAGTCCACAGCGTCATTAGCTAAGACCCCGGTGACGTTGAGGACCACAATGCCATTGGCAGGGCTGATTGGCAGGAAGATGGGCCTGGCGAAGGTTGACATACTCACTGAGCTTAATAAGAGGAACCTCAGGCACATCTTAAATGTCATACTGGGGAGGCTGGACTCTGCGAGTATCTACAGGTGATTAGTTCATTTTTTCCCCCCACATATTTCACAATATGCAGAATCCTATAAAGACTTTTAACTATAAACTATCAAAGTTGGTGGAACTTTTCTCTCATGCATGTATTTGTTTTGACAGGTGTGGTCAGGTGTGCAAAAGCTGGAATCATATTATCCAACAGGACAAACAGGCTAGTTTAAGGAGAAGAAACCACCTGAGTGAAGTGGAGGCTGCTCTTGAGGTAAATGCACCACATAGGTCACGACTTGAGGGCAGATGTGCGGGACACCAAATACTACCACACTGCTGTACTAAATAAATATACTGTCATCCAGTTCATCTTCTGTGTTTAGTTCAGTTTATGCCTTGTAGATGAAATGACCCTGAAGTTTTTGTTGTTTCCTTATAGCTCGGTGGCTCCGTCACCATCCCTGACGCAGAGACCAGACTCGCTCTGCTAAAGAGGTCGGCACTGAAGACGGTTCAGGCCCAGTCCAGGACGTCCAGCTTCTGCACCCCGCAGTCAGGAAACCGCACTTTAACCCCATTACAACACAGCGCTTTAAATTCACTCAGCAGCGGCAAACGGGATAAATTTCTAGAGGTAAGTTACAAAATCAGCGCAGTTTTTATTCTTTATGTGAGACATAAAATTTTAATCACCCTTTTTCTCTTTCAGGTCGCGAAAACTCTCTTCAATGATGAGTGCCTTAAACCTTGCCCCAGATGTCAGCATCCGGCAAGGTGTCACTCAGTGAAAGGTGAGGGCGTGTGCAGCAGAGCGGACTGTGGTTTCCAGTTTTGCACATCGTGCTTGTGTGCTTTTCACGGCTCTCGAGAGTGCGGCAGTCAGTCTGCTGGTCGTCGCAAGAAAGACATACTTCTCCCCGGAAGCGCTCAAAGCAAGCGAAACGTTAGAAGACTATGATCAGAATTTGTACTCGACTCCTGTTTCCTTTCCTGTACCGAAGTCACTTTACTTTTTTTTTTTTTTTTTTTCTGCCAAATGGTAGACTCGGCAAAGAAACCGATTTGTAGCCAGTACATGAGCGACGTCTGTACTCTTCAGTGTGCGTTTGTTTGTTTTTCTACGTACTTATTTTTCTCCCCTCCCTTTTTTTCCCCCAACAGTGTTGTTAACAGTATGTTTTTAATTATGCATGTGAGGGTTTTACCAGCAGACCCATTGATTTTATTTTGCTGTTGTTGATGTACTTTTTCCATACAGATTGACTGACTGTACAGCGTATTTTTGGGAAATTTCTGAGATTTTCAGCTTTTACCAATGTGTTTTCAGATGAAATTTTATAATAAATTTGAATTTTTACACATGTTTGACTTGTCTGATTTATTTTGTTTTTCTTTTAGGATCACTATTATGTTCTGCACTCATTTATTGTTCAGTGTTTGGCAGCATCTAGTGGTGAAATTTGTGAACTACAACAACTGTGATGAATGGTCTGTGAATACTTCAGAATTAAATAATACTATAAAAAAAACATTTGGGAAAACGTGGTAGTGTTAACGTTAAGTGTTTTCATCACTTAATTGCATAAAATTCAGGGTTTTTGCTGAATCTTAAAGTCTAAAATTTGTTAATCACATTTTAAAGCCTTAAAAAATAAATACAAGCTTATTTTGCATTGTTTTAAATCCTTACGTTCATTTACTGCTTCATTTGCAGTATGGCCTGTTATGTTCCTGTTGCTTATTAGTGGAGCCCACCTCAGGAATGTCCTGAGTTGATAGGTGAATGATAATAAATTTTGTTATTTTGAAAGTAATTCTGGGTCTCTGGTTTTCCTTATTTTTTGTATTTTGTGTAGGTCTTAAATTTAACTCATCATGGTCTTAAAAAGTCTTAAATTTCACTTGTTCAAACCTGTACAAACCCTCACTCAAAAAAAAGGACAGTGGACAAACTGCTCTCCATCGTGGACAATCTGTCCCATCCACTACACCAAACATTAGAGGGACAGAGGAGCTCATTCTTTAACAAACTGATTCACCTCCACTCCCATAGTGAACGCTACAGAACCTCCAAACCAAACCTGATTTTTTATTTTGATTTAATATTTTATTAGTACAACTTTTAGCACTCTCCGGAATCAGAAATAAATGCTAGGTCTGTCATTTAATGTAGTGCATGCCATTTTCTTTTTCTTTCCACAATGCCATAAAGAGAATTAATATGCATAAAGCATATAAATTACAAAAACTAAACAAATAAATAAAATTTAAAAATTATGTTAAACAATTTTTTTTTTTTTATCCAGTTGTATAGCCGCTCACTTTTTTGTAACAAATAATACACTACAACCAAGCAATTTCCCTTGAGGATCATTAAAGTTCATCATGTCTAAGTTTGTGACAATAGGCCGCAACGTCTTGGCGTAATGACGTCAATGTACGTCGTTCCGTACGCACACGTAAAAAAAAAAAAAAAACCTCTTAAAATAATAATTGTCCGCTACTTATTGTGTTTACTCAGAAAGCCGCGCAAAACTTAACCTAAATCACGTGTTAGGACAGATTATTTAAAGTCGGAGCGACATTTTTTTTTTCTGTTTTACCTTCTTTGTGTTGTCAGTGTGTGTAAGTTAGTAGCAGGGTTCGGGTTTACGTCTTTAAGGAGCCCACTTCCATAGCAACGTGAAGTGTGTCTGTAATTACACTGAGAGGCTGGGCTGTCTGACTTTACTCAGAAATACTGGGCTCATGAGGGGAACAATGCCTCGAGTAATTTCAACAGGTAAGACCAATAACTTTAATACATTTTTTATTTTATTTACCTTTTTTGAGCTGATATTAGTTTTAATAACTTTAAATTTGTGTTTCTATTCTCAGAGTTTCCTCATCTTACTGCTGGTAATTTTGTGAGTGCAAGTTTTGAGTCCTTATTTTGTATAACTCCAGTATAACTACTTATGTAGCAGACCTGTTTTAATGTTTGTTTTATATATATTTATGTCCATCTCCACACAGGAGAGCTCTCTGTCCTCTGATGTCGTATTGGCTCAGTTCTTCAATGATTTCTTAAATTTGCCGGTAATATATAACTAGATCTATAGACTTAACCGGTTACTCTTTCGTATGCTCTTACATGTTTTGTTTGTTTCTTTTCCCAGTCTTTCTCAGAGGGGCTGCTGTACAACCAGGAGACCGGGCTGTTTGAGGTGACGAGTGGAGCGGCTGAGTTTGTCTCCACAAAAATCAGGTCAGCCATAAAGCACACGAAATTACAGCTCCTCACCGGTGACCCCGCAGCGCTGGCCAGAAACCCTCCTGTGGACAACCATTACACAGTCTGTGTGAGTAGCTGTGGCGTTTTTTTTGGAGATGGGCAGAAGCGTCAGTGTCATGGCTTCAGACGGCTGATTTGAGGTGTGACCTTTTCAGTGCCTGGACAAAGAGCAAGGAATTCAGTGGATCAAAAGAGAAAGACTGGCCTTCTTCCTTCGAAGCGATTGTTACTATGAATACAGGTACAACAAATGTATAGATGTGTGTTTTTAAACCTGGTGTACACACTAACCAAACCTGATTTTTTATTATTTTTATTTAATATTTTATTGCTGCAACCTTTAGCTCGCTCATATAAAGACTCTAGCTCTGTCATTTTCTTTTTCTTTCCACAATGCCATAAAGAAAATGAAGATACATAAAAGTGTATAAATGCAAATACATAAAAAAAGAAAGAAAAATAAATAGAATATATGTTAAACAAAGGAAGTGCGGCAAGTCTGGGCTAAATATATTTCTCTTACTTCCTCCAAATCCATACAGAACACACACATATATATATACACTTTAAACACTTTTAATTGGATGCAATTGGATGTTTAAATTAAAAAAAAAAAAAATATACATATATATATATATATATATATATGAACATAAAAGCAATACCTATTTGGTTTCCTGAGTGTAGCTGTTAGAAAGACTATTATTAGGTGGGTGATTGGTGCAAAATAATCCATAAAATCTTCACAATGGAAAGAATTTTTCAATGAAGCTGCAGGAAACTAAATTTGGAGTAATCCATGTCATTTTCGCTGACAGATTTCATCTGTGTGTGGAACATTGTTGTCATTTTATTGCTTCTAGTTCCTTATGCACCCTGCAAGAAGCTTTAGTGTTCCCTCCCTGCACAGATCAGATGACCGGCTGACCTGCTTCCCTGCGACCCGCACACTAAAGTAGCGGAATAACTATAGTCAAGACTGTTCATTCCATGTATTTTTTATATATACATAAAAAAAAAGTATGTGCTTGTGATTTCTTTGACTGGCGGTGAACATGTTCTCTTTGACTTTTCCCAGACTAGCCAAGCTCTTGCTTCAGTGGGACCCAAATTTGTGCATCCACCAAAGGAAAAGCAGCTCAAGTCGAACTGCTCCTCCAGCCCCACGGTTACGTCATTCCTCCCAATCCAGCAAGGAAAGTAACAACTCACAGAAAGTCCCACTGCGGTCACATTCTCAAGGAAGCATGTCAGCAGTTAAAGGTTTATATGACTTTTCAAACTTCTGTTCGTGCTCTAAACTTTACACTAATTATGATGATAACAATTTTATTTTTGCCTCCTTTCTTCCACGGTACAGGGCACAATGTTACATCTAACCAGACAGAACATATCAACACAAAAAGCAGCAAATCATCCAGATGCTACTCAAGACCTTCTGAGCCAGAATATCCATGCACCTTTTCCTCTTCGCCCCAGAGATCACAAACAGACCTGAGCCTCGACTTAACAGAGCGATCAACACGCGTTGGAGAGGAGCAACATCCCAAAGGGTTTGACTCTCCTGAACAACAGCTGGCGTACCTGGCTGCCAAAGTGGTCAAACATGCGGTTAAAGACTCAGTTAAGTCGATTGATGGCGAGAGCCGTGCAAACAGCGAGACAGAAGACCAGACAAATTGCGCCAGCTCAGACAAACGCCGCGAATGTAAAGTTTTCCAGCAATCAACGGGCGAGGACAGTGAAAGATTGGAGCGAGAGAAAGAGAAAGTTCAAGATGGCAAGAGGGGGGTTGAATGGGAAGAAAAGACAGAATGGAAAGAGAGGAAGATGGAGGTGGGGAGAAGAGTCATTAAGCAGGAAAATGTCCCTGACATCTGTTGCCATGGTACCTGTTGCCATGGCAGACGGCCAGGCTTCGAGGAGTTCAAGAACTTTTTGCGAGAGAGGCCGGGAGAGAAGCTGCTTGATTTCTGGATGGATATAGAGAGACTGAAAGCTACGCAGCACAGAGAGCGAAAGAACAGGTGGAGACACAGCTTTTATATTCTGTGATTATTATTATTAAAGTACTTGCTCTCTTCGATGCATAACTGACTAACAGGAATGTAGACTGTTATGCATGTGGAATGTATTTCTTTCAGGTATTTGCAACTGATGAGGAACAGGTACCTGCTGAGGAGCAGTCAGAGCAGTCTGAATGAGGAGCTGCTCTCCTCTCTGGGGCTGAATACCTCCCCCTGCTGGACAGAAGAGAAACTGCGCTCCGTCCAACCCTGCCTCACCGAGTCTCTGCTTTTCTACTGGTGAGGTTCACACACCATTCTGTGTCGATGTGTACAGTGTCAACATACTCTGAGCGTCAGTACATCCCCCCTTTTTTTTTTCCGCAGGGCCCCTCGGTTTTGGGCGTCCCGGTGCGTTCAGGAACATGTCTCCTCTGGTGCTGGGCTGTCGACAGAGTGGTGCGAAAGGCCCCTGTCAGGCGTACGGCCCTGTCACACCTCTGCAACTCTGGCTTTCTTACATCTTGACCCCGACTTGTCCGAGCCCTCGCATACCGTCCATTCACAGGTAGCTTTTCCATTTCTGTGTTTTCTTGTTCTTCCAGTGGAAGCAGGAGGGATCACAACCTGACACACAGCTGAGTGTACTTTTCTCTGAAGCACTTTGCTTGCTATAGTTTTAAATAGAGCTTAAACAACAGTGGCATGATGTGTCAGTATTAAGCTATTTACATAAAACAGTTTTTGTTCATGTGCACGTGTGTTCATCAGTTCTTGTCGAACAGAGGTCGTTCACGGAGCAGTGGAAAAATGCAAGCGATGTTACAGGCTCTCTTTTTGGACTTCCGTGCCGGCTCACCTTTCACGCTCTTCTGTGAACAGTCTGGAAACAAGGTACAAACATCAAGCGACAGGATGGTAACGTAGTAAACAGTACTATTAACTGCATGTTCATCCTGTACAGTGCATCTTGTATAGGTCTGTATTATGGCTAAAATAAATCCAAATGAGTGAAGTACAGTAAATTGGAACATCACTGTCACTGAAAAGGTGGAGCAATAACAGTTTATTTTTTTATGTGACTCCGTCTCAGCTGTGGGTGAATGCAGTTTACTTCTGGACTGACCTGCGACACTACCATGAGCTGTTCCACCAGGATGGTAGAGACCCCTATAGAATACAGAGGGAGGCGCAGGTTGGCACAAACACACACACACACACACACACACACACACACACAGCTGCTGTTCATCAACTCTCACTCACACTGACCTCGAAGGAAAATATTAAGCTGCTTTGCTTGCCCGTCTGCATGTAATGCCGTATGATGCAAAGATGCTGTGATGGTTACGTCACAAGATAATATTAGTCACTAATGTTGCAAGCAGCAAAACATTTTCCAAAAGCGTTCATGCATGAACCGGTTTTGGACTTCCACGGAACACATACGGCGGTGGGCGATCGCGGGACACTTCCTCAGTAAGGAAAACTGTTTCACAACATCCGAACCAGCGGAGAAAAAACTCTCCAAGAGGTGGTCGTGTCATTATCCAAGTCTAAAAAAAGAAAACTTCACGGGAGCAAATGCAGAGAACAGATAGGATTTGACTTTGCCAAGAAGAAGTTCTGAAAGCAAACTGCACAAGAGCCGCATAACGAATAAATTAAGACTTGGAGCGGCTCACGATCCGAAGCATGCAACTTCACGCATAAAACACGGGGTGAGCCGTGTGATGTGTGTGGGAATTGGGAAGTGTATTAGAGATACAGAGTCAGCTCAGAGTCAACCAGATGAAGCAAAGGGGGTGAACGGTGCTGCAGTGCAGATGGACACTGACCCAAAACACATTTTTGGAGGTAATTTTGAAGGTAAAGAAATGGAATAGTGTTACATTTTTGCACTAAGTATTAAAAATTAACTTTTTATTGTCTTTCTCTAATCACTTTTGAGCCCATGAAAATAAGCAAATGTTTGTAAAAATGGTTTTAACTCCTACACATTTCTCCAGTTTTTATGTCCATACACTCAAATCAGAGCTGCACCACATATTCATTTTCTAACTGTAAAATAACTCGGTTTGATAAACTGTATCTAGCGTCAGTAGCTCTGTGTCAGCATTGATGTTTCACCCCGGGGCCCGAACGCATTCGCTTCACTACTGCTGCATTTAAATTTGAATCCAGTGAGTCAGTTTCAAACAATACGGACGTTTCTGTGACTACTGTTTTCTGTTACAGCTGAACATAAATTAAAGATGCTTCCTGCAGTGGAACACAACGTCCAGAGGGATAAAGATGCTTCTGTTGGAGAGGACGCCAGGAAAAAAAAACAATAAATTGAAGCTGCGGGAAACAAATATCTTCAAATGTATAAAAAGAACCAGTAATCAAACATGAAGTCAGCGAAAGACGACAGAGGTCGCTTGTAACATTTTGTGTTGCGGACCCGTACACACCTGCCCTTGTTTGCGTGCTCTGTTGCCGCTACTCTCATTCTCCTCCCTCCACCCTCTTTCGCCCCCTCACACTAAGTGGAGAGATTTAAACTCCCATAAAAACAAATGAGTCAGACCCCCCCAGCTTTGCGCCAGTCCAGTCACCCAGAACCACCCAGCCCCGAGTACAGCTGGACCAGGGGGAAGAGCAGAGCCGTCCAGAATACCTCACAATGAAACCTATTTTCCTTCAGTTAACCTTTAGTTCACCAGATAAATGACATTTAGATGATCTTTCCACGGCGCCGAGGCCAAGAGGGTTAAAGGAGTGACATTTATGTGGTGCGATGGCAGCAGTGATGAGAGATAGTGAATATTGTGCATGAGAGGGGCGATGATGAAAGTGGTGGCGGTTCTGAGGAGAAATGTTTCTGAAGTGAAGACATTTTTATGACTCCTCTCCTCTTCTCTCCTCTTCTCTCCTCTCCTCTCCTCTCCAGCTCCTTTACTCCACATATCTTTCCAGTTGTGCTGGAAGGAGCGTCGGTGTAGATGAGGAGATCAGAGGGGAGGTCCGTACCAGAATGATTCCTGCTTTTGAGGAGCTGTTTGATGTGGTCGAAGTGCACACACTGAACGTCCTGCTGGAGCCGTGGACGCTGCTGGTTAACAGGGACAACGAGTCCTTCCAGCGGGTAAACACTGGCACGACCGCTGGTTCATTCACTTTTACTTGGAGAAACTACACTGTAATAGTGAGTTTAATGGTCCAATCACACACAAAGAGTTGTCCTTCGAGTTAAATTTGATCTCTCCACTGGGAACTGATTATGCTCCTGCAAAGATCTGCCAGGACAATCAAAGAGGTTGTGGGCTGTCTGTGGTGTTGGACAATAGAGTAACAGAGACATAGTCATACACATCATGTAAGTGCCGTGGAGTTTAATTTGTTTGCAACAAAATGGCTCTGAATGGTTGGAGGACTATCTAATTACTTCAATATTTGTGTTAGTGCTTGGATTAATAACAGACTGAGCATGGTTAGTCATCTATCTATCTATCTATCTATCTATCTATCTATCTATCTATCTATCTATCTATCTATCTATCTATCTATCTATCTATCTATCTATCTATCTATCTATCTATCTATCTATCTATCTATCTATCTATCTATCTATAATTAGTTTTGTGTGTGTGTCCAGGTGTGTGTGCAGGAGGAGGTGCGCTGCATTGACACTCAGGAGTATAAGGAGCTGCAGAGTCTGTACGAGGAGTCGCAGCTGAAACTGAAACAGGTCAACCAACAACATCCTGCTACTCCAAGATTTATAAAATACTTGTGTGTTTTTTTTTTCATGAATGAACTCTTACCAGCATTTATCAATAGCTTAGTGACCATGTTGAGTTTTTGCTGTTCCAGACCAGTTTTACTTGGCAGTATGAAAGTGCTTTACCTTGACTTTAGAACATCTAATGAGGGGTAATTTGATGCAGAACAATCAATGTTTTATATCACGAACTATCTTTTGCATCGCTCTCCCTCCTCCTGTTGTTGTATGTCTTTTATAGGTGGTGCAGTGCAGCTCCACGCAATTCCCGTCATCCACTGCAGCTCCTGCTCGCCTCTCAAAGGGCACCAGGGCTGCTCCCTCTTCTTCCAGTGTGTATCCCAGTTACCGTGGTTACAGTTTAGGTGCCTTATTGCATCAGCATCATGAGTTTGGGCAATTTATGTCTTTCCTACAGAGTCAGGATGCCAGGTAAGTCGCGTAACCACGCGTTTTTGCCCCAAACTTTACCTGAATATTGATATACAATAAGAAATGCACACTGTGTCTGGCCACATTAACCTGAAAATGTTGTTGTCAGCATCCACCTGACATTTTGGCTGGAGCTGCATCAGTACGGGATGACTCCTCAAAAGGACAAGGCCATCAGACAGGAGAGGTCGTCTCACATTGCCACCACGTACCTCAACAGGAAGTACTTCTTTGGCTCCGGCAGTCCTGCCACAACAGAGCAACAAAGTGATGTCAGTCACTCACATGTATAATCAAAATAAATGTTTATTCACAAACGTAACCATGGTGGTGATGCCTCAGCCTCGCCGAATATGAATTATTGTCAACTTCCTGGAAAAATGTTACAAACACGCGGGCCTTGAAACAGGGGGTCCGTGACATGACAGCTCCAAGATGGGATTTGAAGCTCCGGCTGAAGCTCAACATCCAGATTTGATAAACAGAGGCTTCGGCGGCTCTCACACTATTCCCCATCTCCCTCCTCCGGCATCCTGCAGGCTTCACGCTGACAGCTGTGACAGAGGAGTGTCGGTGGGGAATGGGGAGAGAAAACATGGTTGGAATTAAAACAAGAAGAAGGAGCGGCGCATGGTTTCGATCCAGACAGACAAAGACGTTTTGAGCTCCAGGATAGTGACAGTAGGATGAAAACCGTCCTGACGTTTACAGTCCGAGATCAGGTTTCTGGATTCTAGGATTCCTGCGGGAGGACGGGGTGTGTAGAAGTAGGATGAGTAGATGTGAAATGTAGCAATGGGCCCGGATTCTATCTTTACTGAACATTTCAGTGCGTTTATACATGCACAGTTTAGCGGAGCGATGCTCAAAGTTCGACTTTCTCAATGTGGTCCTTGTCCCAGTTTACATGCAACCTAGAAAAACCAATAACTAACAGAAACACGTCCTCCTCCTCCACACTAGGGGGCGATATGCGTCTTTTCAGCGGGTTAATGCGGCCCCCTTTCCGTTTGACCTATTACGTCATATATAAACAGGAGTCGTTCATGTGGCAAACCGGCATTTAAAACAACAAGCAGATGGATAATAGGACGGTTTTTGTAAATCTCGTAAGTAATGCGCGCTCCTTCTTCTTCTGCGACCGGTTTTCTTGGATGTTTTTGTTTCGGGGTGATACGTCAGCGCAGCGGTTTCTGGAGCATGCGCACACGCTTTGTCCCGCTAAATTCCTATCAAGGCCGTGGCGGGGAAAGTTAATTTCCAATCGTATTATCTGGGTGTCTTAATTGGATAAGAAGAACTCCGATTTTAGTCGGAGTAGCGTGTTTACATGCGCTTAAGTTGTCCAGTTAAAGTCGGATTTAAGGCAATAATTCGTTTTTTTTTTCACGTACATATAAACGAAATGACTAATTGCATATAAAATATAATTTCACCCTGTTTCGGTGACAGTTTGTCACAGCTAGGGGTTGATAAATTGTTGTAGTCAACAACATGTTTAGGATGGCATAATATTTAAGAAAAGGGTCACTTTATGTGTTAAAGTGCTTTTTTTTTTGTATGACGGATCACCAAAGCCCCATCAGTAATCCTTCAGCAAAAACCGCTGTATACTCAGTTGTGTTTATTTAAACTGATTTGAAAATTAATTCTATAATTTAACACTGGTCAGGGGCATTTACACAACTACCACACACTGACGTTTCTGCCATTAACCATGACATTAGTGGACTCTGGCAATTTCTGTTATTTACTTCTCACTTTTGGCTCAATAGACTATTTACATTGTATCTGTTAATTGACATAGCTAGGTATTTCAACCATTTGGCTGTCTGCTCCAGCCATTTATCTTTTACTTTTATCCAATGATTTAAACTGTTCCTGTTACAGAAGTCTACAAACTAGAGCCACTATGTTCCTAGCATTTAATTTTCTTCTAATTTTCAATTTAGTACAACTAATTACACCTTTGAGGCATCGTGTTTTCAGGTTGTCCATCCTCCGGCCTTGTTCTCATACTATATTAATGGATAAACACCTTAATGGGATTACGTCAAATGTGGCACAAACCTTCTCTTGGACTGGATGAACTGTTGCTACTCAGCAGAAGTCACTGAGATGTTGCAAAACATGTTATTGGCCACCACACATGGCTTATCACCCACTAATCATGACAAATTCTCACACAGATGGGATGAAATGATGACATTTCATATGCAGAAAAGTTCAACTTCATGTTGATGTTCTGCACAAAGTCTTCATTCGCTCAAACTTTTCACTGCACGCAATATATCACAGTGTATGGAGGCCGGACAGACATGGACGTAAACTCCTATTTGACTAGGTTGTAATTCCAGTTTTTATTTACAACCTGGCAACAGCACATGTCCAAGTCAAATCACGATTTGGATCCAAGGTCTGAGGTGGTTGTTGTGGCTGGAGAGAGACACACAGCTGTTGACGTGAATTCAACTCTGGTGCATGATCTTTGTCGTTTGTCAGCCTCATCTCATAAATACCATAAAAAAATAATCCCAATAAACCCAAGCGTTTGCAGTGGGACGCCAATTCTAGAGCTTCTAACTCTGTAAGGATCGGGGCCTGGCTGCCGTTCTTGCATCTCGCCGTTGGTTCTCGTCTGCGTGAGCGATACAGAGAGACTGACAGCTTTACTGCTTTGGCCCGTCACTCCTTCGGTCTCTCAGTCATCTAGTCACAGATTGGCCTCCTTTCATCTGCTGCCTCCCATTCCTGTGCCATGACTGGTTCTCATTTTCTGCAGCGTGGGTGAGTGTGAGCGTGCGTACATGGCTTGTGTGCGTGCAAAACGAGATGAGAGAAAATATAAAGGAGATATAAAAAAAAAAAAAAAAAAAAAAAAGAGCGAGACACGGCCAGGCCGATGTATGAAGACAGAAAACAGAGAAGGGGGATGAAGGGAACAGAGCTTTTGCGGGAATGATGAAGAGCTCAGCAGGAGACGGGTTTCCCACAGAGGGCGCTTACTCTTTTAGTCTTTTTTTTTTCCCCCCTCTCTCAGTCTCTTATCCATCTCCTCATATGTTCTCCAGTGTGGTTTTTTATAGAAGTCCACAGACATGTTCACTCAGACGTCCCATCAAACACATGCAACCAATGCGCCTCCATGTTTGTTTTCTGTGTGCTTGTGCAGATACTGCGTTGGGCAGGTGGACCGGAGCTCCTGGAGTCAGAGTGTCTCTCAAACTCGGTCGTCATGAAGATCCAGGACGTGGTCAGGAATTACATCGAGAAGACGTGGATGCCTTTGTTCATGACTGAGCGGCAGAAGCACAAAGCAAAGGTTTTGATTTATTGCACTTTCTTTTAGTAACACCCACGTGAATGAATGACAGGTTCGAATGTTTCCCAGCAGAACAGTGAATTGTCACAACATGATCAGTGATATTAGCTTCTCTTGTCAATGGTTTTAATGTTGTGGCTGATTGGTGTATACAGTACCTCCATCCGTATAAAGGCCTTAGAGCAAATGTAGATAAGAAGTCAGACACCAGCGCTACGCTAGCTAACCTCTTAGCGCTGCCACCACCCAGTCACTCTCTCAGGTTGCCTCATCAGGTGGAAACACATAAACCGCAGATTCCGCCGCTCCGCCTCATTATGTTATCAAGTTTACTATGTTTGGTCACATGAATCCCCTCATTAAGTAATGAGCCGCAGACGTAGTTTAGCGTTACACTCTGGAAGAGGAGAGGAGAGGAGCAGGGTGGCGGAAAAGATGGTCTGGAGGTGAGGAGGAGGACGGAGGTCAGAGGTGGGAGACGGGCGACATCAGAGAGGTGAAGAGCTCACTAAGAGGAGATTGGAGGGAAATTAAGACGGAGGAAAGGTTAAAGGTAAAAAAAACAAAAAAAAATAGGAGAGAGCTTTAGTTACAGCTTGTGACAAAGAGCAGCAGAGAGCGTTAGCGGTGTTCAGTGTGTCTCTGCTAATCCTAGTTTACTCAGTTTCTGACTCTTGACCCTCCGTGTGCGTGTCTCTGTGTGTGGCAGCCGCAGGCAGCAGACAAGCTTTCACGGCACGTCTACCGTCGACCCAGAAAGAGGAGAGAAGCCTGGAAGGTAAGGAGAAATCCTCTGGGGAGGCTGCAGCTTTAGCGTGGAGAGAAATAAGGCATTTCCTGGCCTGAAAGCATGCACGTCTTAGTTCATGACTTGGCTTCCAGCGCGGGCTTTGTCAAACACCATTTTGGCCTTGAGGTTAGTTTTCCCAAATTGAATCCAGGATAAATAAGATTAAAGCATCAACATTGCTAACCTTCCCTTAAACGCCTTTGGAGTGTTTTCCATGCAGCTCCGTTCCCGTCCTCACATCTCAGCTCCGCGGCAGAACACCGATATAAAACATGAACCCTTCACGTTTAGAATCAGGATAATTACAGGAAGGAGTTTTCGTCCACGATTGTGACTATCATCTTTACGATCATTATGTCATCACTGGCAAGTAACCGTGAGCTGAGAGTGTAGCACAGAGGTCACAGCTGATCTGCTCTGGAGAAAACTAATCTATCACTGCACTGCAAATGTTTATGTTCTGTTCTAATATTCACAAGAAGGTGATGGTGGACTTATTTTATCTGCAGTGGGAACGTTCCCCCGTTCTGAACAAGTTCAACCAAGAGGGTGTCATTAATAACCCAGGCGTTGTCTGTCATGTCTCCCTGCAGGCCGAGGGCGCGTCGATGAGTTCCACCAAGGAGGTCTCGCTGTTTCGTCGAATCCTACTCAACCCCGTCACCTGTCAGCAGTTCCAGCACTTCGTCTCCCTGAAGGGAGACTTCCTGGAGAATGATGTGCTCTTTTGGCTGGAGGTTCAGAGGTACAAGGTAAAGCAAAAAAACCTCTGGGCTGAGTTTTGCTGGTTGGTCACATGTGCATGCGAAGCCGGTCTGGCGTCTCTTTAGAGAACGCGTTCGCTCGTCTCACACGTCCCCCCGATGTAGACGAGAACCAATCAGGCTTATAAGTGCACATATTTAAATATATCTGTAATTATGTCAACATTTTTTATTAACTTTTTTCATTTTTTATTGGTGTGTGGAGACCAGTGTAAACCGATCAGGCATAACATTATGACCACCTTCCTAGTATTGTGTAGGTCTCCCTCCAAAATGTGACTCATCAAAGAATGGACATGGGTCTTCTGAGGGTGTCCTGTGGTGTCTGGAAACAGGATGTTGTTAGTGTGGGGTCTTTGGGTCCTGTGGGTTGGGAGGGGGGGCTCTGTGGATCGACCCACAGATACTTGATCAGTTTGGGATCTAGTGAATGTTTGCGGTACACATTTAGACCTGTTGTCCTCATAACTAATTAGCAGGTACTCCTTTGAGGACGCTGGGACTTCATTGTTTGCAATTCCGTCTTTGCACAGCCATGTTCAGGTGTTAAAATAAACAGTTTTGTGTTTTGTTACACATTGATGACTTTATTGTAACATACAGTGAAATAATCCCCGTGTCCACATATGAGGACATATAATTTTCCTCAAATAGAAATTAAAAAACAAAAAGAGTCAGGTCTCAGGAGGCTAAATAACATCCACCCGAATGCCAAAAGATCAAAGGTCGATCTTAGTTACTTCTCCTGTCAGCGGTCATAATGTTGTGGCTGTATATCAGTGTATTGGGCATTAACGGACAATTAACTTACTGGCATCGCAATAGTTCCCGTGTTACTTTTCATTCTCGGCCTCCTCTGCCTCCTCCTCTGAATGCAGGACCTCTGTCATTCCCACAGCGATGAGGCCACCATCCAGAAGAAGATCTCCACCATCATCAGCTGCTTCATCAACTCCTCCACGCCCCCCGCCCTGCAGATAGACGTCCCCCCCGAACAGGCCCAGCGCATTCTGGAGCAGCGCCACAAGCTGGGGCCTTACATATTCAGAGAGCCGCAGGTACGTCTGCCTCCAACGTGTTTTATGTAAGCTCGTGCTGCAGGTGGTGCTTCACGCCATTAATTTTCCTCGTAGATGTCGGTGTTCGCTGAATTACTGAAGTTTTGGCCCGAGTTCCAAGAGCTTAGCAGCAGCGTCCCGGAGGAGCAACTCCTACCTCTGCTGCAGGAGAAACGAGCCAAACACAGAGCCAGAGAGCGGAGGCAGAAGAGGAAAGAGAAGGAGGAGGAGGAGGTGGAGGAGGAGGAGGAAGATAAGAAGACAAGAGCCCAGGTGATGAAACAAAAGACAAATCGAGACAGAAATGTGGCTGATATGTTAAAATCTGTGGCAGGAACAGCCTCAATCCAGTCTTTTGTTCAGGAAGGACAGGAGAGACAAGAGTCCAGTTCTAGGCAGGATGAGGAGACATTAGATGATGAGGATGATGAAGATGAAACCAAGGAAGACGGAGGAAGAGATAAAAAGCAGCCGAGGCCACAGAGCAGAGACCTGTTGACTCCCACACAGACGGTGAGGTGCCGCAAACGTCCTCTAATTGAATTGATTTGACTTTTATTTCTGGATATTTCCCTTCAGTGGTCGTGGTCGTACTCCAGGTACGTGGCAGGGCTGAAGAGAGAGGAGCTGCAGCTGAGGAGGAGACAGAACCACCTGGAAACTTTCTCCGCGGCCTCAGGTACCCACACAGGTCACACCTCCCCTCGTCCACCGGGGGCGTCCAGCTGACTGCTCTCCGCTACTAGTCAGATTAAGTGCAGCAAACCATAACTATGAAATCACATTTCGCCGTTTCCCACGGTAAAAATCCGGGCTGCACCTTCCAAGCCTTCCGATATTAACGGACGGTCGAAGCCAAAGTAACGTCAAAACGGCCTCCTCCAATGTGTCAGAACCGTCTCGCCGGGCAAAACCTCGGCCAAAACAGCCACTTTAGCCCCTCCATTAATTATCAACGCTCCGCGCAGGAATTCCTTTTAGCCCGTAATGAATGAGGATGCGTGGAAATGAAGCGTGGTGCAAATTGTGTTTTAATGGGATGAAATGGCGGAGCAGCACTGGTGGGAGCGCAGATGGACGTCGTCACTGATCTCCGGTGGACGCGAGCCAAACGGTGTTAAACAGATATCCTTGAAGATGGTTCCTCTTATTCTCTGTGAGACAGTGTTAGTACGTGGTGGGATTGTATGAACAGATGTTTCATTCTCTCCCCTCCCAGACTCCTCCTCTGCCTGCAGTGTCAAACGCAGCTACTGCCAGCGCTCGCATCGCTCCTCGGCCACACACAGCAAACAGTGCAACAGATAGAAGAGTAAATCAGCACAACACGATCTTCTCGGCCGCTCAGCTGACTTTCATGTTTAACCTCCTGAGGCCTGTTGTCAGTGCACTTGTTTATTTATGCTCATTAACTTTTTTAGTTTGATATGACATCCAAAATTGAGAAATTCACAAGTACTCATTTGAGGACGTTAGGATTTCATTAAACATTAGTGACTTAAATTGTAATATACACTCACCGGCCACTTTATTAGGTACACCCCCCTTTTGCCTTTAGAACTGCCTTAATTCTTCGTGTCATAGTTTCAACAACATGTTGGAAACATTCCTCAGAGAGTTTGGTCCATATTGACGTGATAGCATCACACAGTTGCTGCAGATTTGTTGGCTGCACATCTATGATGAGAATCACTCGTTCCATCACATCCCAAAGGTTCCTCTGTTGGATTGAGATCTGGTGACTGTGGAGGCCATTGGAGTACAGTGAACTCATTATCATGTTCATTAAACCAGTTTGAGATGATATGAGCTTTGTGACTTGGTGCATTATCCTGCTGGAAGTAGCCGTCAGAAGATGGTCCACTGTGGTCATAAAGGGATGGACATGGTCAGCAACAATACTCAAGTAGGTTGTGGCATTTAAACCATGCTCAGTTTGTGCTAAGGAGCCAAGAAAATATCCCCCACATCATTATACCACCACCACCAGCCTGAACCACGGGTAGATCCATGCTTTCATGTTGTTTACGCCAAATTCTGACCCTGAATGTCACAGCTGAAATCGAGACTCGTCAGACCAGGGAACGTTTTTCCAATCTTCTATTGTCCAGTGTTGGTGAGACTGTGTAAACTGTAGTATCAGTTTCCTGTTCTTAGCTCACAGGAGTGTCTGGCCCCCAGTGTGGTCTTATGCTGCTTTAGCCCAACTTCTTCAGGGTTGGACGTGTTGTGTGTTCAGAGATGGTATTCTTCATTCCTTGGTTGTAACGACTGGTTATTTGAGTTTCATTCATCTCCAACCAGTCTGCCCATTCTCCTCTGACCTCTCACATCAACAAGGCATTTCTGTCCACACAACTGCTGCTCACTGGATATTTTTCTCTTTTTCTGACCGTTCTCTGTTAAACCCTAGAGATGGTTGTGTGCGAAAATCCCAGTAGATCAGCAGTTTCTGAAACACCCAGACCAACAACCATACCATGATCAAAGTTACTTAAATCCCCCTTTCGTCCTCATTCTGATGCTTAGTTTGAACTTCAGCAAGTTGTCTTGATCACCTCTACATGAATAAATGCATTGAATTGCAGCCATGTGATTGGCAATTGAACAGGTGTACCTAATAAAGTGGCGAGTGAGTGTACAGGTAAATAATCCCTGTATTCACCAATTTTTTTTAAAAACCTACATCCAGTTCAAAGATGATGCTTGTTTTTTTTTACACTTCTTAAGTCCTACTAATCCCAAATACCTAAACAAACGCTTAGGTCCCAGGAGGTCAAGTGACTTCACACAAACAAGATGTGATGTGATGGATATCAGAGCACGGCGAGCGAAAGCTGAGAGCAGAGCGGCCACTGATATCTTGATCATGAGGTGGAAGTTCGATGCTGGTTCCGCGTGATGTAAGAATAGTTTCTGAAAACAAGCTGAAAGTATCATCGGTCAGGACGTTAAAACAACAACCCGGACATTTCTACAAGTTTTTAATAAACAAGATTCTTGATTAATATATTATGGATTTACACATTTAAGGCATTTTGACGTAAAATCTTACAACAACAATATAAAAGGCAACAATAATGTATTTGCATCACAAAGAGGGTTGGCATCAACGTAAGGTTACAAACAACAGTGTTACTGTCAAACCAGTATCTTACATCATTTATATTTTGTAAAAAAAAAAAAAGACATTTTGGTTGACAGCTGCTGTCTCTAGTGTCCATCAACATGTATTTAATATTGCACTTAACGTTGGCGTGAGACTCATTAGATGCAGAGTGTAAACACAGAGAGCCGTCGTGAAGCAGAGTGAACCGTCACAGACTGTTCATTTCTATCTGTAACACTGAGGAAGGTTTCACGCTGACTTTAACTCCTTTTTGTTTTAGCGTTCACTGAAACGAAATGTGTTTCTATGATTAAAACTCACTCTAACCCCACTGATAGTTGTGTGATGAGTTTTTTTTTTCCCTACTTTGCTCTAATTCCCTAAGGCGTGCGCCACCAAGTGGACTTAAATATACAAAAGTTAACTTTTACATCAAAAGGTGAGGAACAGGTAACAGAGTGTAATAGTTTTTTAAGGCTTATTTATAAAAAATAAACAGAGTAAAAGGTCTGTTTTGTTTTTTTTATAGCCATCAGTCTCAGGTGTGCTCTGGCGCGTCAGTGGAAGCCGATGCGTAAGGCTTTATTCTTCACCATGGTGAACTTGCTCACAAACACCTTGGCAAAGGCGGGGTCCACCAGGTAGCGGTAACCCTTGGTGACGGAGGCCGGCGGCTCCGCCAGCGTCACCGGGGGCTGCAGCTGGAGAGACGCGACGGAGGGAGAGAGGAACTGGGAGGCTCGCGTCACGTAATCCACCAGGCGGCGATACTGCAGCTCTGAGAGACGCTCGCGGACGCCGTCACCCTGTGAGAGGACAGACCTGATGACGCCAACTAAAAATATGACCTTCAACCGGACAGAAATGCATCATGGGAAAGATCTTCACCACACATGTATGAATTATTATACACCGATCAGCCACAACATTATGACCACCGACAGGAGATGTAAATAACAATGAACATCATGTGAGAATTCAACGTTGCTGCTGCTGCTTCAAAACTTCTGGACCTGGTATTCATTGATGTGGATGTTACTTAGACATGCACCACCCACCTAGACCAGACCAGACACCCCCACCCCATAGCAATGACAACTAAACAAAACTAAAAAACAAACAAAACACATGAAGAACAGCACAAGGTGTTGACCTGGCCTCCAAATTCACTAGATCCCAAACTGATCAAGTATCTGTGGAATGATCCACCATAGAGACCCCTCCCCTCAACCCATAGGACCCAAAGCCCCCCCCACTAACAACATACTGTTACCAGACGCCACAGAAGGATTCAAGTTTTTTTTGTCATTTGCAACCATACAGAAGCATTAGATGGAATGAAAGTACACACTCAAGTCCCAGATTATTTCCCACAGTAACTATAATATAAAGATACTAATTAAATCTGTATAGATAAGAATAAGATAAATTAAATAAAACATAACAATAAGATAAATTAAATGAAACATAATATTTAATATCTAATTAAAGTAGAAATATAAATAAAAACAGCAACAAAGCTGCATGAAGTCGTCACAACTTTGTTTTTGCAAGGGAGACCTACAAAACGTTAAGAAGGTGGTCATAATGTTATGCCTGATCGGTGTATGGGGGCAACTAAACAGCTGAGGTCAAAGGTTACTGCCCCTTAAAGATTCGTCCGTTAATACTTGAGCACACGCAAGATAAAATCACATTGTTTGAGTCGAGTGAGTTAATGTCATCGACTCTGAAACTCAAAAGCAGAAACAATCGAATCAGAAAATCACTTCTATACTGAAAATACTGCGGCGTGAGTCTCACCTCCGTGTCGCTGGCCACCGTCTGCTGATGTAACGTGAGAGTCAGCTGGCCCGGCTGTCCCGGATCCTGCCGACACTCCACCTGCAGAACAAAAAAAAAAAAAAACAGGTCGAGCCCTCACGTCTCTGTCTGCACAGAAGCCGAACGCTGTAGATGCGCTGCATTTAATGGTTTCTCTGTTTCTTTTCTAACCTCTGTGATGGGGAAGGCCTGCTGCTGGGTGTCCTCGCTGAGGCTGACCACGAACAACACCTCGGAGGTGAGCAGCAGACAGCCGGCGTGCTCCTGACCTGACCCGCTCACGATGGTCACCTCCAGGGCCATGTGGAGCTCCGGCCTCCCCAGAGACTGAAGCATCTTCCTGTGGAGCGCGGAAAATTATGACATTATACGTTAGAAACTTTCCATGCGGTCGATGCATCACACACGCCCGCACGTAGACATGACGACATAACATCAGATATACACTCTCACTGTAAACACAGGACCACACAAAGGATCCAGCCAACCTCAACACACACACATACACACATACATATATAAGTAACCATATGTGTCTGCGCACATCCTGTAATTTACATTTCTGCTCATTCTCTGTGTGGTTCCTATTATACACAAGTTTGGGTGCGGAAATACGTGCGCAGGATCTGAAGTGTTCAGTCATGTTTCTCTGACAGAGTGTTTACTTTGGAAGGCAGGTGCTCGCATTGCGGAGCAGATGTTGAAGCAGCCACAGTAGGGACAGTTTGCATCTGTTCAGTGTTACTCTGTTCAAACAGTCTGACCCTTCAAGAGTCTGCGCTACCTGTAGTAGTAAAAATAATTGATGGACGCCCGATGGAAACCAGTCCGACTGCTACGCAACCACGGATAAAACCACCAGGGAGCATTATCTCAGCATTCGTGTATTTTTTTTTAATCCTTTTTCATTTTCTTCTGACATTAGCATTAGCCCCCTCGGGCGATGACAACTAAAGTGGAACGCAGAAAAAGAAATATTGGATCTAAAACTGTTAGAAGTAAATGTTTGATAGCCATGGAAACCGAATTAAATTGCAGAAAAGTCTTCGTAAAATGCCTCCTGATAACATTGTGAATGCAGAGAGGCCTCTCGTAAATCTTTGTGATGATTTTAAGCGTTCCAGTGAGAACAAACGCTCGAGATCTGATGCTCTCAGAACAAAACGAAAAAAGGACTTAAAGGTAAACCGCTCCGTGCAACGTGCAACTTTTGTAAACTGACTTTCTTCCAACCAATCAACCACCACACTACTGCACAACACGGGGGGGAGGGGAGGGGAGGTGTTCCCCCCTCGAATCTGATGGCAATGGGAAACATCTCTGGACAGACTCACAGTTAAACAACAAGAACAATTTCTAGCTGGCGGCTTTGGCAGAGTGCTTATAAAAACCTTTTAACATGGCTGGATGAGAACAAGGCAGGGCAGGCTGGCTACCATGTGTGGGATCAAGGTCAAACATCCTTCCAAACTTTTTTTTTTTTTTTTTGCAGGGTGGGAGTAGGTAATGAACCCTCAAGCATTTTTTTTTTTTTTTAAAACAAAACAGCAAAAATGATGAGAGCTAAGGGGGGGAGGTGGGGAGAGAAAAAGGGGAACAGCAGATCCTGGAGAGAATCCAAGAAAAGCAAAGAAGCATAGGCGAGAACATATGTCCCACTTCAAGGAAGAACTGGGCAGAGGTAAAGAAGGAGCTGGCAGGAACGATGAGAGGCTGCAGGGTCGTACCAGACATATTTTAGGTGGCTGTTCGGGGCCAGAGCTGACTTCTCTTCTGTGGGCAGGTAGAGCTGTTTAGGAAGCTGCCACAGCCCGGCTCCATGGAGGATGCCTGTTAAAACAAAGACAGTCGGCATCGGTGGAACTTTGGATGAATGGGTTTGACAGCAGACAAGGTTGATTCATGCATTTAAACTTTAAAGTCGCGACTATTGCACATTTAAAAGAAAGAAAGAAGAAGAATGAAACAGATTCTGTGTGGTCGGTTTTCCTCCTCTGACCATCAGCAGAGCGAATATAGTGAGCTCCATTAATGACCTTTATAATACACTGCTGTTGATCTGCACGTGTTACCTGTGGGGGGCGCTAGTGAGCGTCATTCAGAGGGTCAGAGGGATCAGAGTCAGGCCCTGGGGAGGCGTTGCTCTTATATGAAGCTGTTCACCTCACTGATAGTTTATGTACTGTAGCCAAGACCTGTTAGCACCAACACACACCACAACGCTGACCCACTCTCCCCACAACACACACCAGGCATACGATCGTGTGTCTCTCCTGGGTCCATTACTTGGCTCCTGCCTGAAGCTCATATACGTGTTTAACGCCAGCTCCTTAAAAAGCTGCACATGCGACCTGTTTGTTGAGTTGTGTACGAATGAGGCCTTAAATGCATATTTTGTGCATTTGACAAAACATGGCAAACTGGTTGACGGTTGTCGTGGTGGTGTGTGCTTCTGGAAATTAGATTAAATAACTGCTGCTAACACTTTGTATGCTGAACCCACCGTATCCAGTCTGGGACACCAGTTCGGCTGCTCCTCCAATGGGCTTGGTGAAAACCCCCACGATGCCTTTGCCCACGCCAGAAATCATTCCTTTGGCTTTGCTACCAGCCGAGCTCTGCATCTCCCAGCTCCTCTGGAAGTTCTGCATGGGCTGGTCCACGATGCCGGCGATTGCTCCTGAAAGAACAAGGAAGACGTTTTTATTCTGATGTACTTTGTTAACACTTTAATGTTCTGCTTAGTCGTATGTGGGACAGCAGCTTTCAATCAGAGCTCTGCACACGAGTTGTGTTTGAGTAAATGCTGCATGTGATATGAAATCTCAGGGGAATGTGTATGTTCAATATGTATGTTCAAGAAGCAGCAGGTACAACTGAAAAATGCATTGTACATGAGTTAAAGGAGGAAATGTGTGGAACAGCTGTAGCAATGAATTGAAAACCTGCAAGTTCAAACAAATCTTTACGAACAATATTCTGAACAGACACAAGATGGAAATGGACACAAAACTTTGTGACCAATGAACAATGTGTCTTGTTTGGCTGATATGCTTCTTTTGTTCTGGTTTGTTAATAATATGATTGATAAACTATAAAAACAAAGGACTAGTTTTTATTAACTTCATCCTACACCCTTTCAAACATGGAATGACTATTTATGCTGTTAAAGAGATGTTTTACCAGCTTGATTTTTTTGTTTTGTTATGTTTTTTTGCCTCAACTTTATTTTATTCCTTTTTGACTGTTAATAATAATAATAATAATAAATAGATGAAATTAGGGGTTTCAATCAACACATTTTTTCAAAATAAAAAAATCAGATGAACCGAAAACAAAGGCCTTATTTTTTTTTAACAACTTTGATTCCTCAAGAACAACAACACCACCTAGAGTGATTCTGACTTTTGTGATAGAAACTTCAGAGTCTCGGCTTTCAAAAGAGACCAAGATGATGCATGAGCTCCAAACTGTTCATGAACAGCATTTAATTTCCTTTTGTAATGTCCTAAACATTTTTTGCAATTAGGCTGGAATGATAAGAGGTTAAATGATATGAAATAAAAACTTAGAGTCACAAACTACACTGAGAATCCAAATATCTTTCGTGGATTAAAAAGGAACACGATATGAGAGACAGAGTTAGACCCACACAGGATCCTAGACCTATAAATGGGAATTAAAGAGGAATCAGACATGCTATGGCCCTCCAGGAAATATCTGATCATAATCCACTTCAATCCAGACATTTAAGCAGCTGTTTGGTTTCAATGACGATACGCACCATATACAGTTTTACTGCCCTCTGAGTGTTTATTGAGTCCCTACTGTGCTGTCTCCACAGCTCTGTGTCATAACACCACACTGACTGTGTGTGTCTGTGTGTGTGTGTGTGCGCACCCTTTTTGGGTTCACACCAATGGACAGCAGACGAGATGTGTGTGGGCAGAACATGTTTCCGTACATATCGAGTGACCTGATGTTGACACAGCGGGGTTCCTACGCTGGGCCCGGCTGATGAAAAGCAATAAAAACAAAACAAAAAAAAACTCCTCGTAATGATTCTTTTGGCTGGCGTTCAAATATTGATTTCCAAAAGTCTGGGAAATGGTTCGCCACGGATGACTGATGACCTATTAACATATTTATACTGATGTCTAATGCTCCTGTCAACAACTATTTGTGTTGTATAGCGGAGAAGGTGACTAATAACGTGAGGTTAAAGGTTAAAAAGTCAGCAGCTGGACCAGGAAAAAACATCACTCAACTAACCCGCCCCCCGCCCCCTTCCACTCCACCCACACTCATACCTAACAAGCTGATGCCGAGTCGTGACAGTCCCTGCCTCAGCCCGTCCCCGAGGCTCTCTGGGAGCTGTCGCCTCCACTCCTCCTGCCTGGTGTAGTGCTCCTCGTCCAGGGACAGACGGTCCATGTTTCTCGCCAGGCTCGTAGCTAAGTTGGTGATGGAGGTCAGGGTGCCTAGAGGAAGATAGGTTCAAACTTAGTGTGGAAATGGCGTTATTCACACTTCTACACTTCTAATTAGTGGAGACGGGTGGTAAAGGTTAAGTCGGGGGTTTCAAACTCATTTTACTTCGGGGGACACATTGTGGACGAGTGAGATAACAGAACAGTGACCTATAAGCAATAAGAACTACAGATGTTTTCTATTTGTTTTAGTGCAAAGAAGAACATGTAAATTAGGAGAATGTTTACATTTAATAAACTACCCTAAAAAAAAAAGAAATAAAGAAATTTCTTATCATAAATAAGTGCAATTTGCTGTGTGCTCTGCTAGTCCTGGGTCTCAGTGTTGTGTTTTCTCTGACTAAAATTATGGGTGGAAGTAATTTTCATTGAAAAAAATGCCTTGTCTTCTATGTAATTTTGTCACTTTGCAAATTCATGTTGTGGGCTGTGTTTTAAGGCATTAAATTAAAGACGTGCATGGCCTTTAAAACACAGGGGTACTGCAATGGAGTCACACAATCTTTGGTTGATTACACATTTTTTATTTTTTTTAATTTCCCCATCAAATTTAAATTTCTTTAAAAACACATTGACATGAATCGAACATATTTCAGTAAAGGGATAAATGGAGGCAGAAGACAGTCACCACTTCCCTCATTCAGTGATACAGGAGCCGTCTCAACAGCGCACCTTCACACACAGCCTCATGTACACAGTAGGCCCCGCCCCTATTGCTGCTGAGCCAATCACGAGGCTGCATATTACACACTGACTGTCAGGTTTCACACCATTGGCCAGTGCTGCTCGCTCCCATCAGCCAACTCCTGAGGCCAAAATGTTTTGGTGATTCACGCACCCAACTACATTTAGTAATGTTTAAAGTTATAATGTGAATCAGCCAGTTATTTTTTTTTTTTATCTGTCACTCTACTGTTACACATGTTTGAAATAAAAAAAATGAATATTTAAAATCATCTGCAAACGAGTGGACTGGCAAACCTTGTGATTTACAGTAAACTGAATACAGCTTTATTTATCATGTAGCACGAGATTATGTTAACAAATGATGCGTCATTTGATAACATAATATTTAGTATTTTTTATTTAAAAAAAATTCAATGATTACCTTTGGAAATGTGTTTGACGAAGGAGGTGGTCCCTCTGGACACTCCACTCACGAAGGCTCCGGGGCCACGGGTCAGACCCTCGTACGGGAGGCGGAAGAAGTCGGACACGCCGTTACCGATGCTCCGCACCAGACTGGCAGGACTTCCTAAGATCTCCAGAGATCCCACCACCCATCCTGAAACAGAGGAAGAACAACCACAACGCACAACGGTTATATTTCTGTGTATTAAGAGCCATTATGTTGCAGACGGATTCAGCGACTTGGTGCTCAGATGACGTAGACGACCACACCGCTGTTACTCTTCAGTCCATCACTGCATAAATCCTGCCCAAACTATTTGATTAGTCCGACGGATCTTTGCCAGAGTGTAATCAGTTCCCAACGGAGAAACTCGAAACCGACGCATAAAAATGTGGTAGTGGTTAACCTTTTTCATCCTGACCGGCCACAAGTAATGAGGGTTTATAAAATAAATTAAACAAAATCTTGATTATTGATTTTTTCTGAATGCTATTTGAGCTTTTTTCAATTAGTTTCACAAATCAATCAATCAATCACTTTATGGGGAACTTTTCATACAAAAGACACAGCCCAAAGTGCTTTTATTTCTAATGATAATAAAAATAAAACAAGAGGTAACACGTTCTGCCACACATGCAGATTTAAAAACATTGAGGAACTGAGGCTACAGAGGTAAAATAAAACTATAAATTATAATTATAATTCAGTAATTACCTAAAGCATAAAAATAAATAAAATTCAATTAAAAGCCATACTAAAAATGTAATAATAATAAAATACGTTAAAATTATTTAAAAGCCAGACTAAAAAAATATAAAATGATAAAATAAATTCAATTAATAACCAGACTGAGAAGATAAAAATAACAAAAAAATTGTAAAATTCAGTTAAAAAACAAACTAAAAAATATAAAATTATAAAATGGATTAAATAAATAAAATTCAATTAACAACTAGACTAAAAAAATATATAAAAAAAAGTAAAATTCTGTAAAAAGTCAGACTAAAAAATATAAAATGATAAAATAAATAAAAATCAATTCACAACCAGACTAACAGGTAAATATAATTCATCTGAAAGCTAAAAAAATGTAGGTCTTTGGTTTGCTTTTAAAAATGTCTGTTTACCCCAGGTCCTTTGTGAGGAGACATTTAACTAAATCTAACTTATTTTTTTTTTATAATATATGACAGACCACATCTTATTGCTTCATATGGGTGGAATAAGTTTTGCATCCAATATAAATTAAAAGACATAGATCAGGAAGGAGTCCACACACACACACACACACACACACACACACACACACACACACACACACATAAACCTTTCACTATCGTCCACGAGCCAAAAGAAATTCAGGGAGGAGGTTGTTCCCAACGCAGAGAAAACAGTTGAAAGCAGCTTATGAAGTAATTCACATCACGACTTTTTATTTTTAGCCCAAGGTTCATTGTATCTGAATTAAACCTTTCACAAACCTGTGCGCTCATAAACACATGCTCTCATGCACACAGACCTAGCGACTCCAGAGTGAAATCATTCATGTGCCACAGCTAGATTTACAGCCTCCTACTATCTCACCTCTCTCATTCAACCATTGAGCCCCCTTCAGATGGCACGGCTCATTGATATTTATGCGCTGACAATTGCATCACAAAAAATCAAATAGCCATTTCTCAAGACGCCAGGCCCCCGCTCTGCTCTTATTCTCTGTCAATTTGCGCTTGAGTGATGGACTCTAATGGTAGGAAACCAACTCCAGTGGGGCCTGGTGGTTGTTTCTGCTTTATATGGTCTCCCAGCTGTGGTTTTTGGTTGAAGCATAAAGTCCTGACAGGAGTTGATGTTTACAGGGCTGAGTCATGCCTTGAAACACACACACACACACACACATGCACGCATGCATCTAGCGGCGTTCATAGATACTGTATGCCGTTTAATATCAATCATTGGACTCTGTATGCATATGTGCATGGATTTACGGTTATAAATATGTGTGTGTGTGATCATAGTACAGTACATCCTCATGTTAATCAGTCCCAGAATGCAACGCTTCCTGGAGCCCCTCTCTCCGCGATGACTCAAGAAGAAGAAGAAGAAGAAGAAGAAGAAGAAGAGATTGGGGTGAGGTGACGTGTTGAAATACGAGCAGAAAAGAGGGCTCTAACGAGAGACAGCGGGAAGGAAGCGTCTGGCCAGAATGGTGATTTCTGATGTGGAAATGACTGGGTTAAATCAGACCATGTGTGGAGGCTTTGACTAGACAAGAGGACATCGCAGCAGAGAGGTATGGAGCCGTTGTAGCGCCTGATAAGTAAGGCTTAGGCTCCGTTAACAGATTAACTGTAACAAAGTGCCTACCAACAGATTGTGGAGCGTGAGTCATCAGTCAAATCGTGTGATTAAGCTGTAAATTATGACAATGACAGAAAGTAAATCTTTCTCTCAAGCGATTCAGGTTTTTCTACTCGTGGAGCTCTACAGTTTCACTGCCACAAAGCGCAGGGAGCCCCCGGGAGCAATCATTTTCTAGCTGCACTTTGAGAACTTGAGCTCCAGTAGATCTGTTGACGTTCTGCCC